>NC_057839.1:66381250-66750625 GCF_910594005.1 Cervus elaphus
AAGTGATTACAGTGGTAATCACATGTGTGTTACATACACAATGTGCATATTAATACTATGTGTGCAATAAAAGTGTATACCTAACATACATAAGACATACATTATTATGAAATTAGACAATAAAATTACATATGATATGTTACAGGACCAAATTATATATGTGTATGTATGCTCAGTCAAGTTGCACTTTGCAGCCCCATGAACTGCAGCCCACCAGGCTCCTCTGTCCGTGGGATTTTCTAGACAAGAATACTGCAATGCGTTGCCATTTCCTTCTCCAGGGGACCTTTCCCCCACCAGGAATTGAACCCGCATCTCTTTTGCCTCTTGCTTTGGCAGACAGATTCTTTACCACTTTGCTACCATAACATAATATAAATTCAACAAACAACAAAATTATAATATGTAAATTATATGTACACTGTGTAATTACATATAACATTTATCATATAGTGTACATGATATATAATATATATAAACATAATTTAAAAGTTTTTTAAGTAGACCACAGCAATACAACGGTCTGTTGAGCAAAATGAGAAAACTTAAAAGAGTTAAAAAATTAAAACTCCCAGAAATGAATTGCTCCCTTCTGAGAAAGGTATGCGCCATTTTAGAGAATAATCAAGCATTCTACTTGCACATCAAAAAGAGAATAAATGAGACATTAAATTAACAGCAATTAAAAAAAAAAAGATAGTTTTCTAACAAGGTTTTGTTCCCCTGAGAACCATAGGAGACGTCAGCATTCCTTAAGATGACAAATCATTTTTCCCTTAATTAGCATCTCTGCAAACTGCCCCAAACAGATGGCTGTAAAGCCAGCTGCAATAGTATTTTTTTTGTAAAAACAAATAAAGGGAAGAAAATCAACAGCAGCAAGCCTAGAGCGTGTTAAACTGTCTTGAATTCTATTTCCAGTTCAATTGATAATTTATTCTCTAATCCCAATATAATCACACAACTCAGCATCGGAAAGGAACATCATCAGTAAACAGGCTTACTGGCATCTGAGGCTCATTGCATTCAGTTGTGAATCCTCAGTTTTGAAAGCAGTCATGTCAATGCTCAATCTTTTGCTTCCTGACTTTTTACCATGATCCTCCAGAAATAGACCCAAGACATTTCTTCCTAAATATGCATGTAGCGTCCTCTGGGGTCTCCCTGGTGGCTCAGATGGTAAGCAATCTGCCAGCAGTGCAGGCGACCTCTGTTTGATCCCTGATCAGGAAGATCCCCTGGAGGAGGGGATGGCTACCCACTCCAGTATTCTTGCCTGGAGAATTCAGTGGACAGAGGAGCCTGGTGGGCTACAGTCCATGGGGTCTCAAAAGAGTAGGACATAACTTGGTGACTAAACAACAACAACAATATATTACACATTATTAACTGTATGATATTGCTATTTGTTTTATTATATTATATATGAATATATTTATTTTCAGTTGTATTTCAATACAAATTTCTCATGCACTTACTATTTCAAAAATGCCTGCTGAGATATTTGATTATTGTTTTGCTTCAGTCATAAATGATGGGGTTATTCATCTCATACCTCCTTCAAAGTGTGAACTTATGGCTTTGCTCAGCTTTGTTCTAGGTCATTCTCTGTATTTGAGGGAAAAGCACTTAGCTGTCCTCAGTGTGCATGGCATGAAGCAGCTTCATCTGTGTTCTCTGGGTGCCTTCCCTGGTGCCTTTGCCTGGGGTCCCCTGCGAAGCTGCCCACCCCCTTTCTCATATCATCAAGGCTGTCTGATGGGTTGACCCTCCACTGGAGGGAAATACATCCTTTTAATTTACCTCATAATGAAAGCACCATGATTTAGGCTTCTGCTCAGTGCTCAGATGTGTCTGACTCTTTGCAACACTCTGGTTTGTAGCCCACCAAGCTCCTCTGTCCATAGCATTCTCCAGGCAAGAATACTGGAGTGGGTTGTCATTTCCTTCTCCAGGGGATCTTCCTGACCCAGGGATCAAACCTGTGTGTCTTCTGTATCTCCTGCATTGCAGGCAGATTCTTTACCCTGAGCCATCTAGGCTTCTGAAATGCAAGCCTTTGAATGTCTTTCAGTTAACAACTCAAAAGTTGAGTCACTAAATTAGCCACCATCCAACTCCTGAGAAACAGTGATGGACTTTATTTTCTGGGCTCCAAGATCACTGCAGATGGTGATTGCAGCCATGAAATTAAGACTCTTGCTTGTTCCTTGGGAGGAAAGCTATGACAAACCTAGACAGCATGTTAAAAAGCAGAGACATTACTTTGCCAACAAAGGTCTGTCTAGTCAAGGCTATGGTTTTTCCAGTAGTCATGCATGGATGTAAGAGTTAGACTATAAAGAAAGCTGAGCGCCAAAGAATTGATGCTTTCGAACTGTGGTGTTGAAGAAGACTCTTGAAAGTCCCCTGGACTGCAAGGAGATCAAACCAGTCAATCCTAATGGAAATCAATCCTGAATATTCATTAGGACTGATGCTGGAACTGAAGCTCCAATACTTTGGCCACCTGGTGCAAAGAACTCATTAAGAAAGTTAAAGTCACTCAGTCGTGTCCAACTCTTTGTGACCCCACGGACTATGCAGTCCATGGAATTCTCCAGGCCAGAATACTGGAGCGGGTAGTTGTTAAAAGACCCTAACGCTGGGAAAGATTGAAGGCAGGAGGAGAAGGGGCTGACAGAGGATGAGATGGTTGGATGGCACCACCGACTTGATGGACATGAGTTTGAGCAAAGTCTTCAGAGCTCATTATTTATTTATTTGTTCATTCATTCCATCAACAACTTTATGGAAAGTATAATCAAAACAGGAAAATTTCAGTGCACGAAAAATTAAAACAGAGTCCTCAGGAAGCCTGAAGAACCAGCTTAGAAATGGATTTTGACTCTAGAATAGAAGCTGGCCAGGAAGGACCTTGGAAGTAGGAGGCAGCATGTGCAGAAGGGAGAGGGAACAAGAACGCGTTTGTGGGCGGTTTGTGGGCTGAGATAAGACCGAGAGGGACACGGAGGGGGACCAGGACTGGCTCCCCTGGCCCGTGACCTGTGCTGCACACAGGCCTGGTGCTTAGAAGGACTGCATACTTGGCGTGATGCTCTGCTGTCATTGTCTTTACAGTTTTTATTTTTAATAAGTGTCCCTGCATCTTAATTTTGCATCAGGCATTGCAAATTATATAGCTGGTCCTGAAGAGAAGTAAATCAGGAGAAGCTGAGAGAGGGTGAGAGGCGGATACATGGATGGCTTTCCACACTGGGGGCTTTGATAATAGAGTCAGTGGGGGCCTTTAAAAGCCTCCCCTTCACAGCCACTCCTGCCAGCCTCCTGTTCACTGGGATGAATCATATCTGGGCCCAGTTCCCTCCCCACCCACCTGGACCAGAGGTTTCATTGCCAAGACTGCTCAAAGCCAACACGTTAACCCTCTGCTCACAGACCCCCTGGGCCCGGTCCATCCTCGCAGCATCTCTACCGCAGCAAGCACTGATGGGAAAGATGCATAGAGATGGAGACCGGGGTCACAGGGAAATCATGCTTTCCCATCTCAAGCAGCACCATTCCTTTCGCTTGTCCTGCACGCTTCCCTCTCCATTACCTGCTACAACCCATCGGCCGTCACTCTATTCCACATGCAGCGCCACCCTTGGACTTATTCCCTGCCTGCTTCATTCTGATGGACCTTCTGTTTCTTCCCTCCCCAACGACATCCTCATCCCTGGTCAGGAGGAAGAGAACCCCAGGGTGTGGGGACAACCCTGTCTGCACTCACCGTGGCGTCTTCACGTGACCACAGACCTGTTCGCAGACCTTCTTTCCTCTGCACTCAGTCTCTTCCTCTCTTCTGGGATCTTTGCATAAACCATTAAAAAACTCGGTTCAGCTCAGTCACTCAGTCATGTTTGACTCTTTGCGACCCCATGGACTGCACCAGGCCAGGCTTCCCTGTCCGTCGTCAGCTCCCGGACTTACTCAAACCCATGTCCATTGAGTCGGTGATGCCATCCAGCCGTCTCATCCTCTGTCGTCCCCTTCTCTCTGAATAAATAAATGCATATGCAAATGCCCCCTCTTCCCTGCCAACTCCTTCAGGCTTTTCTTCTTGAGCTGTTGGGGCTTCACCATCCCAAACACATGTCCATGTCCAGCCTGTGCTGCTCCCCTCATGGGGCGTCTTCCTCCCCTGCTGCTTGACTTGGCTTTTTGTCCTGGTTCTTTCTCTCCATCACAGCTCAAGGATCACCTGTAGACAACTCACAGGTTTGCAGGATTCAAATCCAGTTCTGTCTGATTTCAAAGCAAGAGAGGAGATACCCAGACACGGAAGTGGTCACTAAACACGGTCCCGCTGACCTCCTTTTTCACCTGCTACAGCTCTATCTTCAATCTGGCAGACTGTGTTGTCCTCCAGAGAATATTCATCCCCTTCCCCTGTCCGTGACTTTGGATCTGCACACACGAGTCACTTTGGTTGATGGAATATAAACAGACTGATGCAAATGGCTGCTTCAGATGCCACCTCATCCTTGGCTCAGCTCCTGCCATCGCTCACCTGTCCCCAGTGGCCTCTGGTCCAGGATGAGAAGACACCTGGAGGAGACCTGAGCCCAACAGACTGGAGCAGCCTAGTGTGCTGCAGCCCACCCGACGCCACCCAACCCACGTGTCCTCAAGCAAGAGGAAGTCTTTGCTCTTAGAAGCCACTGATCTTCGGGTTTGTTTGATACACAGCATTACCACAGCAAAGCTGACTATTACACTCACCCATGTGTTGATGTTTAGTTCAATTCAGTCGCTCAGCTGTGTCCGACTCTTTGTGACCCCATGAACTGCAGCACGCCAGGCCTCCCTGTCCATCACCAACTCCCAGAGTTTACCCAAACTCATGTCCACTGAGTCAGTGATGCCATCCAGCCATCTCATCCTCTGTCATCCCCTTCTCCTCCTGCCTTCAATCTTTCCCAGCATCAGGGTCTTTTCCAATGAGTCAGCAGCTCTTCCCATCAGGTGGCCAAAGTATTAGAGTTTCAGCTTCAACATCAGTCCTTCCAATGAACACCCAGGACTGATCTCCCTTAGGATAGACTGGTTGGATCTCCTTGCAGTCCAAGGGACTCTCAAGAGTCTTCTCCAACACCACAGTTCAAAAGCATCAAGTCTTCTGTGCTCAGCTTTCTTTATAGTCCAACTCTCACATCCATACATGACCACTGGAAAAACCACAGCCTTGACTAGACGGACCTTTGTTGACAAAGGGTGTTGATGTTACCAGTAGGAAATGACATATATCCACAGAGCCTGTAGAAAGAAAGAGAAAGAGAAAGAGAAAATGCTAAGACTTTAGACGACCCACAGACAAGATGAAGCCAGCTTTTAGTGAAAGTTGTGCTTACAACGGAAGCTCCTGAATCTGTATTCTGAAAAACACACCAATAACTGGCTGGCCCACACATCCCTCCCTGAAGACTGTCAGAAGGACCCTTTTCCCCTTGACCGTGTGTCTGCACAGAGACGGCATTCCGGGAGAGGGCAGCTCCTCACTCACTCCACCCCAGGGTGGGGCCCGAATGGCTCTGTCACTGGTGGATTTGAGAGAAGGGACAGGACAGAGCCGTGAAGCTGCTTTTCTCTGCTTTGTCCACACAGACCATGCAGTCTGGTCTGTTCTCTACCCCCCTGTATGGGGCTTTCCGCTAGGAAGGACTTAGCGGATGAGTGGGTAAGTCGAACTGAGGGGTGTGGGAGCAAGTCCACTTTATCAAAGTCATAATCACATTTTAGGTCAAAAAAAAAAGTTATTGGTAACAAGGTTTTATCCCCAGGGGCCTGACTACAGTATTTCTCATCTGGTTCCTAGTTCAGGCAGGAAAGGAAAGGAAGTTAATCTCCTAAGACTCAAACTAAAATAATTTACTGTAACAATTTAGAGTAACATGAAAATTGTATATGGCAGGGAAGAAATTGCTGAGTTTACATCTGAGGTCCATGGAGGGGTAAGCAAGAGGTACCTTCTGTAAGTTATATACCTCCTGGCTCCAATGAGCATGGTGTGTGTGTGTTAACCGTTCAGTCATGTCCAACTCTTTGCGACCCCATGGACTGTAGCTGGCCAGGCTCCTCTGTCCGTGGAATTCTCCAGACTGGAGAAGCTGCCAGAATACTGGAGTGAGCTGCCATTCCCTTCTCCAGGGGATCTTTCTGACCCAGGATCAAATTCGGGTCTCCTGCATTGCAGGCAGATTCTTTACCATCTGAACCACCAGGGAAGCCCAAACATGGTAGATCTGTCTCAAACACCCTTTGGTGAAGGGGTGTTTCCATATTAAACTGTGAAACAGGCTAAATTAATCAATTAAATTTGTGGTGGTTTGTCCTTCTGTGTTAGATAAATTGTAGCTTAAGTAGCGGCTTGAAGCTTGAAGAGACCCGTCAATGCTGCTTAAAGGCTAATGAGACAAAACTCCTGCTAAAGATTAAAAAATTAAAGTCTGCTGTTCAGACATACTTGGAGCTTTCCAAACACTGCCTCTCGCCGAAAGGACCAACAGCAGTAATGAATCAGGGAAGCTTCTGTAAAAGGCATGTGAAGACAGTTGATAATGAAAGGGGAAAGGACCTTTTTGAATTGCTGGTTGTAAAGGCTTGCCCCAAAGTTTCCATCGCGAGCTACACATCTCAGCTCCAACATACCTCAACCAGCTTTTCCACCAGGTTCTCTCACTCTCTGTTAGCACTGCCTGCCCTAATCACCCCAAAGTCAGCTCCCAGAGAGCTAGAGATAGCCCCCAGGCCCCAGAGCCCCAAAGTTATTCAAACTAGCCAATCCTAAACCTGCTTGCATGGCCTGTCCTATCTCTCCCCTTAGAAACCACAATAAAGGTGCCTGATCACACTTGTCTTGTGGCGTGCCCCCTCCCCACCGGAACGTGAGAACTTTCTTTTCAATGGCAAGTACCTCCTGATCTGCTGCTCTTATTGCATCTCAAATTTTCTATGACTATTTAAAATGTATTAAAGTTATTTTAAAACCGGGGCCATGTGCAAGGACCAGAGAGAAAGTGAGGGGACCCCAGGAGTAGATGCTGTAACCCCTGGAAACTATCAACAAGGAAATGGGGATTTTAGTCCTACAGACAAAAGGAACTGAATTCAGCCAACACCCGAGGGAGCCTGGAGAGGTCTTTCTCCTCCCAGACCCCCAGGCAAGAGTCTTGAGGGGTCATTCCATATTTCAGCCTGGGAGATGCTGAGCAGAGAACCCAGCGACGTCTGCCCAGACTTGTGAGCTAAGGACCTGTGCTCTGCCACACAGCATAGAAAGCTAATGCGATGTACATAAAGATACCACACCATGCACCTTCGTACATTCTATGTGGACTGCCTTTAAACGCCCGTACAGTTTAAAGTTGGTATCTTTCCTCAAATCTG
This sequence comes from Cervus elaphus, assembly GCF_910594005.1. Taxonomy (NCBI): domain Eukaryota; kingdom Metazoa; phylum Chordata; class Mammalia; order Artiodactyla; family Cervidae; genus Cervus; species Cervus elaphus. The sequence continues at coordinate 66,388,679 of NC_057839.1, forward strand.
AAAGCATACCATCTTGTTTACATTTTCAGGACAGAGGAAGCATTTTCCTTCCAGTTTTTAATAGAACTCAAGACTCCAAAAACAGTCACCAAAGCTCTGAACATCTCCAAGTGGCTCATTAAAGGTGTTAGAGCCTCAGGGACAGCAACCCCAAGGTGTATCTATCTGGGGTTCCCTGATGAGGTGTGGACCGCTCAGCTTTCAATGCTCAGATTCCCATGCCAGCTGGGAGTGTGCCCACAGCACCCTTCTCCCCTCTGGCCCCGCGAGCATGAGCATGGAGAAGCAAACATAACGTGCCCAGCAAGGCCGACATTCTCGGCTATGAGCAGCGACCAAGACAGACGTCAGGAGGACATTGACAAAGTGGGATGCCTGCTGCATGACAGATCCCTTCAGCGGAACCATCCTGTCTCAGAGGGCATCCAGAATCATGCCTTCCTGAAAATACAGCCCATTTTGACAAACAGTTGCTTATAACCTTAACCAGAAGGTGTGTTGTTCAGTCACTCGTCGTGTCCGACTCTTTGTGACCCGAGAGACTGCAGCATGCCAGGCTTCCCTGTCCTTCACCATCTCCCGGAGTTTGCCCAAGCTCATGTCCATTGAGTCGGTGATGCCATCCAGCCACCTCATCCTCTGTCGTACCCTTCTCCTCCTGCCCTTAGTCCTTCCCAGCATCAGGGCCTTTTCCAGTGAGTCGAGTCTTCACATCAAGTGGCTAAAGAATTGGAGCTTCAGCATCAGTCCTTCCAATGAATATTCAGGGTTGATTTCCTTTAGGATGGGCTGGTTTGATCTCCTTGCAGTCCAAGGGATTCTCAAGAGTCTTCTCCAGCACCACAGTTTGAAAGAAGGTTATGGTATGGATATAAATTTCTAAAAGTCAATTTTAAAATTTAATGCACGTGTATCACACACCTGTCATATTTATGGTTCTGAGCCAGGAGCTGGGACTGGGTGGAGTAAGATGGATGCAGCCCCGTGTCTCCCTTCAAACCAACTCCAGCCTTAAACCTTCTCCTTCTGCACAGATGCTCTATTCAGAAAGATCTGAAGGTCCAACACCCCTGGATCAGGCAACATCTGTGAGGCACCTGCCTCAGGAGTTTGGGTCTGAATATCCACAGCTGCCCTTGCATCAGAACCACCTCCCGGGGCATACATCTGCTCCCCATGACACTGGAGGTTTCTGTTCCACTGCACGTGGCCCTCGGGTGTCTGCCAATAAGCTGTCACTGCCCCTTACGCCAGGAGGGCAAAGAATTAAAGTGTGGCATTCTTTGAGATGCTCAGAATAAGAGCTTTCCTTCTGAGCTTTTTCATTTGCTTCCCAGTCAACATCATGGCTGTTGTTCTAATTTGCTTCCACACTAATTGTCATTTCTCAACCTTAATGGACCGAGGACCACACTGAGCAATTGCTAACTGGCTCTGCATGACTCATGGGGCCAGAGACTGGAGTTCTCCTCTGGGTGCAAACCAGCTGCCCTTCCCCACAGGGGAGACACCCTGGCCTGGGGCAGCCTGCATCACAGGACACCCCCAAGCCCCTCAGTCCAGAAGGATGCAGCCGCAAAACCTCCAGTTTTCAGCAACAGACTCTCACTTGCAGGAGCCTGAAAAGGTCTGCTGGGCTCAGGAACTGGTTTCAGAACTGCTGGAGCTAAGCCCAGATGGAGCTGGAGAGAAGTGGGGAGAAGTGAAGTCTTATATTCTCTACTCCAAAGCACACAGCGCCTGGAGGAGTTGTTTATGAATTGGGGATATTCAGTCCATGGGAGCAATTGGAAACCATGTACAGTTTTAATCAGACAAAGTGATTTGACAATATAGAAGCAGAAACACTTTGTGGTAGAGATGCCTATTGTCCCCCTAATGTCTCTTTCTCCCTTGATTCTTGGTAACAGGATCCTGACTCTACTTAGTTCAGCAATGTGCTAAAAAACAAAAAAACAAAAAAAAACAAAAAAAAAACACTTCCCATCCACCATCCACCCTTGCAACAATGTGTGGTCATGTGACTATACTGCAGTCATTGAAATATCTGAAGACTTCTTAGAAGTCTTCTTAAAAGGGGTTCGAGTGAGTAGGAGGGGCACCCTTTTTTCTCTTCCCCCAACTTCCATTTCTGCACTATAGGATGCAGATGTGATGGCTAGAGCTCCAGCAGCCTCTTAGATCATGAGTTGCATACAGTGATAGAAGCCATATGCCAAGAGTGATCAAGCAGGAGGAGACTGGACCTGAGGACATGCAGACACTGTTATGTCAGACTGGACTACCCTCCACCCAACTTAACCTATGAAAACAAACCTTTTTGATTTGAAGCAGTATTATCTGGGGGTTTCTGTTAAGTGCTGTCAATATCCTCTAGCCAACAGCCATCAGGGACACATCTGCAGCTAAGCAAGTCATGTTTATTATCCATTGCTGTAAGGGGGAATTCACAGTGGGGGAATCCACAGGGCATTACAGTAAGGCATAGGAGACAAGACATTATAGGATTTGGCCTTTGTGCCTCACAGAAAGCCAATACTACAAAAATGTGGTTGAATGAATAAAGTGTAAAAAAAAAAAAATCTGCGATATGACGTAGCTCTTTTATACTTGGCAAATACAAATTTAAATTTTTTGTTTTATGTAAACTAATAAATTGCTAATGTTGCTCAGATTTTTGTTCAAAGTCCATGTATTTGTTGTGGCATTTTTATTTTACATTCCTTAAGTCCTTCATTTGGACATGAACAAATTTCAGAGTTTGATCCATCAAAGTTGATGTGACTCATAACTGTCTGGAATTAGATTAAGGAAGTTTACTCACTTCCCTTTTCAGTATAATAAAATAACCCACACTCAGGTTCCCAAGTACACTAAATCAGAATTGGGTGATATTTGAACTAGCCTGGGGACTGCAATAAAGAATCTATTTTGAGCTCATTGTTTCCAGGTGAAATATATTGCTTTGTGCCTGAAGCAAAAAAAAAAAAAAAAAAAAACCAAAGCTGCTGTGTAATCACCATCCAATATAGATGTTGTTGAAAGAAAATAAATCAAGTTGATCCAAAATGCAAGGAAAACAACAATAGTCCATTCGCTTAGCTATTCAAGGAAGCAAGGGTGATTTCAAACAGTGGATAGAGAAAACTCATTGTTCTATAAATGTGTTTGTGTGTGTGATTTTTCTAAGCCTGTTTCAAAATATGAGAGCATAATGTTGCAAGATTTCGTAACATGAACTCAGTAATGAAGAGATACTCAGAAACAGTCATCCAAACACATATCCATTCATTTACTCAACAAATATTCGCTGAGCATATAGAATAGGCTTGATCCCATTCAAGTAGCTGAGAATAAACCTTCTGAATTCACAGGGCTTACAATCTGCTGGAAGAGGCAAAATAAGAATAAAATATTTTCCCCCGAAAGCGTGCAAAGGGTAGTGAAACTGGGGTGATCGAAAGACAGATTACAAGGCCCTAATCTACCCTGGAAAGTTAGGAGGCTTTTGGAGATAGGGAAGCCAGCACTGAGTCCCAGGAGTCCAATGGAGCATGCCAGGTGGAGCAGAGGGAAAGACTTTTCGTGCAGAAGAAAGCGTGTGTGTGAAGCCCGGAGGGAAGAGAGGAGACACCTTGTCCAGGATGCAGGCAATAGTTCAGTGAAGATGGATCTAGTGGGGAGAAAGAATACTGAGGCCAGAGAGAAGTGGATCTGAGTGTGGGGCAGAGCCTCCCAGGCCATGTGTGACATCACTGCTTGCAGCTCTTCCTGTCCTCCCTATTTGAATTCTACATCCCTGCCCACTTCCTCGGACTGCAAACTATCATGCTTGGGTCCATGATGAAGCCTCTTACACACATTCCACTCTCAAGCAAGTAACAATGCAGCTAGGAGCCTCTGTGTAGCTGCTTGGAGCACTACGGTTGGTGGTACTCTACAGTACCAAAGAATTGTTCCACTTCAAAACTCAAATTGGGAAATCCTCTATAGGATATCATGGGAGCCATAATCAAGATACTGCCTCCCAACTTCAGCAGGGCTGCCATGCTTCACAACTGCCGGAAGCACAGCACATGTCAAAATGATAATGGCACCTCCAAGACGTCCACACCCTAATCCCAGAACGTGTGAATACGTTAGGTTACCCGGCAAAGTGAATTAGGTTGCAGATGTAATTAAGGCTGCTAATCAGTTGACTTTGAGATGGAGACAACTACAGGGGTTATGCAGGTGGGTCCAACGTAATTACAAGGGTCAAAAGTAGAGGAGGAGATCAGAAGAGAGAACCACAGAGATGGCAAGACAAGAAAGACTCAGTTCCAAGTTGCTCGGTTTGCAGATTAAGCAGTCATGACCCTAGGCATGTGAGCAGACTCTAGAGGCTAGAAAAGGTGAGGATTTTACAGAAACAAATGAAGTCCTGCCAACACCTGGATCCTAGCCCAGTGAGAACCGTATCTAGACCTATGACCTACAGAACTATAGATTTTTTAAAATGCATGTTAAGACATGAGGTGTGTAGTAATTTGTTAGAGCAGCTGTAGGAAACCAATACGGGCTTCCCAGGTGGCTCAGGGGTAAAGAATCCGCCTGGAAGTGGGGGAGACCCGTGTTCGATCCTTGGTCTGGGAAGATGCCCTGGAGGAGGAAATGGCCACCCACTCCAGTGTTCTTACCTGTGAAACCCCAAGGACAGAGGAGCCTGGTGGGCTGCAGTCCTCGGGGTCACAAAGAGTCAGACACGGCTGAGCACACAGGCACAGACAGGAAAGCAGGGTCCTGCCTCCCGAATTGTACGATGTGGACGATGAGAGGAAACCAGAGACCAAAACTGGCAACTGTGTCAGAAGCCACAAGGTGATGTCTGGGGAAAACTCCTCTCCCTACAGCAAACACGGAAATGGATTCGAAAGCAGCCTGTCTAAGAACACACCACGTGTTTCCCTCTCAGTACCAGAACAAGACAGATCACTGCAAAGAGATTACTGACTGCCTTGTTCAGGAATGTGGCCATTTGCACCAACCAGAAATGGGCGACTCCCCACCCAACTCTCGTGGATTTAGAAAAGGCAGAGGAACCAGAGATCAAATTGCCAACATTCACTGGATCATAGAAAAAGCAAGGGAATTCCAGAAAAACATCTTGCTTCTCCTTCATCAACTATGCTAAAGCTTTTGACTGTGTGGATCACAACAAACTGGAAAATTCTTCAAGAGTTGGAAATACCAGACTCACCTGACCTGCCCCCTGAGAAATCTGTATGCAGATCAGAAGCAATAGCTAGAACAGGACACATAACAATGGATTGATTCCAAACTGGGACAGGAGTACATCACAGCTATATATTGTCACCCTCTTACTTATGTGCAGAGGACATCATGCGAAATGCCGGGCTGGATGAAGGACAAGCTGGAATCAAGGCTGCCTGGAGAAATACAGATATACAGATGACACCACCCTTATGGCAGAAAGTAAAGAAGGACTAAAGAGCCTCTTGATGAAAGTGAAAGAGGAGAGTGAAAAAGCTGGCTTAAAACTCAACATTCAAAAAACTAAGATTATGGCATGTGATCCCATCACTTCATGGCAAACAGATGGGGGAACAGTGACAGACTTTATTTTTGGGGGCTCCAAAATCATTATGAATGGTGAGTGCAGCCAAGAAATTGAAAATGTTTGCTCCTTGGAAGGAAAGCAAACCAACACAGTGTATTAAAAAGAAGACACACCACTTTGCCAACAAAATTCTATATGGTCAAAGCTATGGTTTTTCCAGTAGTCATGTATGGACGTAAGATCTGGACCATAAAGAAGGCTGAGTGCCGAAGAATTGATGCTTTTGAACTGTGGTGTTGGAGAAGACTCTTGAGAGCCCCTCGGACAGCAAGGAGATCCAACCAGTCCATCCTAAAGGAGATCAGTCCTGAATATTCATTGGAAGAACTGATGCTGAAGCCGAAACTCCAATACTTTGGCCACCTGATAGGAAGAGCCAAATCACTGGAAAACACTCAGATGCTAGAAAAGATTGAGGGCAGGGAAGGAAGATGGTGACAGAGGATGAGATGTTTAGATAGCATCACTGACTCAATTGACCTGAATTTGAGCAAACTCCAGGAGATAATGGAGAACAGGGAAGCCTGGTGCGCTGCGGTCCATGAAGTTGCAAAGAGTTGGAGATGATTTATCAACTTAACAGCAACAGCAAAGCAAATATCCATCCAGGTAGCTAAATTTCCTGTGAAGAAACTGAATTTTCCTAACTCACATCGGTAACTATTTTATAATGTAAGTATTTCACCAGAATTTCACTCTATTGCAAAATAGACCAGCTTCCAGACAAGTATTAAAATTCAGTCCTTTTTTTTTTTTTTTTCCTTCTGTGACAATGGGAACCAGGAGATAATTCAGTTCAGGTCAGTTCAGTTCAGTCACTCAGTAGGGCAACCCCATGAACCGCACCACGCCAGGCCTCCCTGTCCATCACCAACTCCCAGAGTTTACTCAAACTCATGTCCATTGAGTCAGTGATGCCACCCAACCATCTCATCCTCTGTCATCCCCTCTTGCCTTCAATCTTTCCCAGCATCAGGGACTTTTCTAATGAGTCAGTTCTTCACATCAGGTGGCCAAAGGATTGAAGTTTCAGCTTCAACAGCAGTCCTTCCAATGAATATTCAGGACTGATTTCCTTTAGGATGGACTGGTTGGATCTCCTTGCCGTCCAAGGGACTCTCAAGAGTCTTCTCCAGCACCACAGTTCAGGACAAATTAAAGCAGATGACAGTTGCATGTACAGGGGACTAAATCTCTATCAGAAGGAGCGGGGAGGGGGCCTGGCGGGTATGGTCGTTAAACGAGGGAGGCAGGCTGGCCAAGAGGACAGTGAGATCCAGCCCCGATCTGCTGAGGAACCCGCATCACCACACCCACTTCTGCCTCCCACCAGGCAGCTTCAGCCTCCTGCTTACTTTAAAAAAAAACAAAACTGCTGGGGACACATGAAGGTTCTGGGGATTAAGTAACGATGGCATGGGAAGTTACAGGATCACACTGAGAGTTAATAGGTTTCCACTAAAGTGAGGCAGCTGCCTGACAGGAGAGTTGAAGATGACTGGGAAATGCAGCAGAATCTAAGCTGATTGGACCTCCCAAGTAGCTTGGAAAGGAAGTGTTTGACCTTGAGTGCTTAGCAGCTGAGAACAGGGCAGAGACAGGTAACAGACAACAGTATGGACCCCTGGGGCACCATCCAAGGGCAGGACTCAGCGTGCCGATGGCTGGGGGCTGGGCCTAGGAGGAAAAGTACCACCACCACCTGCAGAGAAAAGATGAGCAGAGGGAAGTCCAGGAGCACATTGTAGGCACCTTTTTGCTCCTTGTCCTGAAAACCTCTGTGCAGTTTGTACATTTAGAAAGTCAATTTCAGCAATTCCACTCCTGGATATATATCCAAAAACAAAAACACTAACTCGAAAAGATATATGTGTATCCCAATGTTCATAGTTCATAGCTACACTATTTATAATTGCCAAGACATGGAGACAACCTAAGTGTCCATCAACAGAGCAATGACTGAAGAAGATGTGGTGCATGTGTGTGTGTGTGTGTGTGTGTGTGTGCATGTACACACACGCATATGTATATGAAGGAATAGTACTCATTTGCAGCAACAGGGATGTACTTAGAGAGCATTATGCCAAGTGAAATAAGTCAGAGAGAGACATACTGAATGATATCACCTGTATGTGGAATCTAAAAGATACAGCAAAGTATTGGAGCTTCAACTTCAGCATCGGTCAGTCAGTCAGTCAGTTCAGTTGCTCAGTCATGTCCGACTCTTTGTGACCCCATGGACAGCAGCATTCCAGGCCTCCCTGTCCATCACCAACTCTCAGAGTTTACTCAAACTCATGTCCATTGAGTTGGTGATGCCATCCAACCATCTCATCCTCTGTCATCCCCTTCTCCTCCTGTCTTCAATCTTTCCCAGCATCATGGTCTTTTCCATGAGTCAGCTCTTTGCATCAGGTGGCCAAAGTATTGGAGTTTCAGCTTCAGCATCAGTCCTTCCAATGAATATTCAGGGTTGATTTTCTTTAGGATTGATTGGTTTGATATCCTTGCAGTCCAAGAGACTCTCAAGAGTCTTCTCCAACACCATAGTTCAAAAGCATCAATTCTTCAGTGCTCCACCTTCTTTTATGGTCCAACTCTCACAACCATACATGACCACTGGAAAAACCATAGCTTTGACTAGACAGACCTTTGTCAGCAAAGTAATGTATCTGCTTTTTAATATGCTGTCTAGGTTTGTTATAGCTTTTCTTCCAAAGAGCAAGCATCTTTCAATTTCATGGCTGCAATCACCATCCACAGTGATTTTGGAGCCCAAGAAAATAAAGTCTCTCACTATTTCCATTGTTTCCCCATCTATTTGCCATAAAATGATGGGACCAGATGCCATGAACTTTGCTTTTTGAATGTTGAGTTTTAAGCCAGCTTCTTTCATCTTCATCAAAAGGCTCTTTAGTTTCTCTTCATTTTCTGCCATAAAGGTGGTATCATCTGTGTATCTGAGGTTACTGATATTTCTCCTGGAAATCTTGATTCCAGCTTGTGCTTCATCCAGCCTGGCATTTCACATGATGTACTCTGCATATAAGTTAAATAAGCAGAGTGACAATATACAGCCTTGACGTACTCCTTTCCCTATTTGGAACCAGTCTATTGTTCCATGTCCAGTTCTAACTTTTGCTTCTTGACCTGCATACAGATTTCTCAGGAGGCATGTAAGGTGGTCTGGTATTCCCAACGCTTGAGGAATTTTCCACAGTTTGTTGTGATCCACACAGTCAAAGGCTTTAGCATAGTCAATGAAGCAGAAGTGGATATTTTTCTGGAATTCCCTTGCTATTTCTATGAGTCCACGGATGTTGCCAATTTGATCTCTGGTTCCTCTGCCTTTTCTAAATCCAGCTTGAACACCTGGAAGTTCTTGGATCATGTACTGTTGAAGCCTAGCTTGGAGGATTTTGAGTATTACCTTACTTTGGACAATATTTTGGTCACTTAATGATTTTTAAAGAACTAACTCCTTGGAAAAGACTCTGATGCTGGGAAAGATTGAAGGCAGGATAAGAAGGAGATGACAGAAGATTAGATAGTTTGATGGCATCACCAATTCAGTGGACATGAATTTAAGCAAGTTCCAGGAGATGGTGAAGGACAGGGAAGCCTGATGTACTGCAGTCCACGGGGTCGCAAAGAATCGGATACGACTGAGTGACTGAACTAAACTGAAAAGATACAACAAACTAGTGAATATAACAACAACAAAAAGTCAGACTCACAGATATAGAGAACAGATTTAGAGTTACCAATAAGGACAGGGGAGGGGGGAGGGGCAATACAGGAGTAAGGGGTTAAGAAGTACAAAATATTAGGTATAAAATAAGCTACAAGGATATATTGTACAACATAGGAAATATAGAGAATATTTTATATTCTGTATAAATGAAGTGTAACCTTTAAAAATTGTGAGTCTCTGTATTACACACCTGTAACTTGTATAATATTATACATCCACTGTGGAGCCCTATTCCAAGGTCACAGGTGTGGAACTGTGTACCAAGGTCACAGGACAAAAATCTGGCACTGTCCAAGCCCCATAGCAACTGTCACCATGAGCCCCCAGATCTAAACTAGCCAGCTCCCTGACCCCCATATTAGGTAAAATACCCTGTTAGGGGAAACACACTGACCCAAGCTGCCCACTCTGGCCAGGCGCCATAGTAACCATCTGTGTGAGTTATTTTAAACAGGAAGTCCTGGCAAGGAGCACAGAACTAATAAGCCACCACCAACCAGAAGAGTCTGGGAAGGGTCAAAAGGCACGTGTCTGATCACCTCCCAGAAGCCTTCTCGTTGGAATCCATCTCTGCTGAGCAATGCACATGCCACCAGGAAGGACTCTGTCACAGTGACTGGTCAGAGACAACCCGGAAACTAACCCCATGACCATAAAGCAGGAGACTGTGAGCCGCATGGCAGAGCTGTCCTGCCAGGCTCCTTCACCCTGCTACACCCCGGGAGCCCCTTCCCAACAGAGCCGCTTGCTTCGTCAGCTCGTGTGTCTCCTCGGACAATTCATTCCCAAGTGTTTGACCAGAGCCCACTCTTGGGCCCTGGAAGGGGTCCCCTTTCCTTCAAAATCCCTATTACCCACCCTATAGCATCTTAACCAATCAACTATCGCCACCATTCCAGTAGGAACTTCCTCCGTCTCCAGGCTATAAAAATCAGCCACTAGCCTGAGAAAGCGGTCAGCTCTCCTTTTAGCCGGCCTGCTGTTCTAACGGCATCTCCCACGCTAATAAACTTTATTCTCCTCTCACCCTGCCTCATGTCTGGAAATTCTTTTCCAACCCACACATGGACCATGACATCAACCATACTGCAATAAATAAATAAAACAAGCAAAAGTAAAATGGCACATATTAAATTTTAAAACGTTTAAATTTTATTTGATTTTAAATCTAAAGCCAAAATTTTATTTTAAAAAACAAAAAGTAAGCTTCATTTGCACCTTGTTAGTAAGCATCCCATAATAACTCCTGTCAAAAGCTGTGAAGTTTTCCTTATCAACAGAAAGTCTGACCCGTTTCTCTACCCCTCACCACCTCCTGGCTGTTCCCAGGTCCCCGGTGAAAGAGGCAAGCAATTTTGGTGACAAATGTCACTGGCAGCCACCTCACCTGTGATGGAGACCCCAGTACCTCCTTACACCCCTGACTGAGAGATACTATCATTACGCTCATGAGTCCAGCTCACAGGAATCGAAGGCTCAAGAACCAAAGGCTTCCTGGCAATGACCATCCAGCCCTCCATCAGCCCAAGAGTCAGAACATCCATTTTAACTTTTTTGAAAGAATTTGAATGATGGAACCAAGGGAGATTAAACAGCCCCCGGGTCAACAGAGATGGTGGTCTCCCTAAGAGATGATGGGTGACTCTCAGCTGCAGAGAGAGGCTCTGGGGCAATCAGAGAGGGACCTGCAGAGAGATAGTGGGAGGAAACACAGTCTTGGACCAAAAAAAAAAACACATAAACAGAGAAAAAACAGCTGGATTTCCATGTTTCCAAGAAAGGGTAAGTGGGCAGAAAGCCTGAGGAGAATCTTGCAAAGTGGTGTGATTAGCAGGGAGTTAGAAAGTTTAATCAAAGGGGAGTATGGGGGACTTCCCTAGCCGTCTGGTGGGCAACACTTTCTCTAGCAAGGGTTGCAGGTTCCATCCCACGTGCCTTGCAGTCAAAAAACCAAAACATAAAACAGAAGCAGTATTACAACAGATTCAATAAAGACTTTAAAAATGGTCCACATTAAAAAAAAAAATCTTCAAAAAAAAGTAGAAGAGTTTAGGAAGGAGGCTAGATTTCTAAAAATCAGAGCAGCATGATTCCAATCATAGGAAGAAAGCAGGGCAGGGATGGGGTGGGGGCAGGAGGGAGGGAGACGGAGCCTCTTTTGCTCCAAGATGGATCCAGGGAGCTGCAGGGGGGATCTGGGTGTGTGATAAGAGAGACAGGGCCCCAGATGGCTCACACTTTTCAGTGCAAGGAACCTTCTTAGAGCGGAGCGAGGCCCGCACGGGCTGGCGTGTCCCTGTGTTTGTCCTTTGCGTGCAGTGGCTTCTGCGAGAAAACCCAGGCTGAGTTCTCAAGGCCCCAAGCCCCCCTCTGCCTCAGGGCTGGTCTCCACACTTCTGGGGCTGGATCTCCCCAACACCCCCACCCAGACACCCCTCCCTTCTGGTCCTCTGAGGACCCCCCAAAGGGGCAATTGAGGGCTTGGAGCCGCTGTGTAAGGGTCTTCTTTGTGGCCCAGGAGTTTCAGCTCCTGCCTCCTTGGATGAATCCAGTCACACCTGGGACGTCCCCGGTGGCCCAGTGGTTAAGACTTCACCTTCCAATGCAGGTGGTCCAGGGTGGGTAACTGGTCAGGCAGCTAAGATCCCACACTCCTTGCAGCTAAAAACTCAAAATAAAAATAAAAATTTTTTTTTAAATTAAATGGAAACAATATTGCAACAAGTTCAATAAAGACTTTAAAAATGGTCCACATCAAAAAAAATTCTAGTCGTACAAATCACACCCTAATCCAGCATGCATGTTCAGTCACCTCAGTTGTAACCAACTCTCTGTGACCCCAGGGACTGTAGCCCGCCAGGCTCCTCTGTCCATGGGATTCTCCAGGCAAGGATACTAGAGTGGGTAGCTGTTTGCTTCTACAGGGATCTTCCCGACCCAGGGATCGAACCCATGTCTCTTCAGTCTCATGCATTGGTAGACAGGTTCTTTACCACTAGCGCCACCTGGGAAGCCACTAATTTAGTATTTTCACCATCAAATCAGACTGTTCCACACAATCCTGTCTAGAGTCCCAGTTGAGGTAGACAGACTACGTGTTTTTAAAAATGACATTTTGTGGTCCATCCAAGGAACATACTGCAAGTTCTCTGTATCAGGCATCAGGTCAACAGGGACAGAGGGGCAGAAGCTGTTCGACTTCGCCTACATTTGCCCAAAACGCTGTGACCGACGGGTGAGTGAAAGTGAAAGTCACTCGGTTCTGTCAGACTCTTTGCGACCCGTGGACTACACAGTCCGTGGGGTTCTCCAGGCCAGAATACTGGAGTGGGTGGCGTTCCCTTCTCCAGGGGATCTTCCCAACCCAGGGATGGAGCCCAGGTCTCCTGCATTGCGGGTGGATTTTTTACCAGCTGAGCCACCTGGGAAGCCCAAGGGTGACTTGGAAAGACCAGAAGGGAGCTTTCTAACTTCCTTTACTTTTTCCTCAAAACTGGTAACGAAAATTGTTTTTGTATTTCAAATTATGACGTAAATAAGATGCAAAATAAGCTCTCAGGCAGGAACTGAAACTGGGGTGGGCTGCGGTCCATGCCTGCCAGTTTCCGAGCAGAATCCCATGGAAGCGCAGTGTGGCCACCTTCTGCTGCTGAATGACCTCGGGTGGTCTTTCAGGGGGGCTTATCGCGGTAAAGCTGTGACGACACTCGGCTGATCAATCCTTCAGCCACATGTAGACCACGTCTCACCCAGCCTGATCTTCATCCGATCCGTCTCATCAGCCAAGGAGATGCTGGTGACCATCTCCAAAAGCCACCAAACCCACCCCCATCTTCCAGCACAGCCTAGAGCTGCGAGGAGCGGCGGGGGTCGGGGGGGTGACCCCTCTGGTCCCGGCTAGCTCTCCACGTCTTTTCCATGCACTCACATGAGAGAGGACGTCGGTAGGGCGGTTCCAGGCTTCATCCGCCAACAGCCTGCCCAAGGGGAGAGTCCCCTCTTGGGTGCCTGGCAGACTGGCATCACCACCAGGATGGGAGGTGACACGGGGGAGGCAGTGGTCATGACCCTGTGGCGGAACAGACAGCCGCCCTCCCCTGCCCCCCAGGCCCCACGGGCTACACATGGTATCTGGTAAGGCTCCAACATGAAACCAAAAGAACAGTAGTACATTTGCATGTGCACCCGCGCACACACACACACACACATGCACACACTCACACGTACACACACACAGAGGCTAACTTCGATGATCACGGGGATCAGAAACAGCACAGCCGTCCTGCGTGCCCGGCAAGAATCAGAAGCCGCAGGAGAGGAAGCAGCCAGCGCAGGCCCACCTGGTGATCCCTCAGCAGAAGTGGGTCAGCCCCGCGCAGGGGAGAGCGCGGCGTGGCCTCCGGCCTGAAAACAGCAGCGCCTCCACTGGAGCGGCCCCAGGCAGCCTCTCAGCCCTGCCGTGAGGGTCAGTGCTCCGGGCAGCAGGGGCCAAAGCCAGCCAGGCAGGTCTGCCGCTGTCTTTGGCCCAGCCGGACGCCCGCCCCAGTAACGCATCTGCAGCTCGGTTCTTCGTTGTTCAGTCACTCTCCCTGTCCGACTCTGCGACCCCATGGACTGCAGCACGCCAGGCTTCCCTGTCCTTCACCATCTCCCGGAGTTTGCTCAAATTCATGTCCATCGTGTCGGTGATGCCATCCAACCATCTCATCCTCTGTCAGCTTGGTTCTACTTTTTCCTTTTTTCCAGGAGACAAAATTAAGCCTTAAAAAAATCAAGCCCCTTGTGCTAGAGCCTGTACAAACGCCTCAAGCTTTGAAAGGGTGATGAACTTAGTCCTTCCCAATTCCAGTGGAGCAGAGAGCAGACACACACACTCACACACACATCCTCACACAAGTGCACACCACTCATACATTATATAGACCCTTGCATGAACACACATCCTGATTCGCCTCTACATGTGCAACAGACATGCTTACACATATACATGTGGGTGTTCACCTACATGCACCCTAGAGAAACAGCCAGACAACAGCCAAGAAGTTGAGAAGATCTCCAAGAGAAGGAACCAGGTTGTAGATGAATCAAGGTGTCAGATGGATTAACTGCATTCTAGCTTCGCTGTGCTCAAGAGCAGAGTTTCCCACAAAGCTTAGATTCTGTGCATATTCTTGGCTGGCTTTGTCCATCAAGAATGTCTCTGGCATACTCTCGTACCGAAGTCCCGAGAAACTGCTCTCTGTAGACCTCATTAGAGCCGCTCCATATTCCAGACAGAATACAGAGGGAGACGTGCACCACATCAATATCACGCCCTGACTCAGCCCCAGGGCTTCCAATCCCCTCAACTTCTCCATCCAAAATTGCAAATTCCCTTTTGGGAGAATCTCACTGGCACTGCTGTCTGGCCCTAATAAATCAGAAGCGGCTGTAGGCCAGGATCACACATCACAGACCCAGGGTAGACGTTGTGGCTGGAAGGTGGCGTGTGGGATTGAGCTTGCACTCAACAGATCTTGCACAGTTGGGGGTTTGGGGGACAAACCCAGAAATTTGGACACCTCCTTACAGTCTTTGCTGTTGTTGTTCGGTCACTAAGTCATGTCTGACCTCACAGACTATGTAGCCCTTCAGGTTCCAGGGATTCTCCAGGTAAGAATACTGGAGTGGGTTGCCATTTCTTTCTCCAGGGGATCTTCCCAGACCAGGGATGGAACCTGAATCTCCTGCATTGGCAGGTGGGTTTTTTTACCACTGAGACATCAGGGAAGCTCCTCTTACAACCAACCATTGGTATTTCTGCAGGGTCTTTCCCATTACTTCCCTGAGGTCCTTGAGCCACAGTCTTCATGACTTTTCCATGTTCTCCTGTCTCCTAGAAACCTTGGTGACACATCATCCCCATCAGTTTGGAAGGAGGAAGAATACATAACAGTGGGGACGAGACTCCATTCTTCAAGCCCTTGGCCCTGGGAACAGACAGGTAAATGGCAACACCTCTGTGATGAGGGTACCAAAGCTCTCAGCCAGACACCAGGAGAGCACAGAGAGATGTACCTGAGCAAGAGTCAGACAGGAGGCTCCCCAAAGGAGGCCAGGGCCAGCCTGTGCTCCAGAGAGCTCACAGGGTCACTCAGCGGAAGGATGCCTGAGCTGTATATTGGGTGGTGGAGGTGTATCAGTTAGCTATCACTGCGTAACAAATTTCCCCCAAACTTAGCAACTTAACATCACAAACATGTATTGTCTTTTGGTTTTCATGAGTTAGGAATCCAGGTGCAGGTAAGCTGAGTCCCCTCCATCAGGGTCTCTCACAGGCTATGGACCTCTCAAGGCTCAGCTGGGGATGGATTTCCCCCACTCACGTGATTGCTGGAAGGATTCGTTTCTTCCTGGGCTGCGGATCACAAGCTACACTCAGGTCCCTGCCGCCCAGGCTCTTCCAACATGGCAGCTGTTTTCCTCAAAGCAGGAGATGAGAAGAGCCAGAGAGAGCAAGGTGGAAGTCATCCTCTTGGGAAGCCGGTCTTCCTGCACAGGGTCATCCAGCTGGAAAGAGGACTGAGTTGTGAGCAGCTGCACGGCTAGCCCTCAGGCTGAAGAAGCGGAAACAGTCCCCTCCCTTTGCAAAATGACTAAGATAGAATGTGAATCTAGTGATAACTACTGCTATTATGAAGAATGTGGTACAGACAAGGATATATTTATTATTCATCACACACTAACTTATATTATTGAATTTAAACACCATTAATAAGATGCGGGAGCCATTTCCCAGCCTCCAAGATTCCTTACTATGTGCCTTAAATGTTATTCATAAATATCCTGAATTTAACATATGGAGAATAAAAGTTGAGCTTAATTCTTATCAAACAGATAGAAAAAGCACAGATACGTTTTTCTGCAATTCAAAACCAGAGAGAAATCAGCAATTAATTTGGAAATAATGTTTGGTTCTGCAAAGGTGAAAGGCTGTACAGTATTTGTTCTTGAAAAGTACACTTTCCCAAACTAATGCTTTATTTGTCGATAAAGCTGAATTCAACGATACTCACCATTGGCTGTTTTAAGTCAAGTATAATCCACTACAGTTTAATCAAATTATTATGGAAGCAAAAGATTGAAATATTAAGAATCACAATATGAATGGATTAAAAGCTCTTTCTACCTAATTATTCAAGAACTAACCAAACTTTTCTACATTATTTTCTCTATCATTCAGCCTCTCTTCAGCCTACTTCAATTATTTGCCAAAATCACTGTCAAAACTGGTAGTAAAGAGTGAAGCTAGGAATCAGAATTCAATTCAGGCTACTTTAACATAAAGTAGTTCTGTTTATGGTGCTTCAGATGAGATGGTAAAGATAGTGATTTAAACTGTGTTTATAAACTTATAAATTACAAATCTTTATTACTCCTAAACCCTGGCTTACACAATGTTTTTCTAGTTCCACTGGAAAAGGAAAATGGTTTTTATGCAAAGCAAATGACCTCATATCTTGTTGAATCCCATATAAAAATAAGAGGTCTTCAACCCAGGAGACATAAAAAACAGATTAACACACTACTAAAAGCAAAAAATAATTCCAAGCAATAGAAAAAGAAAGACCAAAGTTATAAAACAAATGGAGAGCTAAAAGAAATATTTGCAACTAACTTCAAACGTAAGAGTTTATTTTCTTAACACATAATAAGTTCCAATAAATCTTTAAGAAAGAGGATAACAGTGCAATAGGAAAAAACTGGGTGCACTATATAGCAAGAGAGTTTAAGGAATAAGAAATGTAAATGGCTCTAAAGCATGAAAAAATCCTCCAACCTGTACTTTCCAAAACGTGGAGTCATCCTGAATCTCTCTCTCCCATGCCCCCATATCTAATATGTTAATGCTTCCTATTAGGGCTTCCCTTGTGGTTCAGACAGTAAAGAATCTCAGTAAAGAGATGGCATCATCGACTCAATGGACATGAGCTTGAGCAAACTCCGACCTCAAGTAGGGTTAGGGTTAGCTATCCAAGCAAACTCTTGAAAGACAGGGAAGCCTGGTGTGCTGCAGTCCATGGGGTCATAAAAAGTTGGATGTGACTTATCAACTGAACAACAATAATGATGCATCCTATTGGCTCTGCCTTCTGAGAAGATCCAGAATCTTACCCACTCCTCACCACCATCACCTTTGCTTGGAGTCTTGTGATTCCTCACTGAGCCCTCTGCTTTCATCCTTGTTCTCTATGCCATTCTCCACAGGGCAGGCAAAGTAACCCCTTTGAAATGTAACCCTACATCAGTTTCCCATCTCAGATCAAAGCCTGCAGTCCAGTGGCCCCGGAGCCCAGGCATCTGGTCCCTTGAAACCTCTCTACCCTCCTTTCCTATTGCCCTGCCCCCCCCCCCCCGCCCATTCCAGCAGCACTGGCCTCCTTCTTCTCCAAGCTTGATGTGGAAGAACTCCCCAAAGATGACAGTCTCAGTGTTGCCTGTGATAATTAATTTTGTCTGTCAACTTGGCCAAGCCATGTACACAGAAGTGAAGTGAAGTCACTCAGTCATGTCTGACTGTGACCCCATGGACTATAACCCACCAGGCTCCTCTGTCCATGGGATTTTCCAGGCAAGAGTACTGGAGTGGATTGTCACTTCCTTCTCCAGGGGATCTTCCTGACCCAGGGATCAAACCCAGGTCTCCCTCATTGTAAGCAGACACTTTTATGGTCTAAGTCACCAGGGAATGGCCATGGTGGGGGGTGCTCATCCATTCAGCCGAATAGCTTAAAATAAAAATGGTACACAGATTGTTATGCCCAATGTCCGAATCCCCGAGCGGGAAGAGAGAAGGCCTCCAAGACAATGCAACTCACAAAAAGGGAAGTTTATTGCTGACTCGAGTCAGGGCTCCTGCCGCATCCAACGCAGTGGTGCGGGGTCAGAGAGCCCCGAGCCCAAGCTGTTACACAAATTTATAGGGTGAGCACACGCCGTTGGTAGTTGGTTTAAGCGGATTGGTTACAAGTTTGCAAAGCAATTTTATTGGTCAAAACTTCCACGCGCGCGGGACTTTCCCGGGGGTTTCCGCCCCGTTCCTAATTTCCTAACTGGCAAACAGCGGTCAGTGTTAAATGAAAGCTGATTGGTTGTATCCAGGTGGCCTGAAAATCTTACCACCCAGAAGTAGGAAGGCCTACTCCTACTCCTAATCTAAGCTGCTTGCCATGGCGTTACTTCTGCTCGCCTCACAAGATATTTGCTCAAACACCAGATTAGATGTGGTTGTGAAAGTATTTTTTAGATGACATTAACCTTTAAGTCAATGGACTTAATATAAAGCCAACTGCTTTCCCTAGTTGGGGGGGTGAAAGTGAAAGCTGCTCAGTTGTGTCCAACTCTTTGAGACCCCATGGGTTGTAGCCCGCCAGGCTCCTCTGTCCATATGATTTCCCAGGCAAGAATACTAGAGTGGCTTGCCATTTTCTTCTCCAGGAGATCTTTTCAACCCAGGGATTGAACCCACATCTCCTGCATTGCAGGCAGATTCTTAACCATCTGAGTCCCCAGGGAAGCACTGGCAGAGTGGGGGTTGGTGGGGGTGGTGCTCATCCAATCAGTTGAATACCTTAAAATAAAGATTGAGGTCCCTAGAGGAAGAGAGAACTGATGCTTTCAGACTTGAGCTGGAACACTAACTCTTTCCTGGGTCTTCAGACTACCAGCCTACCCTGCAAGATTTTGGACTTAGCCCCTACAATTGTATGAGCCAATTCTTTAAAAAAAAAAAAAAAAACATATCTCTTTCCCCTCCTCTTACTCTATGTATCTATAAAGGCATGTATAGAGAGATAGATAAAAGATATAGGTAGGTAGATAGATCCAGATAAATAGACAGACAGATAGGGAGATAGACGATGATAGACAGATAGATCCTATTGCTTCTGTTTCTCTGGAGAACCATTACTAACGTATTGCCCAGTAATGTGACTTCATTTCTCCCCTGAAGAGGTTGTGTTCATGCCCCTCCACTGGGAGTGTGTCTGTTTTGATCAGCAGACTGTGAATTCTGAGTTTAGGTCGTAAAAAGCCCTTCAGCTTCCACTTGGTGCTCTTGGAACACTCGCTCTCAGAATGCCCCCATTCAGAAACTGCTCAGTAAGCCAGAAGAAGCCCCGCTGTCCAGGAGGAATGAAATGGGGACTCTGGGTGACAGTCCCAGCTGACCCGGCCTTCAAACCAGCAGCCCGGGGCCAGCATGTGAGCAGAGGCCTCTGTGTGATCTCAGCTTCTGACCTCAAGTTAGACCTAGCTCTGCTCCCAGGTGAGGCCCCAGCACCATGGAGCAAGGGGGGCATCCCCACGGTGGCCGTCCCAGTTCCCGACCCTCAGAGCCCCCGGCGTAACCGAGTGACACTCTACTTGGTTTGGGTTGGTTATGCAGCAACTGATAGGCAGCACGGGTGCCAAGCGTGGCTCCAAACTTTCACGCCTGCCGTGCCATCCTCCCGGAACTCCTCCTGGAAGCTCACCTGGCTCTCTTCCTCACTCCCATCAGGGCTTTGCCCCAATGCCCACCACCGTCCCCATCTAACACCACAACCCTGCACCCCACACTATAGCTCCCTTCCTCGGTTTCTTTGACTTCACAGAACTTATTACCACCTGACATTTTCCTCTGCCAGTCTGCTCTGACTAAAATGTCCACTCCCTGAGAATCAGGTGGCATTTGGGGTTCATTCAGTTCCAGGCTGCATAACTAGTGAATAGCAAAGTGTCTGCACACAGTAAGCACAGTCAACTAATATTAGCAGAATGAACAAGCAAATGAGCAAACCTTGCTTCAAGAGGCCCACAGATGGAGGGAGGTCCAAGAGGGAGGGGATATATGTAGACCGATGGCTGACTCATGTTGAGGTTTGACACAAAACAGCAAAATTCTGTAAAGCAATTATCCTTCAATTAAAAAATTAATAAATTTTAAAAAATAAGATATAAGGATATAATATACAGCACAGGGAGTATACTCAACATTTTATAATAACTTTAAATGGAATTTAATCTATAAAAATATTACATCACTATGTTGTACACCTGAAGTAATATAATACCATAAGCAATTATCCTTCAATTAAAAAATTAATAAATTTTAAAAAATAAGATACAAGGATATAATATACAGCACAGGAAGTAAAATCAACATTTTATAATAACTTTAAATGGATGGGATGGAGAGGGAGGTGGGAGGGGGGACTGGGATGGGGAACACATGTAAATCCATGGCTGATTCACGTCAATGTATGACAAAAACCACTACAATATTGTAAAGTAATTAGCCTCCAACTAATAAAAATAAATGGGAAAAAATGGAATTTAATCTATAAAAATATTACATCACTATGTTGTACACCTGAAATAATACCATGAATCAACTAATTTTAATTTTAAAAAATAAAGAACATTTAATACAAAAAAGAAAAAAAAGGGCCACAAATTAAAACTTGGCAGACATACAATTTTGTACATACTTGATTCATAAAAACCTAACCGTTTGGCAGTACACTGTGCTGGTGAACTCCTGGGGAAACAGGCCCTGTTGTACTTTGCTGGTGAAGAACAAACTGGTGTCATCTTTTCCAAGGATGATTTGCCAAGCCTTGAGGTACACGTCAACTTTGACTCGGCAGACTGTTTTTAGAATATATCCTACAGAAATGCTCACACTCACGTGAGATGGTATATCCTCATGGATTTTTATGGCAACACTTGTTTGTATGAACAGATGGTTCAAAAAACAAATGTTCTTCAGTGTGAACTATTAAATAAATGTTGGTTCATTCCTGCTAAGAGACTTGAACTGAACTGAACTGAAGTCGCTCAGTCATGTCCAACTCTTTGTGACCCCATGGACTGTGGCCCACCAGGCTCCTTCTTCCATGGGATTCTCCAGGTAAGAACACTAGAGTGGGTAGCCATTTCCTTCTCCAGGGGATCTTCCTGACTCAGGGATTGAACCCGGGTCTCCTGCATTGCAGGCAGATGCTTTAACCTCTGAGCCACTTAGGCAGATATAAAAGAGAATGTGGCAGCTCCATACTTAAACAGAACTTAGGTAGAAGAAGCTCCTAGATATATTGTTAGATATATGTTAAACCACCTTCAGAACAGTATGTGTAGTAAGTCACCAGTTTAGTTATAACAGGCAGAATATTTCCCAAAGGATAGAAAAGAATTGAAATGCAGGCATGTCATGCGACTTGTATTTAGTATCAGCTGGAAAAAATGAATATATTTTTAAAACAAAGATAAAAAGCTGGAAATCAGAAAGCTTGAGAATGCATACACACACATACATATATATGTGTGTGTGTGTGTATCTACGTATATATATCTACAAAGAGGGAGATGGAGATCTGAAACAGTTTGCTATACACCAGCACAAAATTGTAAACAGTTAAACTTAAGCTTTTTTTAAAAACTTGAAATATTTTCTCCCCTATCTTTTCTGCAAAAAGCAATCACTTGCTTCCCCTCTGCTTGTTTCAGGGACAGACAGGTGACACGTCTGGTGGACAAACAAGAGGAAGGGAGAACTTTGGCCATTGCTCCAGAGACAAGCATCTGACGTACTGTTCAGAAATGCTCACAGCCATCCCAACCAGTGCCAAGGACTTAGTCAAACAGGAAATAAGCCATAAACGCTCCAGTAAAACTTGCAGCAACGGATGTAGCTGATAAGACTGAAGGAAATTTTCTCAATATAAAGAAATTACAGGATAAACTGCTATTTATCTTTGCACATCATGTGATTTGTGGGTCATCACACTTACAGATGGGCACTTTAAATAAGTAGAAATGGCCAGGCAGAAGGCTGAACCAGAATATATATTCATGGATATTCCCTTTGGGGCTTTTCTTCATCAGCACTGTTATGCTGAATAAAGAAGATTCATTTAAAGCACATTACATTCAAGACATTTTTAACAAAGTGGCCTAACTGTATCAAAGAGCAAAGATTGCTACTGTTCAGTTACTCATTCCTGTCTGACTCTCTGTGACCCCATGGACTGCAGCACACCAGGCTTCCCTGTCCATCACCATCTCCCAGAGCCTACTCAAACTCATGTCTATTGACTCCATGATGCCATCCAACCATCTCATCCTCTGTCGTCCCCTTCTCCTCCTGCCTTCAATCTTGCCCAGCATCAGGGTCTTTTCTAATGAAAAGCTCTTCACATCAGGTGGCCAAAGAATTGGAGTTTCAGCTTCAGCATCAGTCCTTCCGATGAATATTCAGGATTGTCCTTTAGGATTGACTGGTTGGATCTCCTTGAACTCCAAGGAACTCTCAAGAGTTCTCCAACACCACAGTTCAAAAGCATCAATTCTTCGGTGCTCAGCCTTCTCTATTGTCCAACTCTCACATGCATACATGACTACTGGAAAAACCATAGCTTTGACTAGACATACTTTTGTCAGCAAAGTAATGTCTCTGCTTTTTAATAAGCTGTCTAGGTTGGTCATAGCTTGTCTTCCAAGGAGCAAAAGATATATTAGCTTTAAAAAACAAACATGATATGTTACTTAGTAACAAAATATTTTATGTCTTTCTCTTCCTCAGAAACCTTTCCAGGGTTAAGACAGTTAATGAGGATCATTCATGCAACTGGATTTAATCAACATCTAATCTGCATTTTTAGTCAAAATGAAAAAAATATATCTACATTGAAAAATTTGCAAAAGTGTCATCTTCAGATGGAGTCCCATTCCATTCAGCATTCACTGAGCACACACCACCTAAAAGATGCTGTTCCTTGGACACCCCCTGTCTTTAAGCAGGTCTTAGGAGCAAACTCCTGGGCGGGTAATCCCAGTGCAAGCTCTGTGGATGCAGGACAAAGAAGGAAAAAAACCCAGGAGGCAAAGCTTTGTGGAGGTGCCAGTATCTGACCTATGCCTTGAAAAAAGAATGATGAAAAAATAAATACTCATCCAGCAAGGGAGCAAGTCTGATGAGGCAGCATGGCTGACATGCCTAACTTCTAACCCCCAAGAATGGAGAACTGAAAATAATATTCTGACTGTGGAGAGTTGAACTGTGTCCTAAATCCTAGCATTCTGAATGAGACCTTATTTGGAAATAAGTGTGAAACTGTTGGTTGCGTCTGACTCTGCAAACCCTTGGACTGTAGCCCGCCAGGCTCCTCTGTCCATGAGATTCTCCAGGCAAGAATACTGGAGTGGGTTGCCCTTTCCTTCTCTAGGGAATCTTGCCAACCCAGGGCTTGAACCCACATCTCTTAAGTCTCCTGCGCTGGCAGGCAGGTTCTTTACCACTAGCACCACCTGGGTCCTTGCAAATGTAATGAAGTGAAGGATGATCTCTGAATGAAATCACCTTAGGTTTAAGGTGGGTTCAAAATTCACTGAACTGTGTCCTTGTAAGTATAAGGAGAGGGAGATTCCACACACAGACACAGGGGCAGGGGGGTAGCGAAGACCAAGGCAGAAGTTGGAGGGATGGGGCCACCAGCCAAGGAGAGAGCCGGCAGTCGCCCAAAGCTGGGGGAGACCTGGGCCAGATTCTCCCTTGGCACCTCCAGAAGGAACCAACCCTGCCCACACTTTGACGTTGAACTTCCGGCCTCCAGATGGCAAGAGAACAAGTGAATCCTGTTTTAAGCCACCGAGTTCGTGATGATATTTTAAAGCAGCCCCAGGTGCCTGATGCCCTGCCCTTGTCTCCTGAGCTGGGTTACCCTCAGCATCATCCAGGGCCTGCCCTGGAGGGTCCTCTGGGAAGACTGGATGAATCAGTGAGTCACACGGGACAACACTAAAGAAGAATGTCAAGGCAGACCGGGAGGGATCAGAGACACCCTTTGAGGTCGTTCTGCAAGCTGGAGGGGAATCAGGGGCCTTGGAGGAAGAGGATGACTTATCCAACAGGTGGGAGATGTTAGGCCAACAGCAGTGAGCGAGTTGGAAAGTAGGGAGTCGGGGCAAGCGACAGAGAGGAGGGGGAGGAGTTTTGAGCTAGGGTGACGTCGTGGCCATGGGTACCAGAGCCCCGAAAACTACAGTTGATCAGGCTGGACCGAGAAGGGAAGAGGGAGGAGGTGTCTGCAGGGGATTGCTAGGTTTGGAAGCCTAGACCAAAGACTGGCAAAACCAGGAAAGGCTTGTTTGTGGTTACAGAGGGATCCTGAACCAGGCTTCCTGGAAAGCAGAACCAAGACCAGGCTAAGAGATTCCTGGACTGGGGGAGTTGCAGGCCGAGGCCCAGGTGATGAGCGTGAGGGAAAGGGGAGAGCGGGGAAGCCCACGTAGGACAGGGCAGGATGGGGCCAGGTCTGCCACTCTGCACAGGGACAGTCGCCTGGGGCTCCCATGGACAGGCTGGCCAGAGTGGTGGCCAGAAGGAGAGGAGGTTTCCCCAGGCCCCTTCCCTCCCCTGCCTGTCTTGGCCAGGCACGTCCCTGGGAACATGGGCCCCTGTGTTCCACGATGTGCCCCTGGTCCCCTCCAGCCTGCTGTGGTGACACCAGGTCTCTCCCCCAGGATGCTTCTGGGGTGCAGGGTCACTCCAGAGTTAGGATGTGAGGGATGGAGCTGAGGCGAGGGTCAGGCCCGCAAAAGAGCTGGAATCCGTGGTGGCAGCCCTGGGGTTGGAGGCAGCATGGGCACTCCAGGAGCACAGATCTGGGCGGGACGCAGGGCGCCAGCGGAGGTGAGGTGGTGCAGAGACCGATACAGGATAACATGATGCTTGTGCGTCCTACTCGCCTGAACGATTTTTATGTCTTTGAGGCTCCGCGGGTAACTTGATAATTAACTTGTCTGACCCATAGATTTCTAACATAAACAAGTTTAATCACTGGATTTAAAAAAGCCAGAATTGTCTCAAATCCAGCGGTGGAATTGTGCAGTGATTTTTATTTACTTAGCAAACATTATAGAGCATTAGGGGCTTCCCAGGTGGCACTACTGGCAAAGAACCCACCTGCCAATGCAGGAATCATCAGAGACGTGGTTTCAATCCCTGGGTCGGGAAGATCTCCTGGAGGAGGGCATGGCAACCCACTCCAGTGTTCTTACCTGGAGAATCCCATGGACAGAGAAGCGTGGTGGGCTACAGTCCATGGGGTCACAGAGTCGGACACGACTGATGTGACTTAGCATACATAAAGCGTTAACTATGGGCCTGACTCTCCCCTATGGACACTGCAAATGTTAACTCATTTAATCCACATAACAAAGTTTTGGGGTAGAAATTATTGTTGTTCCCATTTCACAGAGGAGAAAGCCGAGGCACAGAGAGGTTGAGT
Organism: Cervus elaphus; assembly: GCF_910594005.1. NCBI lineage: Eukaryota > Metazoa > Chordata > Mammalia > Artiodactyla > Cervidae > Cervus > Cervus elaphus. The sequence continues at coordinate 66,414,363 of NC_057839.1, forward strand.
GACAGGCCTGCAGGGCTCCATCCCTCTTGACTGCAAGGCTCGTTGTCTCACTCTTCAGTTACTGTGAGCTCTGTGCTTAAGGGGTGTTTTTATCTCACGAGCTTTCCACAGGAGTGAGATGAAAACACATGTGAGTCTCACGTCCCACCTGAGACAAAGGCCATCTGCTTCAATGTCTCCCCTTTTTCTTTCACCAGGTGCTCAACCAGGAGCAGAGAGCTTGTTTACCCTCGGACCTTTAAGAGCTCATGATTAATTAGCAAACAGCAAGCTTCCTGGCATCATCTGTGAATTCAGCTTCCCAGCCAGTCTTCGGGCTGAACCTGAACAAACCTCACAATCGTGCCTTGGAGGAATCCAGAGCAGCCCTGTGTCAGGAGTATCACAGGAGAGACCGCGGACCCCCTGCTCACTGTCAGCTCTGCCACCTACCAGCCTGCGCCCTGGAAAGGCGTGTAACCTGCCCTGGGCCAAGCTGCTTGGTCCCCTCGTCTGCAAAACGGAGCAGACGCACACCTGCCCCTTAGGATCACTGAGCACCAAGCGGGTGAGAACGTACAAAATGCTCAGAAGGCTGCTTAGTATGTGGTGGGCCCTTAGAGAAGCGTCGGATGCAGTCACAGCATCCTTACAGGAGCCCCACTCCAGGCCGGTAGGTCTGGGCAGGCTCTGGCGACAGCTGTGTGCTGTCATCCCGACCCCGACACCTGAGGTCACCTGTGGCTCCTCCTCCTGCCCACTGCACCTTACCTCTTTGTTCCGACGCGATGGATCGAGCCCCGCAGCCACAGCTCACAGCCAACAAGGACCTGGGTTCTGCTATTCCAGATTTCCGATCTCGACGGCCAGTGTGGGCTGGAGGACAGGCAGAGGAGGAAGTCCAAAAAGGGGAGGGCATTTGTCTCCCCGTCGACATATTCAGGCACCACCATCTCTTTGACCAGGATGCCAACTGGAGGCTCCCCACTTCTTTCTTGGGGTCCCCACGCCCAGTAAAGTGATGGATTCATCTTTCCTAAGTGGTTCTGTCTCTACAGGTGACTACCCCTCCTGAGGTTCTCTGAGTCTTGACCAGGTTGGGGAGGGGGGTCTTATCAGTTTCTTGACACAAACGGAACACAAGCCCCAAAAGACCAAAGGCTGGGGCCGGCACAGCCCGGCACCCTCTCCCTGATGCTGCTGTCCTGCTGGCATTTGCCACTCACCTCGGATGCCTTATCCTATGGTCAGCAGCAATTTCTACCAGATGGTATATCAACAGACTAATAAAAACACATCACATAAGTGGAAAGAGCTGGCACCCCCTTCAGGGTATTCAGGCTGACATCATGTGATTGGGCCATGCACAGACTCTGCTCAGAAAAGAGGGAAAGCACAAATTAAATATTTGTGTTAAAAATGGAATTGGTGAGACAAGATGAAGGGTTTCATGGCTTGTATTCTCTCTGGGCTAAGCAAAACATCCCAGATTTTAAGGCATTTGAGGATCTTCTGGAAATTGCTTTTTCCCAAACATTAGCAAGAGTAAGGGGCATTCATCTGCTGTTGTTTCAAGGGAACTTCAGGCAAAAGACTTGGGAGCATAGACAAAAAAGATGGAGAGAGGGGAGTTTGGGAGGGTCTGCAAGAGTTAGAACAAGGGGTGGTCCTCTGGGCTGGGGTGAGGAACAGAAAAGAGGACATCTCTGGGATCTTACTCATTTGAGACCTTGAAGAACATTAATGTGAGGGAATAAAGTGAGGAAAGTGTTCTTCTTCAAAGCTGCCTGAATCTTTTCCTATCATTTTAAAGAACCCACAGAATTTATCTTTGGAAGAAATACTGGGCCGTTCACGGGATGCGTGTCGGGGATGGGGGTGGTGGGAGGAGGTTACTGTATGTGTTTGCAGATCAGGAAAACTTCTGCTTTTGTAATTGCTATGGGCTGAGTGTTTGTGTCCCCTACATTCAAGTGTTGAAGCCTAATCCCCAGCGTGATCATAATTGGAGGTGGGACCTTTGGGAAGTGATTTGGTCATGAGGGTGGGGGCCCCATGAGTGGGATTAGTGCCGTTATAAGAACAGACACAACAGAGGTGAGCTCTGTCTCTCTCACCCTCTGCCATCTGCAACCAGGGACGCAGACACCAGGAGCTACACCCAAGAGGCTGTGGGGTGGGCAGCACTGGAGAAGAAAAGGCTCGTCTCCTTTGATTCAAGGCAAGCCAGCACCAAGAAAGGCCCATCAGGGTCCCTCCTGCAGGGTTTCAGAGTCTAAATTAACATGGAGACAAACCAGACATAGCCCCCTCTGTTACTCACTTCCTCTTTTTTTTATTTTCTGTCAGGGTACAGTTGATAAACAATATTGTGATAGTTTCCAGTGAACAGTGAAGGGGCTCAATCCATACGTATCCATGTATCCATTCTTCCCCAGGCTCCCCTCCCATCCAGGCTGCCCCATAACATTAAACAGAGTTCCCTGTGCTATACAGTAGGTCCTTGTGGCGATCCATTTTAAATAGAGCTGGTGTGCATGCCCATCCCAAACTCTCTCACTGTCCATTCCTCTGGTGACTATGAGCTCGTTCTCTGTCTGTCTCTCTCTCTGTTTTGTAGGAAATTTCACTTATAGCCTTTCTTTTAGATTCCTCACATAGGGGATGTCATACTGTCTTTCTTCTCTCCCTGGCATGCTTCACTCGGTATGACACTCTAGATCTATCCATGTTGCTGCAAATGGCATTATTCCATTCTTTTCAGTGGCTGAGTAATATTCCATTGTGTTATTTTCTTGACTGTAAAATATATTTAACGTCCAAACCAGGCCCTAGCTGCTAAGAGTATGCAAGTATGAGAAAAAGTATGCTCCTAACATCCTCCATGTGCCGAAGGAGTCCCTCAGTATACAATAGATGGTCCCATCTCAGTGGCTCTGCTGTCCCTGCTGAGGTCCTGGGTCACAGACGCCAGCAGAGCTTCTAGGGGGACCTCTGCCTCCTCCTCAGCATGTCTCCACCAGAGGCAGGGAGAGGGAATAAGGAGGAGACAAAGAGAGTGTCAGAGTCTGGGAGCTCACGTTTGACACTTTGCAGGGTCACCTGAAGACTGGAACATCAAGGAGGATCAAAAAAAAATTCATTCAACCCATGTACAGCTTGCAGAGAGAACTATTTTGGGCCCTAAATGGACATTATGACACTCAATGGAAATGAAGACAAGTCTCTTTCTCAAGTGAACTGATTTACTCCCAGAAATATAAATATAGGACTCATGTACTATTTTAAACAAGCTATGAGATTTTTAAGCAAATATTCACACAGATACGTTTCATAGCTCTTGATTTTAATTTCTAAAGTACATGTGATTATAAAAACAGAAATATCCTTGTATTATTGTTCTGCACCAGGAAATTCCAAATGAGTGGGCTTTCTTATTAAAACATAAAAACACTAAATCTTGGGCTCCAACCCCTAAAATTCTGAATCAGTGTTCTAGGTAGAACCCAAGAATACACATTTCTAACACATTCACAGCAGGTAGAGACCACACTTTAAGAACTGGTAATTTAAGCTTTTTTCCCTGGCTTAAAGCTGGGCACGAGAGTCTCATGAGGCTCACAATTTGGGGAACTGCTGAAAGATCACTTGGTTATGATCCTTGATTCTGTGTTTTCAATAGTTGATTTGAGGTAAGAGAACAACTTGTTACCTCTAAATTTATGCATTTTTAATCTAAAAAGCTCAAGGCAGTTTAGCTATACGCATGTGTCAATAACTTTTAAAAAAATCAGTTTCCTGGTCTTCAAAGAGATGGGAATAACAGACCACTTTAACTGCCTCCTGAATTTGTACGCAGGTCAAGAAGCAACAGTTAGAACTGGACATGGAACAACAGACTGTTTCCAAATTGGGAAAGGAATATGTCAAGGCTGTATATTGTCACCCTGCTTACTTAACTTATATGCAGAGTACATCATAAGAAATGCCAGGCTGGATGAAGCACAAGCTGGAATCAAGATTGCCAGGAGAAATATCAATAACCTCAGATATGCAGATGACATCACCCTTATGGCAGAAAGTGAAGAACTGAAGAACCTCTTGATGAAAGTGAAAGAGGAGAGTGAAAAAGTTTCCTTAAAATTCAACATTCAGAAAACTAAGATCATAGCATCTGGTCACATCACTTCATGGCAAATAAATGGGGAAACAATGGAAACAGTGACAGACTTTATTTTGGGGGACTCCAAAATCACTGCAGTTGGTGACTGAAGCCACGAAAATAAAAGAAACTTTCTTCTTGGAAGGAATGTTATGACCAACCTAGAGAGCATATTAAAAAGCAGAGACATTACTTTGCCAACAAAGGTCTGTCTAGTCAAAGCTATGGTTTTTCCAGTAGTCATGAATGGATGTGAAAGTTGGACCGTAAAGAAAGCTGAGCGTGGAAGAATTGATGCTTTTGAACTGTGGTGTTGGAGAAGACTCTTGAGAGTCCCTTGGACTGCAAGGAGATCCAACCAGTCCATCCTAAAGGAAATCAGTCCTGAATATTCATTGGAAGGACTGATGCTGAAGCTTAAAGTCCAATACTTTGGCCACCTGATGGGAGGAACTGACTCATTAGAAAAGACCCTGATGCTGGGAAAGATTGAAGGCAGGAGGAGAAGGGGATGACAGAGGATGAGATGGTTGGATGGCATCACCCATTCGAGGACATGAGTTTGAGCAAGCTCCAGGAGTTGGTGATGGACAGGGAGGCCTGGTGTGCTTCAGTCCATGGGGTCACAAAGAGTCAGATACAACTGAGCAACTGAACTGAACTGAAGTGTGCCAACAATGTATCTGTTAATATTCTTTCTCGCAGGCTGAAAGCTAGTGAGTGGTATTACTACACACCAGAGCTCTGCTGTTTTTTATGCAGTCCCTATGTTTTAATGTCACAAATAAAATTTTTATTAGCATGTAGGGCTGAGTACATTTGTAAAAGGAGAAAAGGAATAAATCCAATTTCTTGGTATGTAGGAAAAAAAAGATAACCTTGCCTCCCATTTTCATCATAAGGAAAAATTCAAATCTTTTTTACTCATCATTTGAATTTCCTGAAACTGCCATTTCCGTTAAAGCACTAAGAAAAAAACGAATAAGAAGTTTGGTGTGTTATGACCTCAGCGGCTTGGTACTTTCCAACCCAGAATGAATCTTCTCTGCAGGCTTTTCTGTTCCCAATGGTAAGAGTTCACTAGGATTGTTGTAACCAAGTATCACAAACAGCATTTGATAACGGAACTCTATATTCTCACAGCTCCAGAGGCCAGTGTATGCTCAGCTGCTGAGTCACGTCTGACTCTTTGCAACCCATGGACTGTAGCCCACCAGACTCCTTTGTCCATGGGGTTTCCCAGGCAGGAATACTGGAGCGGGTTGCCATTGCCTTCTCTGGGGGATCTTCCTGACCCAGGGATCGAACCTGCGTCTCCTGCAGACAGATACCTTACGGCTGAGCCACCTGGGAAGCCCAGAGACCAGAAGTCTGAGATCCAGGTGTCAGCAGGTCGGTTCCTTCCGAGATTTGAGGGAGTTTCTGATCCATGCCTCTCACCTACCACCCAGCAGCGTGTTGTGTCTTCATCTTCTCAGGCTGCCATATGAAAAAAACCACAGACAGGGCATCTTCAACTACAGACATTTACTTTCCCACAGATCTGGAGGCTAGAAGCCCATGATCAAGATGTCAACACATTTAGCTTCTGGCTTCCAGACCACTGCCTTCTCTCTGTGTCTTCACAGGGCGGAAAGAGAGAACTGCAGTGTCTCTCCCTATTCTCATCAGGACAGCAGTCCTACCAGATTAAAGCGACCTCATTTAACCCTTATTACCTCCTTTTAGGGGGCTTCCCTGGGAGTTTAGCTGATAAAGAATCCACCTGCAGTGCAGGAGACCCTGGCTTGATTCCTGGGTGGGGAAGATCTGCTGGAGAAGGGATAGGCTACCCACTGCGGTATTCTTGGGTTTTACTGGTAGCTCAGACAGTAAAGAATCGGCCTGCATTGTAGGAGTCCTGGGTTCAATCCCTGGGTTTGGAAGATCCCCTGGAGAAGGAAAAGGCTACCCACTCCAGTATTCTGGCCTGGAGAATTCCATAGACTATGTAGTCCATGGGGTCGCAAAGAGTCAGACATGACTGAGTGACTTTCACTTTTTTCACTTTTCCCTCCTTGTAGACCCCCATCTCCAAATACAGTAAGTCCCCTACATGCCCAGCTTCCTTGGTGGCTCAGACGGTAAAGAATCTGCCTGCAATGGAGGAGCCCTGGGTCCAGTCCTTGGGTAGGGAAGACCCCTTGGAGAAGGGAATGGCAACCCGCTCCAGCACTCTTGCCTGGAGAATCCCAAGGACAGAGGAGCCTGGTGGGCTACAGTCCATGAGGTCACAAAGAGCTGGACACGACTGAGTGACTAACACTTTCACTTTCCCTGCATACAAACAAGTTCGGTTCTGAAAGCACATCGTAAGTCCAACAAGATTAGCCTAGGTACCCAGCTGACACAATCAGCTACGTAGTACCATACTGAGATAGGTTTATAATATTTTTCACCCAAATAATCCATACACAGCAAACACAAAAATAAAGAAAGCATCTTTAATCTTACATTAGGGGACCTTGAGAAGTACAGTAGTGCCGTACAACAGCGGGCACGCAGGGGCTGGCATCCATGAACGGGCAAGAAGAGTGACTGGCTGGGGAGGGAGAGGAGGTGGGAGACGGCAGAGCTGAAGTGTCGTCAGCAACGGGAGACGCAGGGCCGGCTGCAACGTCACTCACGCCTGACGCGGATGGACCGCACGACTGCACCTTTGAAAGTTCACAGCTTGAAGGTCTGGGTGTAGGGGTTTACAGTGGAGTCACATTGAGGGGGCAGGACTTCCATACATGGATATGAGGGAGACGCCACTCAGTTGAAACAGCCTTCTGTGACTTGTGTAAGCTCACACCATCTCTGCCTGCACACTCACATTCATTCTCCCTCCCTGTCTGTGTCCACTTTCTCTCCTTTTATAAGGACTCCAGCCACGTGGGGTGAAAACCCCTCCCAATGACCTCAATGTCATGTGACCACCCGCCAAGGCCCTATTTCCAAATAAAATCACGTCCTGGGGTCCTGGGGATTAGGGCTTGATTCGTCAGGGACACAATACAACCCACACCACCGTGAGCTTGAGGCTGGCCCACGCGGTGACTCCCTTTCCCACCCTCAGACCCTTAGCCCCGCTGCTGCCCACCTACCTAGAATTCCACCTTGTGCCCGTGGCTCCTACTCAGAAACCTTGGGCGGCTCTTAGAACATCCGGAATGAGCCGAGACCCTCGGCTGCGGCATCAGCGTTCCCTCTGGGCCCCTCCAGAGGACAGGCGTCCGCACAGAGGCCCCTCCCGCCACCCTGGGCGCCTCCACCCGACACGTGCGTGCGGAGCTCAGCCTGGCCCGAAGCTCACAATCCGCGGCCTCCGGAGGCTCACTGCCGGGGGCGTGTCGGTGGTCGCTTTGGGAAACCGGAGAGCAGATTGGCCTGGGATGGGGCGAGGATGGGTGTTCAGGCCCCGGCCCCACCACCTGCCGGCCGTGGGCTCCGAGGGGCGGTGATGGGGGCATGTCTCAGCCTCAGGGTCCCGGCCTGCCCCCCATTCCTGCCCTCACCCCCGAGCATGGACGCGCGGAAACGCTTAGAACTGTGCTCAGTGCCCCGCGAAGGGCGCCGGCCTCCTGAACACGCCGTGCACCTCCCGCCCCTAACAACGGCGCCTCGGAGACCCTCTCCCGGCTGTCTGACCCGTCCCCCAGCAGCAGGGTCTGCGCCCCCGGAGGCCCTCCGGGGTGACCCAGCCAACCAGCCCGTCCCCCATCATCACTCCTTAACACTACCCAGCTTTGCTTTCCTTCTCAGCATCTGGGAATGCATTATTTACTTTTTTTTTAATTTATTTATTCTTAATTGGCGGATAGCTGCTTTACGATGTGTTGGTTTCTGCCGTACATCCCAGTGAATCAGCCATAGGTATATATATATATATTTCCTCCCCTCTTGAACTTCCCTCCCCACCCCATCCTACCCCTCTAGGTTGTCATAGAGCATCGGGATTGAGCTCCCTGCATCATAAAGCAAATTCCCACTGGCTGTCTGTTTTACAATTGGGAAAGCATGGGATCATCTTATTTGCTCTTTACACGTCTGTGGTCGGTCTCCCCAGTGAAGCTTCAAGTTTCCCGAGATTTGGCAGCTTATCTGCGGCCCCCACCACAGCCCGCCGGCACCCAGAAAGTTCAGGGCTGAACAAGCAGAGGAACGAACCAGGGCACCCTGACTCCATGACCCTCCGGCCTTGACTCTTCAGGGACGCAGCCCCGGTCTGACTCCAGGTCCGGTTACCCTGGCTCCCCTGAAGCCCTGTGATGTTCAGCCTCAGCACACCCCAGGCAGCTCTCTTTCCTACCTGATGGCAGGCTGTGAGCTGAAATCTCTGATCTCGACTGCTTGGCTCATCAGGCCCTGGAAGGAGCAGGGAAGAGCCGGAAATGAGGCTGCCACGTGGCTTCCGTGTTCCCAGCATCTCGTGTGGAGCCCGCCCGACTCAGAGAGGAGTGGACGTCTGTGCTCCCTGCAGGGGCGCCCGTATGGAGGACAGAGCTTAGCAGGAATTGCCTGGCGGTCCAGTGGTTACAAATCGGTGCTTTCACTCACCAGGGCTGAGGTTCGATCCCTGGTCAGGGAACTAAGATCCCACATGGCATATGGCTTGGCCGCCAAATAAAGGCGGCAGAGCGTGGGCACTTCAGCAGGGCTCCTGGGGCCCCCATGAGGTCACTCTGGTCCATGATGAGGTGGTAAGACCCTGACCCTAACCGTGGTCTTCCTATGCCCACCCTGGTGTCTACCACCTTCCTACAAAAGGCATTTTTCCCGGTTAGTCACCCTATTCATTCTACACTGTTCGAGTCATTGCTACCCTTTGCCTCCTGGTATCCATCCCAGGCACCCCCGGCCTGCCAACCCCACCATGGGCCTCTTCCCTCCAGGTCTGGCTTAAGAGCCGCCTTCTACAACAACCTCACACACATGTACACACCACCTCCACCTTCACACCCCACAGCATCCTGGCCATCTCCCATCCATGGATGGATGGCCTGCCGGCTGATGTCCATGTCTCCTCTCACCCAGGACCGTAAGCCCCGGAGACCTCACCAGGCCGCACAGCCAACAGGGATGCCAACCACCAGGCGGGCCGGCTTCCCGCCCCGTGCCCAGGTTTCTGGATCATGGCAGCCGCCTGCCTGCAAGTTAAGATCACTCCCATCCTCCCAGTCCCTCCTGTCTGCGGGGTCATTCTCACCGGCCAGTCACAGCTCAGGGAGGCTCCGAGTTCCATAGCCTGATGGGTGAACCTCCATGATGAATATGCAAAAGGCCTCGGGACTAATGAGCAGGCAGAGGCGGAGACTTCCCGCTGCACGCGGGAGAGATGAATCAGCAGTTACAGGCCTGCGGATGCAGCCTCCGAGCATGTGTTCCACGCCCCCTTCTGACCCCTCCGTTACTTCAGGGGCTCTGTAATTCATGTTGTGCCGCAGCTCGCAAACCTTCCCTTGACCTTCACGTACATCAGAGGACTGTAAAACTCCCTTCGGAGAAGAAAAGGGAAAAGTGATTGAAACGCTTTTGCAGGAAGGGCTGAAAACCAGAAAGCTCCTGAATTAAACATAACGCAGGAACCATGCAGCCCTTCATCCTCCTTTCACTCGGGAACCATATCTTTCCAAAAGGAAAAAAAAAAAAAAAAAAATACTGGTTTGATTTAAAGAAGGTCATTTCCTAACTGGCTTTGACCAAAAATAAAGAGAGACCACTCTGCATTCATGTTTGTTTTACTTCAAGACATTGCAACTAAAGGCAGCCATGATACATCTGGATGGAAGTTTTATGCAATGCGGGAGACCTGGGTTTGATCCCTGGGTTGGGAAGATCCCCTGGAGAAAGGAAAGGCTACCCACTCCAGTATTCTGGCCTGGAGAATTCCATGGACTGTATAGTCCAGGGATGACAGAGTCGGACACGACTGAGCGACTTTCACTCACTCATTCAAGCATCTCTTGGGGCTTCCCAGGTGGTGCTAGTCGTAAAGAATCCTCCCGCCAGTGCAGGAGAGTCAAGAGACTGGGGTTCAATCCCTGGGTCAGGAAGATCCCCTGGAAATGGGAATAGTGACCCACTCCAGTATTCTTGCCTGGAGAATCCCATGGACAAAGGAGCCTGGCAGGCTACTGTCCACGGAGTCGCAAACTTTCGGACATAGGTGAGCACAAGCATCTCTTGATCAAGTATCTTGGAAGCCACGTAACAGGAGGTATGTTATTTTTTCTGTATGATCCAAAAACACCTAGTCCGGGGTCCGCTCTCTCTGCCCTCTCTGCCCCTTCCTCTCTCCCAAGATCTTCTGTCTTGTGCACTGTTTCCCTCACCTACACTACTGTGTACCTCTGCTTCCCCTTCCTCTCTGCTTCCCTTCTGACCATCCCTCTAGCCAGGACCAGCCGACTCCTCATTGAAAATGTGTGAAGCGTTTCAGGCCAGGCAGCAGCCCAGACCCGGCCCCCACCCATGACCCTGCTGCCTGGGACCTGGACTTTCCCCTTCCCTTCCCCTCCCTCCCCCTCCCTCCTCTTTCCTGAAGGCATGCACTTCCCAACGCCCCCCCAACCTGGGACGTGAACTTCTTGCCTGAGGACCATAAGGTGAAAATGGACCAAGAACCAACAGATTCTTCTCCAAATGTTTGTTGTTGGTTGTTGTTTAGTTATTCAGTCATTTCTGACTCTTTGGGACCCCGTGGAGGGTAACCCACCGGGCTCCTCTGTCCATGGGATTCTCCAGGCAAGAATACTGGGGTGGGTAGCCATTCCCTTTTCCAGGGGATCTTCCCAACCCAGGGATCGAACTCATGTCCCCTGCATTGGCAGGAGGATTCTTTACCGCTAAGCCACCAAGGAAGCCCCTTCTCAAAATGGCCTTATTTCAGAGGAGTTAATTTAGAAGGAAAATGGGTCAAGCTTTAAAAAAGACATAACACATTACAGAGGGCCTCCAATTAAAACAAGAAGTTGAGAGACTGTCAAGCGGACGACCAGGGAAGGACGGTGGCTGATGGCGTGGGGGTCAGGCCCCTGCCGCAAGAACCCTTCACCCTGAGTGCACGGTTCTGGTAGAGCAGTCCTGACCACCAGCAGGGGCTACTGCCTAGAATCCCCCACCCCCAATCTCATCAATGGCAGAGAAAGCCCAGAAGAAACCAGCTACACATGCGACCTTGTGAACGCCCCCCAGCTGTCTCTGTGAATCCAGGTGCGTCAAACTGTACCGCGCACATCATGACCCAAACTGTCCATAGAGATGATGCTGGAAATGTGAGGCCTGAGCCAAAGCCTGCAGGTGGAGAGTTTGCGGGAGTAATTTCCTCACCAAAAATGACCTGCTGCAGAGAGTGACGCTCTAGGGGCTGAAGAATGTCTGCCAGTGGACGCCAGAGTCTGTCCCTTCCTGCAGTTTTAAGGCCAGAGGACGGCGGCCATGCTTTTGTAAGCAGGACACCAGGCCTCCTTCACTAAGCCTTTGTATTCAGCTGAGTTTTCATGGAGACTTGAAATGAGCTTTTTCATAAAATAAAAGCAATGCAGAATGGGAAGAAGAAAAAAAAGAATTTCAAACCAGCAGCAGCAGAGAATAATCTGAGGGTGGGGCCTCTGCCTGGAGCCTTTGAGACGGCGCAGGTCACAAGTCACGGGCCCCGAGCCCTGCCAGGATGTAGCTCCTATTTCTAATATCCATGGTCTCCATCACTAGACTTCTGCACCTTCACTCAGGCTCCCTGCTGCTACCGAAGTTCTGCCAAGAGTCCAAAAAGCAGTATCACTCATCAGCAGGGTATGATTCCCTTCTCCCTTCCAACCAGGCCCTCAAGGGCTCAGAATCCATATATTTGCTCCCCAGAGGAGAACGCACTTCTCCCCTGACACCTTCTTAAGGACAAAAAAAATCATATTAGTGCATTTGTTGTTCTCTGTCCTTTTAAACCAATGTTAGCTTTTCAGTGACTCGGCAGGTGGCTCAGTGGGTAAAGAATCCACCTGCAATGCCGGAGATGCTGGTTTGATCTCTGGGTCGGGAAGATGCCCTGGAGAAGGGAATGGCAACCCACTCCAGTCCTCTGGACGGAGGAGCCTGGCAGGAGACAGCCTGTGGGGTTGCAACTGAAGCGACTGACCACACATGAGTCGCTTTTCAACATCTGATTCTATCATAACTCAGGAAAAACAAACTGGCTGCTAAATGGGAAATGAGAAGTAGGTCTCGTGAGTCTAGATATTTTGTGGAAACCTGCGCTTGGAGTCATGGCCCATGTGCTGTTCTGTCGGTCACACTGTTTCAGGACAGGTAGCAGCTTGCCTCGCTGAATAGCTCCGTTTCCTAGCTGATCCTCAGATCCAAAAGCCAGGTTTTAAAGACGATGTTCTCTGTGTTGGGGGGGAGGGGTGGCCTTTTAAAGTTCAGGGCTAACGCTGCCTTCAAGATAAATGTCTTTAGACTCTGTTCTTGGAAAATTGAACTTCTAAAATTCCTAAGACTGGTATTTCCCCTAGAAGAGCTTCATGTCACTTTATTGGAGGAGAGAGAAGGATCCCAATGCCCAGGTAAGGCCCCCCCTTACCCACCCTCTGGCCTCTCCCCCATTAACCGGACTTGGGGCACAGGACTCAGGGAAGGATGGGAAAGGGAGAGGGGAGCACAGGGCAGAGTTCAGACAGGAGCTGTCCAAAGCAAGAAGGGATCCCCCTTGGAACACACAGCAGGGCTGACTCAGAACAATAAAGGGGGCCTTGAATCTGAAAGGCAGGGGCTCCCGCCCTAAGCTCTACCTCAGAGAGGACGGACGAACATGTACACTCAGGCAGGGACTGAAAATCCTCAAGGTGGCCGCTGCTTTGGCTCACCGCCATCTAAATGAAAGATGTGGGCATTTCCTCTGCATCAAAATTACCAAGAACCATATGCCGTCTTCCAGCAGAGCCCACTTTAATTGCCTCTTTTATAGAATCATCTTAAACGGATGCCCTTCCCGCTTCTCTCCTCACTGGCCATTCTCCTGTAACAAAACAGCCCTGCCAATGCAAAGAAAATGCAAGTGAATTGCCGCCAGTGTCCTGGGTTGTCTATTTGCGGGAGGACAAGAAAGAACTGCTATTCTCCCTGAATAAGCAGTGAATTAGCAAACGTCTTTCTCGATCATAAACATTTGCTGAAAACAGCCCCGGGTGATTGCACGAAGGATGCAGAGCAGCTATTTTTAACTAACAAATGAGAACCCTTGTGGCATCTGATGTTGGATGACTGCTCAGTCTTCGCGCCTGGAGCTGACTCTGTGAATGAAGGGAAATGCAGACGGCAATTTCTTTCTAGCCTGGCCCCGGTCAGCGACTATAACACACTCAGAGATGGCCAGTTCTGAGTCGCGGAGCCGTGGTCATTTGTCCCCCTTCCACGAGGTCATCAGTTGGGGCAGCACTGCTATTGAAAAGCCCCCCCCCACCCACCCACCTTGGTCCCCAGGTGACCTGGAAAGGGGAGTACATATTTGAGGAGACCCTGTGTGGAGACAGCCAGATCACGCACAGAAGGGACCCTGCAGGGGAGAAGGGGAAGGGCTAGGAGACCAGACTTCCTGCAAAAAATCCGACAATGAGCCCTATGCGATGAGAAACTAGACCTTCAAAAGGCTTTAACATAATGATCTGACGTTGCTTTAAAAATATAAATAGAGGGCATTGCTAGTGCTGAAAATAATGACAACCATTAGTCCCCAGAGGAAGCCCCCAGGTCAGCAGTTGTCCCAGAAAGCACTGTCAATACACAGCTTATGGCATCAGACAAATGCCTGGCTTCCTCCTTCCGGCTGCATGAAGCCTTTCTCCTTTGCGGAGGAAGCTTCAAGTCCTGGCCGTTTAGTCTCTTCACTGAAGCAAGAGGGACAAGATCAAGAACAGAAGGAACCAAGATCTAGGCTAAAAGAAACACTTTCCAGGATGAGTCCCCTGCTAAATTCCTCTTTTAAAATATTCAGACCACTTCAATGGCATAAGCTCTGTGATCTGCTAACTGCAGACCTAAGAAGAATGTCCTCTGGAATGTGGCAGGACATCTCTCCATGAGCCTCTGCTGTTTCTGCAAATGCTGATGACTTTTCTGGGTCAGTTGTCTGTTCTGCAGACTGGACACCCTTGGAGGATGGAGGCGTGTCTCCTGCCAGAGAAAAGGAGAGGTATGCCTAGGGCTCATTGTTAAAAATTCGGGTTCCCTAAGCTCAGCACTGCTCCCCTTTAATAACACAGCCGACGGTGCGTGCGGGTGTCACTGGGCCCTCTTTACATCCCTCTGTGGGAACTGGGGCTTAGGCATGGGCAAAAGTGCTGATACTCTGACAGTTGAAGAAGAAATTGCCCTTTTTTTTCTGATCCAAAGATTCTATGTCTTTTACCGGCACCCATGATGTCATAACAAACTAACATTTTAGCTTGCAAGTAGAGCCAATGCCAAAGAATGTTCAAATTACCACACAATTGCACTCATCTCACATTCTAGAAAATAATGCTCAAAATTCTCCAAGCTAGGCTTCAACAGTACATGAACCGAGAACTTCCAGATGTTCAAGCTGGATTTAGAAAAGGCAGAGGAACAAGAGGCCAAATCGCCAACATCCATTGGATCATAGGAAAAGCAAGAGAGTTCCAGAAAAATATCTATTTCTGCTTTACTGACTATGCCAAAGCCTTTGACTGTGTGGATCACAATAAACTGTGGAAAATTCTCAAAGAGATGGGAATACCAGACCACCTGACCTTCCTCCTAAGAATCTGTATGCAGGGCAAGAAGCAACAGTTAGAACTGGACATGGAACAATGGACTGGTTCCCAACTGGGAAAGGAGTACATCATGGCTGAATATTGTCAACCTGCTTATTTAACTTATATATAGAGTATATCATGGAAAATGCCAGCCTAGATTAAGCACAAGCTGGAATCAAGATTGCCAGGAGAAATATCAATAACCTCAGATATGCAGATGACATCACCCTTATGGCAGAAAGTGAAGAACTGAAGAACCTCTTGATGAAAGTGAAAGAGGAGAGTGAAAAAACTGGCTTAAAGCTCAACATTCAGAAAATGAAGATCATGGCATCCAGTCCCATCACTTCATGGCAAATTGATGGGGAAACAATGAAAACAGTGACAGACTTGATTTTCTTGGGCTCCAAAATTGCTGCAGATGGTGACTGCAACCATGAAATTAAAAGACGCTTACTCCTTGGAAGGAAAGCTATGACCAACCTAGACAGCATATTAAAAAGCAGAGACATTACTTCAGTGACAAAGGTCTATCTAGTCAAAGCTATGGTTTTTTCAGTGGTCATGTATGGATGTGAGAGTTGGACTATAAAGAAGGCTGAGTGCCAAAGAATTGATGCTTTTGAACTGTGGTGTTGGAGAAGACTCTTGAGAGTCCCTTGGACTGCAAGGAGATCAAACCAGTCAATTCTAAAGGAAATCAGTCCTCAATATTCATTGGAAGAACTGATGCTGAAACTGAAACTCCAGTACTTTGGCCACCTGATGTGAAGAACTGGCTCATTGGAAAAGACCCTGATGCTGGGAAAGATTGAAGGCAGGAGGAGAAGGGGACGACAGAGGATGAGATGGTTGGATGGCATCACTGATTCAATGGAGATGAGTCTGAGCAAGCTCTGGGAGTTGGTGATGGACAGGGAAGCCTGGTGTGCTGCAGTCCACGGGGTTGCAGAGTCGGACACGACTGAGTGACTGTCTCACAAATTGAGCTGACTGAGAGAAAAATCTTGGGCCACAGCAGTGTGGGAGCTTGGACTCGGTAATGGATTGAGCAAAATGTATTCTTACCCCTGAATTTAGATGACTGTGGCTGACAGTTTTGGAGAATATGCTCTCAGGTATGTAAATAATGCTTCAGGCAGAAGGAGGCCACCAGTGGCCCTCCTTCAAATCTGTTTTCTCCTTTTTTCTACAGAAATAGAGTCAGGCATGGGATATCCAGAATAAAAGCTGCATTTTCCAGCCCCCTGTAGATAGGTGTGATCATGTGGCTACAATTTATCCAATGGGATGTAAATGAAGTATTGAGATGCTTCCAGTAGCATTCCTTAGCAGAGTTGGTGCTCCACTGGGCACCTTTTCCAACCACTTTCTCCATCTTTTGGGTTTGACTATGGATGTCATAGATGATGCCACATCGTTGCTCCTGATAATGAAGACCATGTTTGGCAGCATGAAAAAGTAGCAGTCCAGATCTCCAATATCTTAAGGTATCACTTACTTAAGAAAATTTACTTGTGAAATGGAAATGAATCTTGCTCAAGCTGTTACTGAGTCTAAGTTCATACTGCTGGAGCAAGAAACAGCAAGTTTATTTGGAAAGCCAGCAGTTTGAGAAGATGATGGACTACTGTCCCAAAGAACCATCCTATCTGAGTTAGAATTCAGACTTCTCTCATACTAAAAGGAGAGGGCTGTGGTTGGTTGTTGCAAACTTTTGGTGCTGGAGTCCTTTTTCTCACAGCTCTCCACTGAGATGGAGTCAGTGTTCCTATAAACCTCCAACAAGACAAATGTCATTCTCTCTTCCGAAATTTTTTTATCTCTATACAAATGGAAAAGTGTTATACCTTTAAAGGTACAAGCCTTGAGAATGGGCTGTTCTGTATATTTTGAGTGATAGGCAACATTCTTAACATCTAACAAAAGCAGAATAAAAAAGCAGTTAAAGAAACAGATGCAATATGGAATCAAATTTGTTGTTCCCTATTGGTGTACTCAAAGCCACCATCACTTTGAGCCATGCTGACTCATCCCTAACTGATGCAGCCAAAAGTGGATGCTCCAAGGAAAAGACCCGAACAATGGCTCGAACTATAGATGCCATTCAGGCTGACTCAGGCCCAACAGAGAGACATGCAATGTCTTCAAGAGCCCCCAGCCCTGGCACCTGTGCCATCTCTCTCCCAGTGCTCACCCACCTTCTCGCCCCTCCACACAGAGGTCCCTGGACCCCCACGCCTCCCACTATAGGGTTCTCCCCACCCTGCTCCAGCTTCAGGTCCTCCTCCACAGAGACAGCCTCGTCCCCATGAGATTTATTTCAGTGTCCCTTTCCAGAAGACCGGCTCCCAGTTTCGCTTTGCTGCTTTGAGAGGGCCTAAAACTAAACCAATCTAGAGCCCATTTGCATGGGTCTTTTGTTTGTGGCGTGACCCTTAGTAGTGGAAGGTGAAGTATCTGTCATACTTGGGTGGGAGACATGGGTTAGGGTGAGGCCCCCCCAGTGCCTCTCAGAACCCCCACAAAGATAATTAGTAGGCAGCCCATGGCCAACACAGACAGGTACACAAAGGCCTGATGGAGCAACCCCCACCCCAGCACGGTCGCTCCACCTTGGGAAGTAAAATAGGCAATTTATCACCCAAAGGGAAAGTCTAGAGTCTTAGGAGTGAGTTTTATTAGATGATGTCACACTGGTGACATCAGGGTGGGACCTGTCTTCTCACCTACCCACTCACCCACATCACCTGAAGGTGAGGCCGCTTTGCGTTGAAATCCCCTCATTTATTCACTTGTTCACTTAATGCGCTCTTGCTGAGTGCCTGCCCTATGCCAGGCCCTGCCGCACGTGGGAAATGGAAGCTGAATTTAGCGGGAACCACAGCTGCATGCGTGCAGAATTGAGACAGCCGGAACTCCCCCTGGGCAGAGACTCAAACAGGATTATTTGGAGACCATTGTTTACATTGCAGCAAAGAAGGCAGGAGTGAAGGTGAACCCTAATTAATTCAGAGGAGAGATTTCTAAGACTAATAGCTTAGAAACGTCCTGTTCCAGGATATACATATAACATATCCTATGATCTGTGACAACCTTCAAAACAAATCCGTTTCTGTGCTCTGCTGGCCAGGCAGAAACTCCCATCAAATCCTTGAAACAGTCAGCATTCCCAAGTGTCTGTCTGCCGACCAGCCAATCAGAAGATCAAAAATGGTCCATCCACGTGTTTTTATACTTCCAGTTTCATAATGCATCAGCTATGAATGCTTTAGGCTGCAAACTAGAGACAGATTCAACCAACCGTGCTGTTCAAAAATAGAAATTTATGGTGAAAGCTGAATTAGGTTGTAGTTGAGCTGATGGCATTGTGCCAGGGTTGGCTTCCTGTGAGGTTCTGTTGTTACGTAAGGTCATACACATGATAGATGGAAATTTCTGTACTATCTTTGCAACTTCTTGTGAGTCCCATGTGTTTGTCACTCAGTTGTGTCCGATTCTTTGTGATCCTAAGGACTGTAGCCCACCAGGCTCCTCTGTCCATGGAATTCTCCAGGCAAGAATACTGGAGTGGTTTGCCATGCCCTCCTCCAGAAATTGAACTCAGGTCTCCTGCATTGCAGGCAGATTCTTACCATCTGAGTTGTCAGGGAAGTCCCTTGTGAGTCCTAGACCATTTCAAAATAAATGATATTTTTGAAAAAGCTTTCATCATACTCACAATGAGAAAGCCAGAGGTCACCGGTTTGCTGACGTGGGTTCAGATGTTTCACAGCGCTGTCGATGACTGTGGCCCTTTCTACCTTATTACCCCACCTGCAGTTCTTGGCCCTTCATCCCCTCCCTGCGGTCCTGTGGACCTGCATAGCGGCTGCAGCTCCGGCTGCAATCAGCTCGACAGCTAAGAAGGCTGAAGGAGAAGAGCCAAGCACATATGCTGTCTCTGTCAAGAAAGCAAGGGCTTGAAAATGTGCCCATCGATTGTCTGACTCTCTCCCCTTGAAATGTGAAGCCTCATCCCCTCCCTTGCATGCAGGCCAGACTTAGTGGCTCACTCTGCCTGAAAACTGTGGGACTTCCCACGTGGAGCTAGTGGTAAAGAATCCACCTGCCAGTGCAGGTGATGTAAGAGGCCCCGGTTCGATCCCTGGGTGGGGAAGATCTCCCGGAGAAGGGAATGGCAACCCACCCCAGCATTCTTGCCTGGAGAATTCCTTGGACAGAGGAGCCCCTGCGGGCTATAGGGCCGCAGAGTTGGACACGACTGAGCAAGTCAGCATGCACTATGTGAACAGTGTAGAAGGCACAACAGGAGGACGGTGGAGGCAGCCTTCCCACCGCCCCCAGGGCACCCCACAATCCCACCTCCTGACTTTAGTGCCCCTGCACAATCCTCCCCAACTTGCTTCTAACCCCAGGACACGGCAAAGGTGAAGAAGGTCAGCTCTGTGCTTTTGTTACGTAGGATGTTGGCTTCTGTCTGGCTAGAAGACTCTCACTGGACCCTCTCCCCATGACTTTGATAAAGTGACCTTGCTATGAGGCCCACAGGGTAAGGGACGAGGGGCCCAGAGCCGACCGCCGGTGAGGAGCTCAGTCTTGTTGACTGAACTTGGAAGGTCCTTCCCCATCCAGCCTGAAACCCAGGCTGGCTGACACCCTGACTGCAGCCTCCCAAGAGACCTTGAGTCGGGGGAACCCACAAAGAGTCCTGACCCAGAGAAGCTGGGAGATGAGAAGTGTGTTTTCCTAAGCTGCTACATTAGGGGAATTTGTTACAGACCGCCATGTAATAGTACCGCGCTGCTACGGGCCTACGAAGCCAGGTCATAAAATGGGTAGTCTCTCTCTCTCTCTCTCCCTTCTCCCCACCTCTCCCGCTCCCTGACTCACCTTGCCTGCCCTGGGGGAAGCCAAGCGCCATGTCCTAAAGACCCTGTAGAAGAAGCCCAGGGGCAGGGCACGGAAGCCTCCAGCCAACGGCCAGCACCAACTTGAGAATTAGACCCCTGGATCCTACAGCCCCAGCAAGTCCTCAGGGAACCACAGCCCTGGTCAGCATCGGGACTGAAAGCTCTCAAGAGATCCTCAGTCAGGACCCCCACCACCCTCACCCCCCACCCCACCCAGCCACTCTCAGATTCCCTCCCCACAGAAACTGGAAGAATAACGCCCATCATCACTCACACCACCATGGTGTAGGGCGAGTTATCAAGCAGGGATGATGACTAATACAAGTCCACGGGCCAGAACCAGGTCTCATGGCCACAGTCACTGGAAAAGAGGAGGGGGGTGACAATGGCTAGCTTAGGCCAGTCATGGTCCTTCTCCTGGGACCAGCCTTCCCACAGACCAAGGGTCTTCACCCGCTTCAGATTGGGGTTTTATTAGCAGAGGAGAAGTAAGAGGCAGTAGGGAGAAATGGCTTTTGATAGACAAAAACTGTGTATCTGACACTCACAAGCGCTTACTTGAGGGTTAAAAATACAGGTTTAGACACAAATTTGCCCAATAAACTTTAAAAAAATGAAAGCAGAACTCAACAACAAATTCTGGAGGAAGATAAACTTGAGGGGGAAAAAAAGGAGCTTCTGAATTAGGATAAGTTAGAACCATACTCTCCTCCCTAGCTACCACCCCATCCAGGGCACCATGGAAATACAGTCCCTTAAATAAAGTTTAAGAAGGAAGGCTATGACAAACCTGGACAGCATATTAAAAAGCTGAGACATCACTTTGTTGACAACGGTCCATAAAATCAAAGCTATGGTTTTCCCAGTGTCATGTATGGATGTGAGAGTTGGACCATATGGATGGCTGGGCGCCAAAGAATTGATGCTTTTGAAGTGTGGTATTAGAGAAGACTCTTGAGAGTCCCTTGGACTGCAAGGAGATCAAACCAGCCCATCCTAAAGGAAATCAACTCTGAATGTTCATTTGAAGGTCTGATGCTGAAGCTGAAACTCCAATACCTTGGCCACTTGATGCAAAGAGCTGACTCATTGGAAAAGAACTTGTCGCTGGGAATGATTGAAAGCAGGAGGCGAAGGGGACGACAGAGGATGAGATGGTTGGATGGCATCACCGACTCGATGGACATGGTTTGAGTGAGCTCCGGGAATCAGTGAAGGACAGGGGAGCCTGGCATCCTACAGTCCATGGGGTCGCAAAGAGCTGGACACGGCTGAGCGACTGAACAAGAGCAAGAGCAAAATTAAGTTGATGACGTTACTCGGGAGCCTCATCCAGCAGACTAAAACTCGAGCCCATCCTAACGGGATGTCTTGGTTGCTAATAAACATGCCTCTGTTTTGCCATAACTGACTCGGGACCCCAAAAAGCCAGAGTGAAAGGAAAGTGAATCTGCAGAGAGGCCGCCAGGACATGGTCGGGCCCCCCCACTTCGCTCGAGCCACTTGGTGAAAGGCATGAAATAAAACATTAGAGCCACCATTTATAAAGAGTCCATGAAGAATCGCAGTACCCGAGTTTCAATGAAAAAGCTTTTCATAGACTTTTATGTGACAATCTTGGTCACCAAGGCTACAGACAGCTTGGAAAGAGAATGAGGGAAAAAGCTTTCTTTTTCTGAAGTCTGGCTGGCGGGGTGCTAGAACAATGGAAAGGGGCTGAAGTGAGAGACCCCAAGTCTCAGCCCAAACGTGCTTGGAGGATTCAGCTTCGGGGACTGTTCACATCAACTGTTGCCGCATCAGCGATCAAGAGCCCAAGGTCACAGTCAACGTCAGTGAAGAATGTACTTCCAGGCACATTTATTAAAATCCCTCATCACCCCTCCTCACTCACTGCCTTCATCCAAGCCCCTGTGAATGTGAACACACTCCAAATTCCTTCACCAGAGACCAACTCCACTGACTTTTCGCAGCTTTAAGAATACACATCGAATGCAAGTCATACAAATGCTTACTTGAGGATTAAAGATACAGGTTTAGCTACATATTCACCCAATAAACATAGTTTGGGTTCACAAGCATGTTTTTAAGCCTTCTTTATGAAAAAAAAAAAAAAAGAAAAGCTATCTTTAAAAACCAAGTTATTTGATAATGAAAATTATTTTTCAAAAGTTGATAGTATGGTATGATATTTTTTAAAGGCAATTATTTAAAAGGGAGGAAAAATAAAAATCGACCAGCAGAGAACAGATTTAATAAAGTATCTAAAAGCTGAGCTCTTGTGTTTGCTGCTAATCCTAACCCCTTATTCCTAAGAGAAATGAACACTCGGGGACCAATTTTCAGAAAAGTCTTTCTGAACAGTCATTTTGCTGGAGGGTCTGTGTTCATTTTAAGCCAGTGACAGTCATAAAACCACCCCCCACCCTGAGGACCTTTCAGGGTGGGACACAGCTCAGCAGGACCACAGGCAGTGCATTTAATCCTTGCCAACTGCAGCCACGCTAAACCTGGTAAGACTAGCAGCCTTAGGAGCACAAATGTCAGGCTGTGAAAATCCCCAGCTCCCAGAACAAGAGGATTAAATATTTCTTATGCTTTTATCAGCTCTAATTAATAGTGGCTCTTAGCTTCAGTGATTAAGAGTCTTAACACATGAAGAATCTTCATTAGGCAGGAAAGTCAAAACGCTTTTCTTTCAATCCACCCTGAGCCAGCCTGACTCTACCAAGCTGTGTGCATGCAAAGGCACTTCAGTCATGCCCAACTCTCTACGACCCCATGGCCTGGAGCCCACCAGGCTCCTCTGTCCATGGGATTCTCCAGGCAAGAGTACTGGAGGACGGTGCCCTTTCCTACTCCTGGGGGTCTTCCTGGCCCAGGGATTGAACCAACGTCTCTTCTGTCTCCTGCACTGGCAGGCGGGTTCTTTACCACTAGCGCCACCTACCAAGCTGAGCTGCACTGAAATCACAGGGAGACTCAACACACTTTGGCGAGGGCCCCCTTCACCCCCGGCCACCAGCGTGGTGGCCGCTGGAGCTTCTAGAGCTGAGCTGATGCTGCTGGTCACTCCAATGAGTCCCAGAGGCCCTTATACAAGGAAAATATCTCCTTACCACAGAAGGGACCTGGGTCACGAGCAGACATCCAGAACAAGATGAGTGACATCGTTTGGGTCACCTGGGAGACCAGAGATCCTCCTCAGAATGCGGGAGCCTGGAGGACTCCTCTGGGAAGGAATAAATGGCACCCTTGTGGTCTTAGGACATTAACAAGCCTTCTGAGCTGTTTTTTTTTTTTAACGTGAATATAAGTGTTGCCAATTTTCAATTATCTCTGCTAATGCTGGTGAAGAGAGGCACAGATAATACAAAATTGTAGATGCTAAAGATTGTTTGTATTTGTCCTGGAAAATCAACTTGCAGTGACATTTTTAGGAGTTTTTAAAACTTTTTATTGGAATATAGCTGATCGACAATGTTGAATTAGTTTCCGCAGTACAGCAAACTGAATCAGTTATGCATACACACATATCCCCTCTTTTTTAAGATTCCCTTCCCATTTAGGTCCCCACAGAGCACTGAGTAGGTTCTCCCACCTATTTTATACACAGCGGTGTGTATACGTCAATCCCAATCTCCCAGTTCACCCACTCCCCCATCCCCCCTTGGTGTCCACTCTTTTGTTCTCTATATCTGTGACTCTATATCTGCTTTGCAAATAAGTTTATTTGTACTCTCTCTCTAGATTCCCCACATAAGTGATATTATATGTTGTCTTTTTCATACTTCACTCAGTAGGACAGTCCCTAGATCTACCCATGTCATAGCAAATGGCGCTATTTCATTCTTTTTCATGGCTGAGTAGTATTCCATTGTGCACATGTACCACACCTTCTTGTCCATTCTTCTGTCGATGGACATTTAGGTTGCAGTGACATTTGAATGTCACTGAGCTCTTCATCCTGAGCAGTTCAGCGATCCTGATATAATGGCAAAACCCTCGCTGGAGGAGGACAGCCTGCCACCTTGCAGTCCTCAGCTGAGCCCCAGCACAGACAGCCTGGCTGTGGACCACACTGTCCCAGACACATTGTAAGCACTGCTCTGCACATCTGCCCTCTTCTCCCCGTGTCCTTCCCCTCTGCACCCTCTGTTCCCAGCAACCCTCACCCTCTGCCCGCAGAGGTTCGGAGACTTTCAACAAGTGGCTTCCATTCTCCGAGTTTCCCTATGTCATCTGTGAATAAGGGAATGGTTGTAAAACCATTCTTGAAAGTCATTTTCAACTCTGAGGATGGTGTGATTCCATGTGGCACTAAGGAGTTCGTGTTTCACATGTCTAGAAGCTTCTCTTGCTCTGCAGCTGAGACAAAGAGCCTCCCAGGGAACAATATGAGACTTTCCAGATGCCAAGAAGGTTTTCAGTAATTTAGAGACAAGACATAGGGTACAGTCAAGACAGACAGGTGCAACGCCAAAGTCAAGTGGTCAGATTTCTCTTCACGTCACAAATGGATGTAATCACACGAAGCATTTGGAAATCTAAGAAACAGCTAACCATGGTGTTTCAGAATTCTTCAATGAAAGTGAATTCAACTGTACCTTTTTCAGAAGGAAGGAATAACTCGATCCTTTAGCTTTCTCTACATGACGTCTTGCTCGGTCCATTCTTCTCAGCCCATCATGCAGAGACTTGCTCACGGCCAGAAGCGTCTTTGGTCTCACTTAATGGCACCTGCGTCATTGTGCTCTTACGTCTGAGCCCCAGGAAATTGATTTTTAGGTCTAGCGTACTATCACACGTAAAAGGTTAGCTGCAGAGAAGGATGCTTAGAGAAAACAGTGCCCCTGGGGCTCTAGCAATTCGTAAATGAGATTTCACAACATCCCTTTGAAGAAAATCTTCTAGCAGCAGAACAGCCCAGGGACCGCTTATGGAGAAAGCGGCAGGTGAGAAGTTGAGAGCGTTCCAGGGGGTCCAGGGGCCCACGCGAGGCTGCATCCCACAGCATCTTCATCAGGTGATGACGTGGAAGCAGCTCTGTCTATCTCAAGGGATCCTGAAAGACAGTCTCTGAAGGCTATCTTTTGTACAAATGTGGGAAGTCAGGTTCAGGCTGAAATAGCACGCTGAAGTGTCTCCCACCAGGTCTTCGCTTAACAAAGACTCACAGGCAAGGACGCATCACCAGCACTCGGTACCTGGCAGGTACGATCAGTGCAGAAGCCAAGATGTGCCGGTTAAATTCCCTCTCCCTGGTGGCTCAGATGGTAGAGAATCCGCCTGCCGTGCAGGAGACCCAGGTTCAATCCCTGGGTCGGGAAGATCCCCTGGAGAAGGGAATGGTCAGCCCACTCCAGCACTCTTGCCTGGGGAATCCCAGGGACAGAGGAGCCTGACGGGCCATAGTCCTGGTGGCAAAGATTGACATGACCGAGTGACCAACAGAAATATCACAAAGGACATTAAGTGACACTGACAAACAAACTTGACTCATTGAAAGGGAGGAACAGCCAGTTGCAAAAAGAAAAGGAAAAGGTCAGCTTTCCTCTTCTCAAAGCTTAAAGCTTCTGCTCAGAATCGGCTTCATC
The DNA here is from genome assembly GCF_910594005.1 of Cervus elaphus. Classification (NCBI taxonomy): domain Eukaryota; kingdom Metazoa; phylum Chordata; class Mammalia; order Artiodactyla; family Cervidae; genus Cervus; species Cervus elaphus. The sequence goes on from NC_057839.1 coordinate 66,439,804, forward strand.
TTTTCCTGACTCTTGGCAGCCGACCTTGACAGCAGCTGTTGGTAGGAAAAGTTATATGTTGATGTCCCTGGAATGCTGCCATAAATACCCGGACTTCTGGTGAGTGACAGAAACCCAAGATCAACTAGCCAAAGCCACAGAAGGGCCACATCTGCTCAGCTAAGTGGGAAATCTATGGTGCATTTCCAGTGAATCCAGAGAGGCAAACCATGCTGTCAGGACACACTCCCCATCCTTCCTGCCTCACAGCCTTGCTGTCTCCCTTCCATTCTGCATGTCGGTCTCTCTGTTTGCAGTGAGACAGCATCCATGCAGGTGGGAAGATTGCTCTGACAGCCCAGCCTACATGCCTGGGTCACGTTTCTAGGTTAAGGGCTACCCCCGCCCATCCAACCCCAGGAAGTTAGAGAGAGGCTCCAGTGAGTCTGGCTTTGATAGAACACCTACCCAGAGTGAACACTGTGGATGCTGTCATTTTATTTTTCCAGGTTATTGTGCAGTCAGCACAATACTGGAGAGAGGTGGGGTGACTTCCAGTCCCACAGGTCACGTGGGTTAGGATGAGGATTCCCCAAGGAAGGAATTCCAGGTGGACTAAAGCAAGAAATTAAAAGACCATTAAATTAATAGCAGCCACAAAATTAAAAGATGCTTGCTCCTTGGAAGAAAAGTTATGACCAACCTAGACATCATATTAAAAAGCAGAGGCATTTTTTTGCCAACCAAGGTCTGTCTAGTCAAAGCTATGGCTTTTCCACGTATGGATGTGAGAGTTGGACTATAAAGAAAGCTAAGCACCGAAGAATTGATGCTTTTGAACTGTGGTGTTGGAGAAGACTCTTGAGACTCCCTTGGACTGCAAGGAGATCCAACCAGTCCATCCTAAAAGAGATCAGTCCTGGGTGTTCATTGGAAGGACTGATGCTGAAGCTGAAACTCCAATACTTTGGCCACCTCATGGGAAGAGTTGACTCATTAGAAAAGACCCTGATGCTGGGAGGGAATGGGGGCAGGAGAAGAAGGGGATGACGGAGGATGAGATGGGTGGATGGCATCACCAACTCGATGGACATGAGTTTGAGCAAGCTTTGGGAGCTGTTGATGGACAGGGAGGCCTGGCGTGCTGCAGTCCATGGGGTCGCAAAGAGTCGGACACAACAGAGCAACTGGACTGAACTGAAAGCAAGAAAGAGCTTCAGGGTGGGTGTTGCTGGCCTCCAGAGACAGTGAGAATGGACCCAGATGAGCTGGGGACAATACTCGTTGCATTCAGCATGGGAAAGAACTGACCTGGAGAGACGAGCTCTAGAAACTCGTCAGAATCAATGAGGGAAGGTGTGGAAAAGGGGCTTTCACCAGCATGAGCATCAGTGTATAGGGTGGTGCTGGCTGAGCTCTAGCACACAGGTCTTCTAATCAACTTGCCACAAACACACGCGGAGACACACAGAGGCACCCTTAGACACAGACACACAGCCGGGGTCAGAATGGAACAGCTGTGCCTTGAAATCTCAGTGGCTTAGCACAACAAGAATTTATTTATTACTCAAGTAGGCAGAAGGAGAAGGCAGTGGCACCGCACTCCAGTACTCTTGCCTGGAAAATCCCATGGATGGAGGAGCCTGGTAGGCCGCAGTCCATGGGGTAGCGAAGAGTCAGACTGAGCGACTTCACTCTCACTTTTCACTTTCATGCATTGGAGAAGGAAATGGCAACCCACTCCAGCGTTCTTGCCTGGAGAATCCCAGGGATGGGGGAGCCTAGTGGGCTGCCGTCTATGTGGTCACACAGAGTTGGACACGACTGAAGTGACTCAGCAGCAGCGGCACGTAGGCAGAAGACTCCAGGAGGTTCAATCGCGTAATTCTGCTTTGTTCATAATCCCCGATCGCCAAGGCAAGGAAACGGTGACTGAGGAGGAGCGCTGATGCTGACATGCTTCACGTGGAAGAGATGCTTGCTGAACTGCGAGGGGGCTAGGAGACACAGGGGCCCACAGATAGCCAGTGAGCAGGGTCTCTACTGTGGAGTTCCTGGGCTTGCTCTGTGCTCCCAAGCAAGGATATGATGGTTCATTTTACCTGTCAACTTTTCTGACCCAAGGTGCCCAGATATTTGGCCAAACATTATTCTGGATATTTCTCCGAGAGTGTTTATTGGATGAAATTAACATTCAAATCATGGGACGTTGAGTAAAAGCAGATTGCCATCCATAATGTAGGCGGGTCTCATCCGATCAGTTGATGTCCTGACTAGAACAAAGACTGACCTCACCCCAGCAGGGAGGGAATTTTGCCAGCAGATGGCCTGTGGACGTGAACAGCTGGACTGCCACACTCCCCTGATTCTCCAGGAAATCCACAATCCTGTGGCCAAATTTCTTAATAAAAATCACACCATTGGTTCTGTGTCTCTGGAGTATGCTGACCAATACTCAGACGAAGGACAAAAAGGCAATTTTGAGAAGCACCTTTGCTAGAAGTATTCTCATAAGAGCAGAAGAAGTAAGAGCAAATTTTTCCAAAGCTCTCCCTCAAGCTGTGGGTAACATCTTTCTCAAAATCAAGAGCCTGACAGTGGGCAGCCTTTCTTTTTCTTGCTTGTGTCCATCTCGCTGTCACAAGCTAAATGAACCCTGGACCACTTGAGTGAGTCCAGCACATCACTCCAGTCTATACTTCAGGCACCATCTTTGGGTCATTTTTTTTTTCACCACTCCACACTAAACAAATCGACCAGTGTCTTATCTTATGCTTTTTCAAAGAAAAAAAAAAACTTTGATACAAAATTCTTCTCTTTTTAGCCCTCTTCCCACACTCTATTTGTCTAGTTGCATAAAAAGAAATAGTTGATGCCAAGTGAATTTCCTTAAATGGGGACATTAATTTATTCTGCATATACACCAACACAGCTCTAAGAGAGGAAAAGTTGCTACTCTGATTTAATGGCAGGGATCATCACCAGAAACATCAAACCAAAACTAACCCTGGTCTTATCTGGTACATGAAACGGCCATGAATCCTCTGAAATTCAGGAGATTCTAGACAATAAGGAGCACCTGCTGCCAAGACCCAGAGTTTCTTGTTCAGCCAGTTTGTAATGACCCTGCGGCATCCTATGGTGAGTCGATAATAACACCAAGCCTCAAGACAGCTTTGTCTCCACCTCTTTAAAAACTAGGAATAAACCTACCATATGGCCCAGCAATCCCACTACCAGGTATACACCCTGAAAGTGAAAGTCGCTCAGTTGTGTCCAACTCTTTGCAACCCCATGGACTATACAGTCCGTGGAATTCTCCAAGCCAGAATCCTGGAGTGGGTAGCCTTTCCCTTCTCCAGGGGATCTTCCTAACTCAGGAATCGAACCCAACATACCCTGAGAAAACCATAATTCAAAAAGACACAGGTAGCCCAATGTTCATTGCAGCAGTACTTACAATAGCCAGGAGGTGGAAGCACCCTAGATGTCCACAGACAGATGAATGGATAAAAAAGATGTGGTACATATATACAATGGAGTACTCCTCAGTCATAAAGAGGAATGACTCTGAGCCAGTTCTAGTGAGGTGGACGAAGCTAGAAGCTATTATACAGAGTGAAGTAAGTCAGAAAGAGAAAAACAAATATATAGTAACGCATATGACAGAAGACGAGATGGCTGGATGGCATCACCGCCTCGATGGACATGAGTCTGAGTAAACTCCCGGAGTTGGTGATGGACAGGGAGGCCTGGCGAGCTGCGATTCATGGGGTCGCAAAAAGTCAGACATGACTGAGCGACTGAACTGAACTGATAGAATCTAGAAAAATGGTACTAATGAACCTCTTTGCAGGGCAGGAATAGAGATGCAGACAGAAAACAGACTTGTGGACACAGGGGTGGGGGGAGGGGGAGGGACAAGCTGGAAGAGTAACATGGAAACATATGTCACCACGTGTGAGACGGACAGACAGTGGGAGGCTGCTATGTAACACAGGGATGTCAACCTAAAGGGCTGGGACAGGCGGCGGGGAGGATAGGATGGGGTGAGGGGATTGGGAGGTTCAAGAGGGAGGAGATATATGTATATTTATGGTGGATTCATGTTGTTGTATGGCAGAAATCAACACAACATTGTAAAGCAATTATCCTCCAACTTTAAAAAAAAAAAAGGAAAAAAAGAGATAGCTTTGACTTCTATCCTGGCCCATCAAGGCTCAGGTTCCCCATCTTTACATAAACATAAGACAAAATTTTTCTCCAGTTGCTCACAAGGATGGGTGTAAGCAGCTGCAAAGCACTCAGTGTATGCAAAGTGTCTTACATCACATAACACAAAGTCGATAAGCAAAGTCGTCCCAGAGAATGAGCACCTTCACTAACGCGAACTTGCTTCTTACTTTCAGCCGTCCTCTTCCAACTGAGGACCCTGGTGTTTTGCAAAGGCCGCCTGTGGCCCTCTTCCGTTATTACAGCTGAATGCCTTCAGAAACCCTTCTGTGTCACTAAAAATAAAACCCTCGTAGGACCCAGAAGAACCACTGCCAATTCGCTAGAGCCAAATTTGAGATTTCTTTTAGAGGAGGCCTATAAAACCATCTATAAATAGAAAAGTCTTTCCTGTTATTTTTAATTACTGCGTTTTCATGCAAACACACTCTGCTCACCAGGATTGGAGAATCGCGGGTGGGGCTCACAGCCTGGGTCCCACAGATCAGCAAAGGACCCTCCCTTCCTACCAGGGAAGATCCAGGGCAGGAGGAGAAGAGGGCAGCAGAGGATGCAGTGCTTGGATGGCATCACCGACTCGATGGACATGAACTTGGGCGAACTCCGGGAGAGGGTGATGGACAGGGAGGCCTGGCGTGCTGCAGTCCATGGGGTTGCAAAGAATCGGACACGACTGAGCGACTGAGGAACAGCATCAACTCCGTTCCGATGGGAAGCCTGGCTCCAGCTACAGGAATCCTGGGGATGGGGGAGGCGTGGAAGCGCCCCCGAGTGACCTCGGCTGTTTCTCATTCTGGGTCCCGAAGCTGCCTTTGGAGACTTCCCAGAGTGTTTCCAGCCCTTTAAAGCAAGTGCGGATTTCTAGAAATCGAGTGGAGACTTAATGTACGCGTATTTAAGGTAACTGTGGACCACAAAGCGCTTCTCTGTAGCCGGTGGAGGGCACATGTGTGACGGGCACCAGCTGGATGCCCCAGCTCCAGAGTCGGTTGGCAGACTGGGGTCTGAAAGGGGGTGAGCGGGCCCAGCCCCTGAGAGCCGGGGAGGGGGTCTCCTGCTCTACCCCAGCCCCCCAGGCAGAGGGCTGGCTCCCACCTCGTCTCTCCAGGCTCAGAGAGGACGGGCACTGAGACCTGCATGGGATGTTGAGGTCTGGGGGAGTCCTGCCGGGGCCCCCGGGGCTGCCTGGCGACCCCACTTGCTGCAGGAAATAAGCCCACCTCAGGCAGGTGGGGGAGTCAGGCCCGAGGACTCCCTTCTGCTCACTGTTGTGAAACCTTCGCCCCCTGCGAACCCAGCCCCCGTGGCTCCATCCTCCGATGGGAAGGGGGTCCAGTCGCGCCAGCCAACCAGCTGGCCAGCAATTGCACGAGCGCCATCCGTGCCCCCTGCTTCCTGCTGGGTCACTAACGCCCAACGCCCTGAGGGGCAGGAACCGCTGGTCCAGCAGCAGCTGCTCTGCCAGGTGTGGCCGTGGGAGCCGAAGCTGGTTCTTCACTCCTTCTGAGCCTCAGTTTCCTCATCTGTAAGATGGGGAGGGAAGGAATCATACCTACCAGAAGGGCTTTGTGGGGACTAAGTTATGTAAGGTGCCGGAACAGATCCTGATACCTGGTTGATTCTGGGTTTTGTTCTGGAAGCTGTGGGATTGCAGTTCTTGCATCTTCTATCTGCCCTCTAATGGATGAGGATGAGAGGGCTTGTGGAAGCTTCCTGATGGGAGGGACTGTCACCTGCTTCTCCTTATGCTTTCAATCTTGCCCATTCTCAGGGTCTTTTCCAATGAGTGGGCTCGTGGCATCAGATGGCCCAAGTATTGGAGTTTCAGCTTCAGCATCAGTCCTTCCAATGAACATTCAAAGTTGATTTCCTTTAGAATGACTGGCTTCATCTCCTTGCTGTCCAAGGGACTTTCAAGAGTCTTCTCTGGCACCACAATTTGAAAGCATCAGTTATTCGGCCCTCAGTCTTCTTCATGGTCCAACTCTCACATCCATACATGACCACTGGAAAACTCTCTGGGGAAAACTTGCTCCAGTGAGTAAATCTTTAACCCAATTTTCTGCTGACGGGTGGGGCTGTGCTCCCTCCCTGTAGTTTGGTCTGAGGCGGCTCAGTCCTGGAGTCTGCAGCCTCCATGGCAGGGCTACCATATGGTACAGTCTATGGTAGGGCTAATGGCGAGCTCCTCCAAGAGGACTTACACCAACATGCCATGCCTCCCGGGACAGCTGCTGCTAGTGCCTCTGAGCCCAAGGAGGGCCACTGTAAATCCATGCCTCCACGGGAGACTCCCAAACACTCACAGGCAAGTCTGTCTCAGTCTGTTGTGGGGTCACTGATGCTTGGAAAGACTGAAGGCAGGAGGAGAAGGGGACGACAGAGGATAAGACAGTTGGATGGCGTCACCGACTCAACGGACTTGAGTTTGAACAAACTCTGGGAGATGGTGAAGGACAGGGAAGCCTAGCATGCTGCAGTCCATGGGGTTGCAAAGAGTCAGACGTGACTTAGCAACTGATCAACAAAAAGTCAGTCCTGTGTAAGTATTTAACTAATATAGTCATTAGGATACAAATTAAAATAATGGTGACTATCATGGATCCATAGTATTGTTTGATCTACATAAGCTTTATGAATCTACTCTAATCAACTATGCCCCATCCATTATGTTTTCATGTTCACTGCAGCATAAATTATAACAGCTGAGATTCGGAAGCAATCTAAGTGTCCATCAGTGGATGAGTGGATAGAGAAGGTGCAGTATGTATGTACAACAGGATATTATTCAGCCATAAAAAAGGAAGTAAATCTTACCCTTTGAAACAGGGATGAAATTGAGGACATTGTGATAAGTGAAATATTTTGGTTTGGCCAAAACCTGAGCAAACTTTTTGGCCAACCCAACAAGTCAAAAAGAGAAAAACAAGTACCATATGAACTCATTTATAAGTGGAATCTAAACAAGCAAAAATCTCAACCTCATAGGTACACAGAGAATAGACTGGTGGTTGCCAGAGTGGGGCTTAGGGGGTGTGCAACATGGACAATGGTGGTCAAAAGATCCAAAGTTCCTGTTATAAAAGAAGTAAGTCCCGGGGCGGGATGTGCATCACGGTGAGTGTGGTCAGTGACTGTATGGCATGTTGGAACACTGCTGAGGGAGTAGCTCCTACAAGTTCTCACCGTAAAACCATGTGCGAAGACCCTGGTGGCTCAGGCAGTAGAGAACCCGCCTACAATGCCAGGGACCTGGGACCAACCCCTGGGTCGGGAAGATCCCCTGGAGAAGGACATGGCAACCCACTCCAGTATTCTTGCCTGGAGAATCCCAGGGACGGGGGAGCCCGGCGGGCTACAGTCTGCGGGGTTGCAAAGAGTCTGACGTGACTGAGTGACTAACACACAAATGTGTGAAGACTGGCGTTACCTAGGCTTATTGGGGTGATCATTTCACAATAAACAGGTATCAAATCACTATGTTCCACACCTGAAACTAATACAGTGTTACATGTCAAATTATACCGCAGTTAGAAATCAAGTCCTGTTCTGATAGAAACGAGAGGTCAGAGCCTCCACAAAATATAAACGTGTAGACACGTGCATCCCTGTTTACACAGTAAACGTTAAATAACTTTCAAGTATGATGTTTCACTTCATTTGTTCCCAGGATGGTGATTTTATAATTTCCCTGTCTATCTCACAAGAAGCAGGTAACCGAGAGACTCATTGGTTTGTGTGATAAAAGACTTACCAACCACAGGTGTTTCCACTCTCACTCCTTGGGCCATGTGGCTCAATGAAGAAGACTCACTCTGGTTCTCTGCCAGTGGGGAGGGGGAGCTACCCTGGCCACCAGCTCAAAATAAATATTCTGACTAAGATTAACTCTGCAACCCAGCATTTACTTCCAAAGTTTGTACTGCACAAAGAACATTGCTCAGGCGGAAAAAAAAAAAGGAACAGAAAGGAAAAGAAAAAACGCGTCACCAAACAATGACATTCATGTCTGGGTGACATAAAAACATAACTCAAAGGAAGACCGATGAGTAGAATTTCTTAAACATTATGGGCCAGCTGCTCCCAGGTTTGTGTGTTATCTGCTTCAGTTCAGTTCAGTCACTCAGTCGTGTCCAACTCTTTGCGACCCCATGGACTACAGCACACCAGGCCTCCCTGTCCATCACCAACTCCCAGAGTTTACTCAAACTCATGTCCATTGAGTCAGTGATGCCGTCCAACCACCCCATCCTCTGTCATCCCCTTCTCCTCCTGCCCCCAATCCCTCCCAGCATCAGGGACTTTTCCAATGAGTCAGCTCTTTGCATCAGGTGGCCAAAGTATTGGAGTTTCAGCTTCAGCATCAGTCCTTCCAATGAACACCCAGGACTGATCTCCTTTGGGATGGACTGGTTGGATCTCCTTGCAGTCCAAGGGACTCTCAAGAGCCTTCTCCAATACCATAGTTCAAAAGCATCAATTCTTCGGCGCTCAGCTTTCTTTATAGTCCAACTCTCACATCCGTACATGACTATTGGTAAAACCATAGCCTTGACGAGACGGACTGGTTGTCTGCTTAGATGAGAAGAAAAACACTGCGCAGTCCCATTTGGAGTTGTTGCTTTTGTTGTTGCTGAGTCGTGTCCCCTCTGGAGTGCTGACCAGTCATTTTACAAAAAGCAAAATTCTACTCTGAATCAGTCACGGGTGACTCTTTGCTGGAGCGACAGACGCCCTCCTCAGGTTGTCATCTCCCTGCTCTCCTTTTCCAGGTTGAGCTGTTGGAGGAGCGTGTCCTCCTCTGTAAAGCCGTGGGTCAGCACAGCCTGGGACCTGCCCACCTGAGCAGGCAGAGGTGCCACCACTCGGACAGTGTGGCCTTGAGCAGGTCAGTGAACTCCCAGCCCCACAGTGACAGAGTCAGGGCCTTTCTCATGCATTTGCTGTGATGGTTCATTGAACTGATGCTGGGAAGCACCCCAGATAGTCCCAGAACTACAGTGAGTTCTACTCCGTTATTAGCTGGTCTAATTGTGGTCACTGCCAAAACATGCCATCTGACCATCAGGTATACGGTCTTTGCTTGCCTGGGTTGCATGATCCGAGTAAATAGCCCAGGATATTCCAATTAAGGCTTCAACGCTTAAAGACAGAGACGTAGGTTGCTAATCAAAAGTAAAAGTGTTCCCTAAACAAAAGATGAATTTACTTTCCATTTTTGACGATGTACATGTTAGAACTCTCGAGGTACACAGGGTATGATTTCTTACCCCTTCTGTGATGAGGTTATAAAAGACACAGATTTCTTTCTCCATGGCCTCCTCTGCTTTGTCTCAGCCTGCTCGCCTTAATGAAGCGAGCTGCCGTGTGGCAGAGGACCAGAACAGGGAGCAGACTCCAGCCAACGGTCAGCATGGGAGGGTCCGAGACCCGCAAGCCAAGAAGGGTCCAACTGCTGCCAACAGCCTCCAAGTGAGCGTGGCAGCCGGTCCATCCCCAGCAGAGCCTTCGGATGACCACAGACCCCGGGTCAGTGCCAGAACTTCAGCCTCTGGGACCACACGAAACATGTAGCCACCTGCACTCTGCCCACACGCCTGCCCACACAAACCGTGAGATGAGATGACCATGTGCTAAGGCTGGGGTGACCTGTTACAGAGATAACTGAGACTCTGGCTAAGCTACTGCCACGTCAAGAATAAGTAATGCAATCTTCAGGGAAAAGTGAATCAACGCTAAGCATTTTTTTTAACATGGCTAACTTGATTCTTCATAGCAGTATCTGATACCAAAGGAGAATGGAGGGAATGTTTGTAAAGTAATGAGGGAAAGAAAAGGTGAGCCTAGAACAGTAAATCCAGTTAGATGCTGCTCAACACTGTAAAGAAATTTTTAAAAAAACTTATCAAAGTATACAACTGGTAATTTTGTTGTATGCAAACTACACTTCAATAAAGATATTTTTTAAAGAATTGAAAAATAATAAGAAATGTGTTTGAGGGAATGTTAAAGGTAAGCTAGGTCAAGAATGTGATTTTGTACAGAAGTCAGCAAACAATCCAGTCCATCGTCTGTTTTAAGATCCCCTGGAGAAAGGCATGACAACCCACTCCAGTATTCTTGCCTGGATAATCTCATGAACAGGGGAGGCTGGTGAGTTACAGTCCATGGGGCCGCAAAGAGTCAGACATGAGTGAGCAAGTAACACTTCCACTTCATAGGCTGAGAATAGTTCTTACATTTTAAGAGGATTTTAAGAGTCAAACAATGATTAATGTTTCAGGGCATGTGAAAATTACATGAAATTGAAACCTAAAAATAAGGTTTCACTAGCACACAGCCACACCCAATCTTTTACTCCTTGTCTGTGGGGGCTTTTAAAAATCCTTTTAATTGACAAATAAAATTATAAAATATTTAAAATACAGAATGTGATGATTTCATGTACAAATACATTATAAAAGGATTCTTCCTGCTGTCTAGAGTAACAGCAGCAAAGTTGAGAAGGAAAAAGATCATCAGCTTCAAAAAACGAAAAATACTGACTTTCTGGCTCCTTATGCTGACCCCTGATTTGTTCCTTCTTAACCTGATTCTTAATTTTCCTTTCTCCATCTTGCCAACAATTCCATATACTGAAAGGCTGAAGGGTAGACTCAAGAGACGCAGGTATGAGGTGGGAACACTGCGAAATACTAGTTTCCAAAAAAGACATTCAAGCAAACTCATGAACCACACTCACCTAACTTCTCAGAAAAACTGATTTCCAGTGGAAGCCAGAAAGGGAAATATTAAAGTATAAATTTTTCTGAGAAAGAAAAAAAAACATGGACTAAAAGGGACTTCTTTCCTCTACCCTCACCTGTTCTAGGAGTATTTCAGATGTTTAATCTCTTCCATCCAGGTATATACTCATGAAACCTCAGCAAGAGCCATGGTCAAATGTAAAATTTTTAAAAAACATAAAAACGTTCCTTGGATTTGTTATATATTTTTCAAGCCCAGTACCTAGAGGGTTGTTTTGATTTTTCTTTCAATTTGAATTATTGACATCACTCTTCTAAAAGAATATGATCTCCTGCTTCCCTTACTTCAAAACATCCTCTGGAGGAACCACACATGACAAGACAAGCTCTTTATCGTCAAGCCGATTTACATAAAAAATATACAGTGTGCATGTGTTTGCTTTTTTTTTTAATGAATTACTTTACTTGTTTTGGCTGTGCTGGGTCTTTGCTGCTGTGTGTGGGCTTGCTCCGGCCGTGGGCTTGCTCCGGCCGTGGGCTTTGCTGTGTGTGGGCTTGCTCCGGCCATGGGCTTGCTCCGGCCGTGGGCTTCGCTGTGTGTGGGCTCTGCTGTGTGTGGGCTTGCTCCGGCCATGGGCTCTGCTGTGTGTGGGCTTGCTCCGGCCGTGGGCTTGCTCCGGCCGTGGGCTCTGCTGTGTGTGGGCTTGCTCCGGCCGTGGGCTTGCTCTAGCCGTGGCGGTGGCTCCTCCTGCTGCCGAGCAGGGGTTCCAGGGCGCTCCAACTGCAGTAGTGGCCACACGCGGGCTTCGTTGCTCCGCAGCGTGTGGGATCTTCCCAGTCCAGGGATCGAACCCACGTCTCCTGCGTTGGTGGGTGGATTCTTAACCACCGGAGCACCAGGGAAGTCCCATGGGTGTTTTTATACACTGTTTTCCACAGAGTGTGTTGTTTGTGTCACTGCAAACTCCTAGGTCTCTGAACTGCATGAGAAGGGAACGATTCCTACCATAACCTCCAAGAGTCTGCATTCACGCAATGTATCTTGTGGACAAGGAAGTCGTGGCCGGAGGCTCTCGTGGGTGACGGGTAGAACCACAGCCAATATGCACTTGACAACTATCCGTCTCTGAAGGACAGGAGTCGGCAGCCTGGAGGGCGAGGGGACAAGTGGGAGAGTCTGGAGGAGCTCCAGGAGGACGGGACGCCCCGGGGGTGACAGGTACCAGGGGTCAGGCCTGCATCTGTCGCCCAGCCCCAGTGGGAAAAGCTGGCAGATTTCAGTGGGCTGGATTGGAGTGGTGGGGAGGGAGGTTTAGGAAGAGGGGGCGTATGTGTACCTGCGGCTGATTCATGTTGAGGTATGGCAGAAACCAACACAACAATGTAAAGCAATTATGCTCCAATTAAAAATGAACACATTTTTTAAAAAAGCAAGTGGGCTGGGGTCAGCCTATCACATAGCAGAACACGACTGGAAGGCACATAAGAAGAATCTAGTCCTTCCCTCATAGCTCAGTTGGTAAAGAGTCTGCCTGCAATGCAGGAGACCCGGGTTCAATCCCTGGGTCAGGAAGATCCTCTGGAGAAGGAAATGGCAACCCACTGCAGTATTTTTGCCTGGAGAATCCCATGGGCAGAGGAGCCTGGCAGGCTACAGTCCACAGGGTCGCAAGAGTCAGACACGACTGGGAAACTAAACCACCACCAGTCCTTCCAGCTGGGGCAGTGCAGCTGGTGAGGGACTGCGATAGGAATAGGAAACCTAAACGTATCATTTCAGGTCTTCCTGGGTTTCCCATTCAAGCTGGGAATACGATGCTGAGGGCACCAGCGAGCAGGTATAGTTATTCCAGCTCACGGCAGGTGAGTGAGTTGGAAAAGCCGATGTACTTCCTGCCTGATAAACAATGTCCAAGGACTCAAAAGCTGGAGGGGCCAGGGGCATGGAGCTTTTTGCTGGAATTTATCACATTTTAAATGTGATAAAAAACCAATTCACAGGAAAGTAGTAGATCAAAGAGGTGGACTAAATGAGGTACGACTCTCTCTCCTTGCCCTTGCCCCACACACTTAGAAACGACAAAGGAAAAACACATCTCAAAACAGACCAAATTCACTACACCTACAACATGAGAAAGAAACACAGCTTCAAGGACGAAGCCACTCGTCTTTTTAGATTGTTACATCAGCTCACTCTAATTATCCTGATACAAACCTGACTTGAAAGAGAATTCTTGAAATTCAAAAAAGCAATAAAATCTAAAATACATAGCACTGTTTTAGTAACTGGATGGCGAGAGGTAAGAAAACTGATATTCAAGGCTAGAAGATGAGTCAGCATTATCTCACGGCAAGATACTTGGTAAAATTCTTAGCTTTCAGTTTTTGGAAGTCAGGTCACAAGCCAGAGGATCTTGTAGTTCTGAAGATGAAGATGAACAGAGAGCGTTAATGGAGAGTCCTGGCAATAGCTTCACTTGGAAAGCAATTACAAGAAAGAGATGAGTTCAGAAGAGGAGGGGCTGGTGTCCTCACGGTAATCGTAGGAAATAGAGCCCAGAAATCCCCAGCCTTGCATGACTGGAATGGAAAGACCTTGGCGTGCTGAACACTGCTTGGATGAAGGTGACCCGACTTGTATCAGATTGCTCATCAGCAAAAAGCAGAACTTTCTGGTGCTAAATCACTGAAATGTTGGGCTATTTATTACAGCAGCTAGCGTGAATTACCCCCAAGACAATTTTGTATGTACTATCGCAAGCAATTAGAAAGTCTAATAGGGGAGAAAAGATCCCAGTCACAATAACAATAGGGGAAAAAAACCCTACATATGCCTCTAACAAGAAATATGCAAAAGCAGGACTTCCCTGGTGGTGCAGTGAGTAGAAATCTGCCTGCCAATGCAGGGGACACGGGTTCAATCCCGGACTCAGGAAGATTCCATGTGCCTGGGGCGGGGAGGGAACCCTCAAGCCCCATCTGAGGGGGGAAATGGCAATGCTTATGCTTTATTATAAAGTCTCTGTATGTTTTTTTTTAATTATACAGATAAATTTTACATGTATTTATGTTTTAGTAAACTTGATATTTTAGAACACCAAAACTAGTGGGAAGGGCAGTGAGTTTCTATTACCTCCCCTCATCCCCACACATTCACAGGCTTCTGCACTTTCAACATCCCTACCAGAAGGCACATTTGTTCCAACTGATGGACTCACCCTCACACCTCATAATCATGCAAAGTCCCAGGTTTGAATCAAAGTTCACTCTTGTGTTGTACAATCCGTGAAGAAGTTAAGTGAAAGTTGTCCTGCTATGTCCAACTCTTGATGACCTCATGGACTGCAGCCCGCCGGGCTCCTCTGCCCATGCAAGAATACTGGGTAGGCTGCCACGCCCTCCTCCAGGGGGTCTTCCTGACACAGGGATCAAACCAGTGTCTCTTAAGTGTCCTGCATTGGCAGATGGGTTCTTTACCACTAGCGCCACCTGGGAAACCCTTTATTATTATTGTGCTATCACAAAGGAAAAAGTGGCTGACATTCTGTAACTGTGCTTCCATCTTTCTTGTTAAATACTAACAGCTCATTATTTCCTGGACACCAAACTAGGGTGAAAGTGAAAGTGAAATTGAAGTTGCTCAGTCGTGTCCGACTCTTTGCAACCCCATGGACTGTGGCCTACCAGACTCCTCTGTCCATGGGGATTCTCCAGACAAGAATACTGGAGTGGGTTGCCATGCCCTCCTCCAGGAGATCTTCCCGACCCAGGGATTGAACTCTGGTCTCCCACATTGTAGGCAGACGCTTTACCATCTGAGCCACTAGGGAAGTAGTAAGTCCTAAAATGAGGGTAGGTCATCCAACCTCAGTTACTTTTCAAACTTCATCTGCGTCCTTCCGGCACCCTACCCTCAAACATAAGATACTTTCCCATCTGCGCACAGCGCGCCTGGTCCTGCTCACTCTGCGTCGCTGGCTGAGGCAGCTACTTAGGTCCAGCCCCTGTGTTTTCCACCACCAGGAGGCTAAGCCAGCGCACATTTGCGAAGGTGTAGGCTCGTTTTCTCTGCCCAGCAGCCGTTTTCTTGGACCCCTTACCTCTCGATGTGCCATGCTGTCTCCATCACCCAGCCTCTTCACTCAAATCCCGCCTAACACGCCTGGTCACGACACACACACCCTCCTTTGGGACACCACCCGTGTAGCACAATAGCAAACCCCTAGACATCCCTCCGAAAGCTGGTCTTGGGGCACCTTGCACCACGCACGGTGTCTGCGTGTCCCCGTCTTACACGTCAAGGCAAGCACAGCTGTGCGATCAGCTCCCGCGGGCTGATGACAGGGTTTAAGCGGAAGCTGGGGGAAAGCTCGAGGCTGTGTTCCATTCCCAAACCCCCTCACGCTTGATATGATTTGAACCTTTCCAGCACATCCTGCTTCATGCTTCCCTCAGGGCACAGGACAGTCTGCATCCTAACGAGATGCCCCAAGGAGATGAAAACGATAACTCAAGTAATAATCCTGCACCTCTAGAACCCAGGTGAATAGACAACACTTCACTTCTGCAGTTCTCAGCCTCTTAAAAACTTTCTAAAGGAGAGGTCTTACCCCAGAAACACAGCTTTAATGTTCCCCACTGGTGGCTCAGGCGGTAAAGAATCTGCCTGCAATGAGGGAGACCGGGGTTCGATCCCTGGGTTGCGAAGATCCCCGGGAGGGCGGCATGGCAACCCACTCCAGTATTCTCGCCTGGAGAACTCCATGGGCAGAGGAGCCTGGCGGGCTACAGTCCACGGGGTCGCAAAGAGTCAGACACGACTGAGTGACTAAGCACAGCACAGCACTGTTTAAAAGAAGCAAACTTGTTTTGAAATAAACACACATGTACATCATTCATGTGCATGTATCCTAGTTAATGTCAGGATGTTTCAAAGGAACTTTTGAAAAACAAAAAAATTTTATAGCACATGAATATTTGGCAACCTTTACCTCGAAAGTATTTAGCACCCGCGATGCTTGCATCAGGGCTTCCCTGGTGGCTCAGATGGCAAAGAATCTGCCTGCAATGCTGAAGACCCGGGTTCCATCCCTGGGCCAAGAGGATCCACTGGAGAAGGGACTGGCTAACCATTCCAGTATTCTTGCCTGGAAAATTCCATGGACAAAGGAGCCTGGTGGGGTCCTTTGGGGTCGCATGGGGCCCATGGGGTCGCAAATAGTCGTACATGACTGAACGACTAACACAATGCTTGCATAATGAGCAAGAAAATATTCCAAAGTTGCATTAACAAAAGCTGCCTCTGGGAAGTCACCCAACAATTAGTTCCTATTATATTAAGATTTTGGAGAGTCTGCTGAATTCGGAAAACTTAAGGTGAATGAGGCTTATGCTATTAGCATTTGCTTCGCCTTCTTAAATAAATCTACTTCTAAAATGTTGATACAAAAAAGTTATTATACATTTATCAAATGAAGTAGGAAGGTTACCACTCAACAACATTCCGATGCAAATTATTTCCTAAATCATAGTCATTCCCTGATTTGTGTTTTGCAAATACTTTGGGGTTTTGTTGGGAAAGGAAATATCTTACTTTAGAGGAGAATTTAAACTGTATTCTCTAACTTTAATGTTTAAAACTGCTATGTAAAAAAATTATTTCCAGACTGTAAAAATGACAACAACCTCAGATATTCAGGTTCTTTCTATTCAAACAGACGAGTCCTGTAGTCACCCTCACCTATCCAGAGATGCCCAACAACTAAGCTGTACTAGGGTGATGGCGCCCTCTTGAGGCTGTTACAGAGAACTAACTTTAAGTCAGTTCAACATCTCCAGGATCTTTAGAAGCATCATGGATTGTGACTCTGGAACAATAAATTAGACAAGAGATTTTGTTTCCTCTTCTGTTACTGCTTAAACCCAAGGTATTTCCATCTAAGGCAATCATTTCATCACATTTTCATACTCTAGGGAGAATAATTTTTCCTTTCCTCTCTACTTATGAATGAAAATATGAAAATGACTCTAATTATGCTTGGAATCTGCATTGAGGTAAAAAATATTAGAAAATCGTTAGACACTTTTCTAATATGTTAGAAATTTTCAATTGGTTAGACATTTGAAATGAAATCAAACAGCATCAATAACTGCTAGCCCTTGATTCTCCCCTAAGAAACTCCTTCCCAGAAACTTCACAAATTACATTCCCTAAGCACCAGGATTTCAACTTTGTAAATGGTTATTAAATCATTGATCACCTCTTTTGTTTATGCACTATTTCATTTATTAGTTATTGCAGAAAATGTCTTATTTTCTAACATTTGAATGCTTCATATGTGAGCCAGAATTGAGTAGGTTATCATGCCATAATAAGCTAACCTGGAAATCTCACGGGCTTTATATGGAAAGGTTCGTTTGCCTCCCTCACAAAGCCTTCTGTGATTTTGGCCACGTTATATGGACTCTCATTCTGAACAGTAACTCCAAGATCCAGGCAAATTGTTTCTTAGAGCTACATCATCTGGGTCCCTTGGTTTCCATTTCAGTGCATCAGTGAAGAGAAGTGTAGGCTCATACACCCTCCCTCAAATGGCCTAAAGGTCTAGAAGTGATCCTTCATAATTCTGGCCCATTGCCCAGACCTTGTCTCATGGACCCACCTAGCCCCAAGGGGCTGGGAAATGTGGC
The DNA here is from genome assembly GCF_910594005.1 of Cervus elaphus. Taxonomy (NCBI): domain Eukaryota; kingdom Metazoa; phylum Chordata; class Mammalia; order Artiodactyla; family Cervidae; genus Cervus; species Cervus elaphus. The sequence continues at coordinate 66,457,452 of NC_057839.1, forward strand.
TATCATAAGGATAATCCCAGAACAGTAAATGTCTCTGCCACATATTTCAAAATTTTTCTAGCTTGATATTTTTGAGGGGCAAGTGGATCTAACCCAGATTTTCAACCCACTTGTACCACGACCCATGAGAAAATGCAACCTTAATCAGTTGTAAACTTCTGTGTTCCTTGAATAAATACAGAAACGGAGAGGGAAAAGCAGCTTCCTTTGAAACCAAGTCCTAGAAAAGTAATGCTTGGTACCACTTCTCAGATAAAGAGATCATTCTGGACATGTGAAGCCAGGGGCAACCCAGAGGAAAAGCAACAGGCTTTAACAATCCAGCAGGCGGGAACCCCAACAGGGCTTCATGAACTGAGAACAGTGTAACAGGCTCATGGACAGAGAGGAGCAAAAGCCAAGAGTCGGATGGCTCAGCCTCTTCCAGGCTCAGTGGAGAAACAGCACCTCCTAGTGATGCTTCCTCAGAAAACTGGCCGTTCCCTTATAAACACGGGAGCCCCGATCTTGGCTTCATTGCAGTGTTTGAACTCTAATACATTTCTGGGCATTTTAGATCGCTTCCAGAAGAACCGGTGAACTGTGATCTTACCTAACTGTCCATCAGAGATGCTTTTCTAAGTAACTTTCGGAGCTAATTGGTGCCACTAAAAAAAAAAGCTGCCATGAAACCATGTGAGAATCTGTACTGTCGAGATACTCCACGGGGGAGCCAAAAGCAGGGCAGAGGACGGAAGGGAGGTGATGGGTGATGCAGAAAGCATAGTTCGTGGGGATGGCTCGGAAGAAAACTGCTCATGTCCAGAGCTGGCTGGTGTCAAGTCAAAGTGTTAGTCGCTCAGTCGTGTCCGATTCTTTGAGACACTGCGGAGTCCAGCCTCTGTCCATGGGATACTCCAGGCAAGAATTCTGGAGTGGGTAGCCATTCCATTCTCCAGGGGACCTTCTGGACCCAGGGATAGAACCCGGGTCTCCTGCATTGCAGGTGGATTCTTTACCATCTGAGCCACCAGGGAAGCCCCCAAAACAGTGAGCAAATGTAAGTGTAATGGAGTGAGTGTGAAGCTTTATCTCCTGGGGGTTTACATGAGACATGAAATGAGTTCTTATTTCCTTCTTTCTTGCAGCTTCTGTAGACATGCACACACACTCACACACACACTACTCGGGAGAGCGGGCATGTATTTGGGAATAAAAAACTGAATTCCACTTCCTGCCTGGTGATTCCTGAGTGCAGGATCTACCAATGTATCCAGCCAGGGCAGGGGAAGGTTGGCAAGGAGTAGAGGAGAGGCAGAAGTAAGGGGGGATGTAAATATGAATGAGGTTAACTCTGGCCCAATGTCGTGGGAAGAACACATCAGAGAGATGGAAAAATGAGTCAAGTTCGCAACACCTCCAGAGGCAGGAAAATGAGGGGAGAGTCCTTTCATCAGAGGCTGCCTCCTGCTGGGAAGAGGCTGTATCCCCTTGGGCTCATTCAAGCCAGGCAGCTGTGAGGGACTGCCTAGATTCCCAGCAAACAGGACTAGTCCCTGGCTTGGTGGAGCCAAGAAAGCAGCTGGGGCAAAGAAAAGAAATGAAAAGAAAAAAAGGAGCCAAGTATTAAGCATAATTGCAGTCACATCAGTGGACTAAGCCCTCCACTCAAAAGGCAGAGATGATCAGAATGACAAGCTGGGTCCAACTCTATACTGTCCACAAGAGACACCAGTTAGACTTAAAGATGCAGATCAAAAGTAAAAAGAGGATCATATGTATGCCATGAAAACAATAACCAATAAAGAGCTCAAGAGGTTATGGTAATATGAGACAAAATAGACTTTAAGATGAGATATATTAGTGGAGCCAAAGAAGGATGTTTCATAAAGAGGTCAGTTCATTAGAAAGATGCAGCAATTAACAACAAAGCCCCCAAAACGGTTGAAGCAAAAACTGTCAGCGTTGAAAGAAAAAACAGGAAATTCTACAATTATAACTGAAGACTTCAACACTTTTTTCAGCAACTGATAAAAAAAAAATTTTTAAACGAAAATTCAGCAAATTTTAGAACTGAATAGCGCCATCAATAATACAGGATAGAATAGAATAAAGAGAAAGCAGAATGTATATCCTTTTGGAAAATACATGATTTCACTTCAAGGATAGACCATAACCTAGGTAAAGAACTAATTTCAGCAATTTAAAAAGATTGAAACTATACAAAACTTTTTCTCCAAACACAATGAAATTAGAAATCAACACACAAAATGTGGGAAGTCCCCAGACTTTTAGAAATCACACAACAAATACCACATCTCCAGGAGGCCAAAGAAAAAAATCATGAAGGAAAATGAAAATATCTTGAACTGAATGAAAATAAAGGATGTAAAGCTCCTTAACGAAAAAGCTACAAACCAAATACAGCAACACACAAAAGGAATCGTATGCTACGACCAAGCGGGGCTTGTTTCAGGAGTGCAAGAATAGTCTGCCATTTGAAAATCACTTAATGTGTTAATAGCAAACTTTATTAAGAGAACAAAGAACAAAAACATGGTCATCTCGATTCATGCTGAAAGAAAATGTTAGAAAAAATTCAACACCATCCATAGTACAAACTCTAAAAACTAGGAATACAAGGGAACTTCCTCAATTTGGTAAGAAGAACCTACAGAAGCCTATAGTTAACAAGGTAGATAAAGATACCTAGTTGTGAAAGACTGAATGCTTCCCCCATAAGCTCAAGAATGAGGCAACAAGATCTGCTCTCACCATTTGCCATCAATATTGTACTGGATACTCTGGCTAGTCCTGAAAGGCAAGAAAAGGAAATTAAATGCATATTGGGAAAAAAGTAAAATTGTCTTTATTCTCAAGACAAGTTGATCTTCTGTGTAGGCAATTCCAAGAAATCTTTAAAAAAACAGAAAACTACTAGATCTCATAAATGAGTTTAACAAGGTCACCGAACACAAGATCAATATATACAAATCAACTGTATTTCTATATACTGGTCACAAACAATAAAAAGTGAAATTAAGAAAACAATACTTCTAGTCAGTTCTTCTAGCTAATTCAATAGCATCAAAAAAAGAATAAGATCTGTGTCTCTTTTTCTGTCTTGCATATAGGGTTATCATTACCATCTTTCTAAATTCCATATATATGTGTTAGTATACTGTAATGTTCTTTATCTTTCTGGCTTACTTCACTCTGTATAATGGGCTCCAGTTTCATCCATCTCATTAGAACTGGTTCAAATGAATTATTTTTAACAGCTGAGTAATATTCCATGGTGTGTATATGTACCATAGCTTCCTTATCCATTCATCTGCTGATGGGCATCTAGGTTGCTTCCATGTCCTGGCTATTATAAACAGTGCTGCGATGAACATTGGGGTGCACGTGTCTCTTTCAGATCTGGTTTCCTCCGTGTGTATGCCCAGAAGTGGGATTGCTGGATCATATGGCAGATCTATTTCCAGTTTTTTAAGGAATCTCCACACTGTTCTCCATAGCGGCTGTACTAGTTTGCATTCCCACCAACAGTGTAAGAGGGTTCCCTTTTCTCCACACTCTCTCCAGTATTTATTGCTTGTAGACTTTTGGATAGCAGCCATCCTGACTGGCATGTAATGGTACCTCATTGTGGTTTTGATTTGCATTTCTCTGATAATGAGTGATGTTGAGCATCTTTTCATGTGTTTGTTAGCCATCTGTATGTCTTCTTTGGAGAAATGTCTGTTTAGATCTTTGGCCCATTTTTTGAAATTTAAAAACAGGAGCAGAAGAACTGTACATTGAGAACTACAAAACACTGTGGACGGAAATTAAAGATCTAGGTATATGTAAAAATATATCCTGTTCATGGATTGAAAGGCTTAATACTGTGAATATGGCAGAGGAACCAGAGATCAAATGGCCAACATCTGTTGGATCATCGAAAAAGCAAGAGAGTTCCAGAACAAACATCTACTTCTGCTTTATTGACTATGTCAAAGCCTTTGACTGTGTGGATCCCAACAAACTGTGGAAAATTCTTCAAGAGACGGGAATACCAGACCACCTGACCTGCCTCCTGAGAAACCTGTATGGACATCAAGAAGCAACAGTTAGAACTGGACATGGAACAACAGACTGGTTCCAAATTGGGAAAGGAGTACGTCAAGGGTATATATTGTCACCCTGCTTATTTAACTTATATGCAGAGTATATCATGTGAAATGCCAGGCTGGGTGAAGCATAAGCTGGGATCAAGATTGCTGGGAGAAATATCAATAACCTCAGATACACAGATGACACCACCCTTAAGGCAGAAAGTGAAGAAGAACTAAAGAGCCTCTTGATGAAAGTGAAAGAGGAAAATGAAAAAGCTGGCTTAAAACCCAACTGCCAAAAAACTAAGATCATGGCATCCGATCCCATCACTTCATGGCAAATAGATGGAGAAACAATGGAAACAGTGTCAGACTTTCTTTTCTTGGGCTCCAAAATCACTGCAGATGGTGACTGCAGCCACGAAATTAAAAGAAGCTTGCTCCTTGGAAGAAAAGCTATGACCAACCTAGACAGTATATTAAAAAGCAGAGAACTGATGGCAATATTTCCCAAAGTAACTTACAAGTATAAAGTCACTCCTATAAAAATTTCACCAGGATTTTTTTCAGAACTAGAAAAAAAGATAAGAAAAATCCTTGATGACCTTAAGTTAGGCAAAGTTTTTTTTAAATATGACACTAACACATGATCTTTGAAAGACAAAACGATAAATTGAACTTTATCAAAATTAAGAACTTTTACTCTTTATAGAGCATATCAATAAGAAAATAAAAAGATGAGCCACAAACTGAGAGAAAGTATTTGCAAATCACATATCTGATAAAGGATTTTTTCAGACTATATAAAGAACTATTTCAACTTAATAATATGATAAGTAGCCCAATTAAAAATGGGCAAAGGTTTGAGTAACATTTCACTGAAGATAACATACACCATTAGTCATTAGAGAGGTCAAAATCACAATGAGATACTACATATAATCACTAGAATGATTGTAATCACTCAGTCATGTCTGACTCTTTATGACCCCATGGACTGTAGCCCCATGCTCCTCTGCCCGTGGAATTTTCCAGGCAAGAATACTGGAGTGAGTCACATTTCCTTCTCCAGGAGACCGAGAGATCAAACCTGAATCTCTGATGTCTCCTGCATTAGCAGTTCCTCCAGGAAACTCAAAACAGGCAAGCCTGTCAAGGAGCACTCACACCCCTTTAGACCTGCGGGCCTCCGGCTCATAGTTCATGAGTAAGATCCATGTGAATCTGTAAGCCTAACCATCATTTACAAAGCTCCCTTTGATATTTTCTCTGGGATTCTGGAGGGCTTCCCGGGTGTCTCAGTGGTAAAGAATCTCCTGTCAATGCAGGAGATGCAGGAGACTCAGGTTTGATCCCTGGGTTGGGACGATCCCCTGGAGATGAGAGTGGCAACCCACTCCAGTGTTCTTGGCTGGGCAGAGGACCTGGTGGGCTATAAGTCCATGGGGTCACAAAGAGTCTGACACAACTGAGCGCAGGCAAGCAAGCAAGCAGGGATCCTGGAGACTCTCTTACAAAGATGCTCTTGGTTTGATTTCCTTGCAGTCAAGGGTAGATAGGATTTTTCCCCATGACTACAGTGACAGCAAGTTTGATACATAAATTCTGCCATGTGCTTCAGGAGTGAAAAAGTGGGAGCAATGTCCGCCAACAGGGCAATCGGAAGATATTGTGATGCTGGGTCATTCACACCAAATGTGAGAGATCTCAGTAAAGGAATCATTTCTGTCTAGTTGGATGGCATGTGCAAAGGACTGGAGATGAAGTCTCAGCACTTGGAACTCCCTCAGTGACCTACAACTGCCTTCCGGTCACGGGGGAGAGCATTCCCTGAGCACCAGCCCCTAACACCGTCTCTTCTATCTCAGAGGAGCTGCGTACTCCTAGTTTGCAGACCTCCGGCCATCTCTCTATACCTCGCTGTCGCCACCACGGAGCATCACACAGACATGGTCCCACTGTAGCTGGCTCCTTTTCTTCTGCCCAAAAGAACCTTCCCTGAAGAGCCCACCTCGTCACTGACAACACTACTGAAAAAGATGAGTCTACACGCTCTTCTGGGTTGTAAAAATAATCCAATAAGGCTTTCGTTGCTTAAGCCTGTAATCCAGGTGGTGAAATCAGTTCTTCTTAAAGTATTTGAGAAAAACATCCAGTGGACCCCAAAGTGAAGAGTGACATATGATGGTGGCTCAGTGAACAGCCAGTAAAACTGAAAAGGAGAAAGGGAACTCCGAATCGACCTGAAACATTTGGGCAGGTTGGAACTAACTCTTGTCTCTACATTCCCTAGGTCAACACTTACTCCTCCAATCTTCATAAATTGCACAGACCAAAAGCGCAAACCCCAGGATGTCCCTGGTGATCCAGTGGCTAAGACTCCGAGCTCCCAATGCAGGGGGCCTGGGTTCCATCCCCATCAGGGAACTAGATCCCACATGCTGCAACTAAGAGTTCACATGCCGCAACTCAAGTTCCCGCATGCTGCAATGAAGATCAAAGATCCTGTGTGTTGCAACTAGGACACAGTGCAGCCAAACTAATTAATTGATTAAGGAAAAAAAGCTCCAAAACTTAGTCAAATCCCTCCTCCATCTTCATGCCTTAAAAGGAAGAACTCCAAAAGGAGATAACTCCAGGCAGTGATCAATCAAAGGGCACAACCCTGATGGGATACTTCAGCCATGTCATGACTTTACAGTGACGTGGAGAATCTTCCACTTCAGGCCCCAATATGAGATAGAGGACTCAAAAGTTCAGAATGATGTCATAATTCTCATAAAGCTAGTTTCAAAGGTTCCAGTCTTTTAAGGACTATTCAGCTTCACAAAGAAAAAAAATCCTAGTCTGTGACCACTGAAAATGCCACCAATGCAGTAATTTTGCAAGTAAAATTACGGAATCTCAGGAATAAGGCAGAGTGTAGAGTGCACTGATCTGTAATCAAGTCACCAAACTATGGAAATTCAAACCTCGTGCCCTAAACTTCCACTTCTAATTAGGATATGGTAGGTCATAGCCAATGCTCCTGCTCTTAACACTTTTCTTTTAAGGGATAAGAAATTAAAAGACGCTTGCTTCTTGGAAGAAAAGCTCTGACCAACCTAGACAGCATATTAAAAAGCAGAGATCTCACTTTGCTGACAAATGTCCCTATTGTCAAAGCTATGGTTTTTCCGGTAGTCATGTATGGATGTGAGAGTTGGACCATAAAGAAGGCTGAGAACCAAAGAACTGATGCTGGAGAAGACTCTTGAGAGTCTCTTGAACTGCAAGGAGATCAAACCACCCAATCCTAAAGGAAATCAACCCTGAATATTCATTGGAAGGACTGATGCTGAAGCTGAAGCTCCAATATTTTGGTCACCTGATGAGAAGAGCTGACTCATTGGAAAAGACCACGATGCTGGGAAAGATTGAGGGCAGGAGGAGAAGGGGGCGACAGAGGATGAGATGGTGGGATGGCATCACTGACTCAATGGACAAGAGTTTGAGCAAACTCCAGGAAATAGTGGAGGACAGGGAAGCCCGGCATGCTATAGTTCATGGAGTCACAAAGAGTCGGACATGACTTAGTGACAAAATAACAAGCTGCAAAAATCATTTTAAAGCATTCAAGAGCTGTGAAATTAATGAGGACTAAATGAACTAAAATTCCAGAGAGAGAAAAGTAGGTGATTGATACCCATTTTTCCCTAGAGGCATCTTCCAGTTCTAGATATAAGCCTGATGATCACACTTAGGCCAAATAGAGGATATGGCTGGGGAGAGAGAAACAGAGAAACTCTTAGAGGTGGTGTAGGACAAGGACCTGAAATGCATGGATGATTTCACCCACGAGACGCTTGCTCACCTTTTGGGCTAAGTGGTCAGGGGAGTAGAACCTAAAGAGCTAGGTAGAAAGATTTTGAAAGAAAGAGTAAATTTCCAACAGTGTCTTGAGGGGTTTAGGATCAAAGATCTTCTAAGGCAAAGGACTTAAAAAGAAAACAGACAGAAGATGAAAGCTTATGGTGAATTGACAGCAGGAACTATAGCTACCTGTCCAATTTGAGTTATCGCTAGAGGCTGAGAATCAAGGTTCAGCCGCTGGCAAAAATCTACTGCTGGGAAACAGGAAAATCAGCAAAAGATTTTTGACATTCAAGAGGGACAAAATTAGAGCCTGGAGGGCACCACACACATAACCATTCTCTCCATCTAGACATCTGTCAAATCATGATGGATCAAACTCGATCTTCCTCTGCAAGAGGGGGGAACGTCTCTGCTTCCTCGGTTCTCATGCACTGTGGGTGCCTTTGAGAAGTTTCAGTTCAGCCCTCTGCACTCTCGACTCCCTCACTTTCAGCCCTGTGGGTGCTCAGTTGCTCAGTTGTGTCTGACTTTTGTGGCCCCCTGGACTACAGCCCTCCAGGCTCCTCTGTCCCTGGAATTTTCCAGGCAGGAATACTGAAGCAGGTTGCCAATTCCTACTCCAAGAGATCCTCCCAGCCCAGGAATCCAACTCACATCTCTCTGCATTGGCAGGCGGATTCTTTACCACTTTGCCACCTGGGAAACCCTGACACAGCTCAAAACCTGATTAGATTTTGGTAACTGAGGACCTCTCCCAATCTACTTTGACAGTATTTTAGAAATTTCTTACTTTGATACCAGCATGCATTTGGAGAGCCCTTCGCACTTCATCAGTTACATTCACAGTCTCATTTCTCCAGGAGGTATTATTAACTCTGTCGGACGAGTAAGGAAATGGGGACTAGAAGAGGTATGATGGAACGCATGCAGGCCAGCAGTGTCCAACAGCTGAAAATCTCCCTCAATGGCAGGAGCAAAACCCACAGAGTGTGTGCACGAACACGGCCTGAGTAGCTCCTCCACCATGGGGTCCTTCCCGGACGCCGGGACTGCACCAGGGCTTTGGTCTCCATCCAGCAGGATCAGCTCACAAATGGCAAGTGTGTTTCTTTATTCTCTTCCAGTTCATGGAGCCTGCTTCTCTTCCACGCAGCCTGAGTGTCCTGCCAGCCTTTGGGATTACTGGGCGAATGGATGGTCTCTGTGCATCTTAGGTCAAATCTTTGGCACAAGAACCAAACTGTAAGCAAGGGCTCGTAGGCTGGATTCCATCCCTTGTCCTACGGGATCATAAGGTCTACCAGGTGAAGTGACTGGCGTGTCTACCCAGGGTTGCCTGAGACACTAAAGACAGAGAGGGTGAACAGAAATTGGTCTCTGCCCAAGTGGGATTTAGAAAGTTTTCTAAAGAGTTAGTCTTGAATTGAGCAGACTTATGGATTTGGTAGGGCTTCTCTGGTGGCTCAGTGGGTAAAGAGTCCACCAGCAAAGCAGGAGACCTGGGTTCAGTCCCTGGGTCGGGAAGATCCCCTGGAGGAAGAAATGGCAACCCACTCCAGTATCCTTGCCTGGAGAATCCCATGGACAGAGGACCTGGTGGGCTACAGTGCATGGGATCACACACACACAACTAAAGCAAGTGAACACGAACCCATGCAAGGATCTGGTGTGAGGCTGTCACACCATGACAGGCAGCCTAGATTAGGAGTAGGCCTGGTTTCCCGGGGTAACATAATTATCAGGCCACCTGGAGCCAGCCAATCAACATGTGCCTAGCAAGAAAAAGGGAACCTATCAGGGGAAAGCTGAAAGCCCACGAAGGATTGGGCCAACAAAAATTGCCTTGCAACTGTGTAACCAATCCGCTTGCGCCAACTACCCGATTGTACCCAATAAATACCTGAGAGAACTGGGGCTCGGGGCCTTTTCGTCCTCACACCCTTGGTGAGGGCAGGAGGCCCTGGCTCGAGTCAGTAATAAATTCCCCTATTGCAAGTTGCATTGTCTCGAGGAGTCTTCTTTCCCGATCGGGGATTCGGACTACGGGCAGAACACTGGTACCTGGGCTGTAGGGTCATCAGGAGATTAAACCAAGAGACAAAATTGAAGAAGGTTTGGATCTCACACATAAGAAGAAAACTTGGGTAAAATCACTTTAAAGAGAAAAGTAGTTTACTTATAAAGATTTGCAAAGCATCCTAGATATGTTAATACAAAGACTGTCTCATTAATTTTAAAAACAATACAAGATCAGATATAAAAAAAGAAGTTATGCCCATAGATAAAGAAGTGCTTTAAAAAAACATAAGAGAATGCCTCAGGCAACCCTGTGTCAAATTTTAACACTGGTCAAATATAAAAATAAAAATTTACTCAGGAAGAATTAAAATACTTAAATAATCCAGGAAAGTTCCATAACGAAAAAACAACTGACTAGAGCTTGATGGTTTTGCAGCTAAGTTCATTCACTTAAACAAGTATTTATTAACTCCTGCTACAGGCCACTTCTATTCTGGACACTAGAGACAGAGCAATAAGCAGAATAAAATCCCTAGTCTTGTATCATTTATAACACATTCATGGGAGGCCAGGTAAAAGGGAATGGAGGCACACCACGGCAGGTGGCCGTAAAGCTTAGAAGGAAAGCAGACACCACGGAGGGGAGGGGCGTGGATGCGGGAAGAACCTCTAATCTCAGCCTTCCGGGGCTATTTGCAGGTCGACCCCCACCCACTCACTAGATGAAGTGACAGAAGGAGCCGCGTGGGTGACTGAGGGAAGGAGTTTCTATGTTATTATCTAAAAACAACAAGGAGCCCAACATTACCCAACTGTTCCAGACCACAGGCAAAAGCGGAAGTCTGCTCAGTTCATTTTATGAGGCCCACGTGACACCAAAAGTGGATAAAGGGGATTCTAAAGAGAAAACAAACACAGGAGAACCTCGCTATAAATGCAGCAGCTCAGGCAGCGGCAGGGCCAAGCCCCGTGGGAGGCCACGTGGATGGCCGGGGGCTGGTCCCTGGGTGCGTCTCAATGAACTTGACCCTGAGGGAATACAGCCTAACACCCTCTGGACTGGAAAAGTCACCACTCAGAGCGACACATGGGCAACTGGACGACTTAAATAACAGTGAAAAGGGAAAGATTATTGATTACTGAATCCTGATTGAAGGATTATAGAGGTCATCGATAGCCAGGACATGGAAGCAACCTAAATGTCCATCCACAGAGGAATGGATGACAAAGACACGGTCCACATATGATGAAATCTCAGCCATAAAAAGAATGAAATAACACCATTCGCAGCAACATGGATGGCCTTAGAGGTGATCATACCGAGCAAAGCAAGTCAGGCAGAGACAAATATTGTATGATATCACTTCCGTGTGGACTCTTAAACACTGACACAAATGAACTTCCTTATAGAACAGAAAGAGGCTCACAAATGTTGCAAACAAACCTTTAGTTACCAAAGAGGAGAAAAAGGGGAGAGGTAAATTAGGAGTTTGGAATTAAAATATATACACTCCTATTTATGAAACAGATAACCAACAATGAGCTATACTACATAGCACAGGGGACCTACTCCATATCTTGTAACAGCTTCTAATGGAAAAGAACCTGAAAAGGAATATATACATATATATATTATATATAACGTACATTACACATGGGCTTCCCCTGGTAGCTCAGCAGTAAAGAACCCGCCTACAGTGCAGGAACCACAGGGGACGTGGGTTCAATCCAGGGTCAGGGTCAGGAGGATCCCCTGGAGGGGGGCATGGCAACCCAATCCAGTGTTCCTGCCCGGAGAATCCCATGGACAGAGGAGCCTGGCGGGCTACAGTTCATGGGGGTTGCAAAGAGTTGGACACAACTGAGCGTGCACACACACATGTACATTATATATATATATGTATGTTATGTACACATATATGCAACTGAATAACTTTGCTGCATACCTAAATGCTGTAAATCAACTGTACTTCAATTGAAATAGAAAAAAAAAAAGGAACACTACATGCAGTATTACCCACAGCAGTTGGCAATGGGCCCAAAACAAAGCAAGCTCCGCTCTCACATCTAACTAGGTTTCCTCACTCTTCCCATTTTCAACAGGTGACTGAGGATTATACAGTAAAAGTCTCTCCACTTTACCTAACGCAGCCATAAGCCTGGAAGATTTCTAGAAAATAGAGTCATTAGCTTTAACTATACGGTCTTCAGAACTCATCTTCAATCCCTCCTGTCATTTGTCAAAAGGCAAGATTTAGCTTGGGCAGGAGGCACAGTCGGAGAGGTGGGGTTGCCCTCTGGCACTGTGAGATGCACGTCCGTATCCATGTGCATTCCAGCAGTGCAATTTATCTTCCACTTTCGCCCCATCTCACCCGTCACTTCAGACTCCATCCCATTCATCCCCAGGTCAGGAGTAGGAAGAAGTCGTAGCAATGACATGGTTACTCCTTGCTCAATACAAACTCCATTCACCCACTTTTTAGGTAATAAAACTGTGGCCAAGCACATCTTTAAAGACAAGCAGCTCTGTCAAATCCGAGGGTGATGATCATTCTTCATTCTGCAATCTGCATCAAAATCAAACTGGTTTCTTGTGTGTTCATTTCCTATACAATCTTCCTTTAATGTCCAGACCAGCTTTTCGAGTTCAAATGGAACAAATCCAAAGTAATACTATTTGTTAAAAGTTAGAGATGAATACAAGAATGTTCCTAGCAGCTTTAAAATAGCTGCAAACTGGAAACAACCCAAATGTACATCAAGACAAAGGCTAGTCCGACAATGTGTGTGTGCTCAGTCATGTCCAACTCTTCGCAATCCTGTGGACTGTAGTCACCAGGCTCCTTTGTCCATGGGATTCTCCAGGCAAGAATACTGGAGTGGGTTTCCATGCCCTCCTCCAGGGGATCTTCCCCACACAGAGATCAAACTCGCGTCTCTTGAATCTCCTGTATTGGCAGGTGGATTCTTTACCACTTCTGCCACCCGGGGAGAGAGTCAGACAATGGAGTGTGGCATAATGTGTTTGTCAGTTCAGGCTAATAACAGAACACTGTAGACCGGGGCTCTTACCCAGCAAACATTCGTTTCTCACAGTTCAGGGGGCTAGCAGTCCGAGATCTAGATGCCAACAGGTCCGATGCCTGGTGAGCGCCCACCTCCTGGTTGGCAGATGGCTGAGTCTCCCTGTGTCCCCACAGGGTGGAGAGAGTGAGAGCTCTGGCCCCCTCATCTCCCTACAGGGGTACTAACCCCTTTCGGGAGGGTTCCACCCTTACCACCTAATCACCCCCAGAGGCCCTACCTCCTCATGCCACCCCTGGGGAATTTAGGCTCTGACATATGAATTCTGGAAGGACACAAATGTGGCCTGCATTTCAGTAGACAAAGGATGTCTCAGCCATCAACAATTGCAGCGTTCCCCACAGTGAGCCCTGAGGGGACTCGGGATGGAAACAAGGAATGCCGGCCCGCTAACAGCCATCAGACTGCAGCCACCCCTGCCCCCTTGAGGAGACTTGGGGAGGCTCTGGATGAGAAAGCACAGGGAACATATCGAAGGAAAGACTTCAGTGAGCCCAGACTCCTGCATCTTTCCATACACAGAACAGTGCTAAATTCCTTGAGATGTCTGATTCTCTTTAATTAACAATATTCTTTTGCCATTCCAAGTATCCGGTCTTTGTTGCAAAAACTCTTATATATCCTGGCTCCCCCTTCACCTCCTCAGAGCAGCAGTCTTGGGGTTAGTTGAGATGCTGCCTCCTGGGCTTGAAGTTCTAAGAATGTCTACTGAATAAAACATAACTCTCAACTGTTAGGTTGTGCAACAGACACATTCAGTCCATAGCACATCGTGGTGATGAAGACTGATGACTGACAGCTACAACGTGGATGAACCTCAAAGACACAGTAAGTGAAAGAAGCCATACAGTTAAAATCTGCTGTATGGTGCCATCGAGGTCAAGTTCAAGAGCTGGCAAAGCTCATCTAAGGTGATAGAGGTCAGGACAGACAGAGGGGCCTAGTGAATGAAGGGAAGTATGAGGAGGAATTCCAGGGGCTGGCAGAGCTCGAGTTTTGTTCTGGCCACTGGATAGGGACAGGGACCCGGTGGGTGTGAGAAAATTCATGGACTGAATGCCGGACGAGAAGGGAAAGAAGAAACAGTGCATAAACGAACTCCCCAGGAGTTTAGACACTCCCCCGCAGGCAGGGGAGGTTGGAGGCAGAGACGGCACAGCCAAGATTACGGTGCCACTCAGGGAAGCCTTGGGGCCTCGAGCACTCCTAGGATTCCCGCAGCGCTTGAACATCAGGGTCATAAAACACTGGGGCTAGCAGAGCCCGGGGGCTTCCCTGGTGGTTCAGATGGTAAAGAATCTGCCCGCAACACGGGAGACCTGGGTTCGATTCCTGGGTTGGGAAGAGCCCCTGGAGGAGGGCATGCAACCCACTCCAGTATTCTTGCCTGGAGAACCCCATGGACAGAGGAGCCTGGTGGGCTACAGTCCTTGGGGTCAGAGTCGGACAAAACTGAGCAACTACCAGTCACTCACAGCAGATCCGGGAGACCACAGGAGCCAAGATTCTTGGTTTGCAGATTGAAATCCGGGTCCGAGGCGTGGATCAGTGAATGTTATCTGGGAAAGAAAGGCCTTGGATCCGTGGGCTCCACCGCAGAAACGGCAAGAGAGCTTTGACACGCTGACCCCCAGGCTCAGCCCCACCCTGTTCAGTCCTGGTCTCCGGCAATGGGGCCTGCAGCAGTCGCTTCACTGGGTGCCCCGGTGAGTGTGATGAGTTGGGGTTGAACACAGAGGCGTCACATTCTTACAGCCTTAACTTAGGTTCGGTTCAGATCCACCTGCTGGCCCCTTGCAGAGCCCAGAAGTAATGGGCCCACGGGGTGAGTGTAGTTGGAAGCAGAAGAACCCCACCCATACGAAGGCCCTGCATTCAGAGACTCCCCAGGTTGGGGGGCAGGGCGGGGCGCCATCACCCCAGCCCCACCGAGCCTGGAGCAGGAGGAAAGCCCCTCTGCTCTGCGCCCACGGTTTCCTGCTGCCTCTTCCCATCTCACATCCAGAGGACGCCACTTACATAACCCCAGGAGCTGTTTTCTTAAAAGTTCAAAGTCGGAGTGGATCTGGCCCAGCAGGAAATTCCGGATAAATTTCGTGGAGATTGCAGAGGCGAGGCGCCAAGGCAGCTGTGCTGTGGAAGCCGACACCCGGCATTCCCAGACTGGAGATTCGCACCCGGATATCCGACGTCAGCCAAAAACAAGCTGTCAGGCAGCCTCTGGGCCGTTTCCACTGCTCCCAGGATGGAAGGATGGGTGTTGCCCCCGCAGGACACGTCTCCGAGATTACCTATCACACCCAGCCTGGAGAGATTCCAGGGCCAGGGAAGCTGCACTAGGCCATCCCTGGACCGGCTCAGGGTCCTCTCCCTGGAGGGTGTTAGGGGCTCTCCCGTGAGACTGCTGTGGAATCTGGCCTCTGGGTTGGGCTGCAGACCCCTTGGGAGTCCCCGCAGAGCCTGCTTGCTCCTGGGGTCCTGCAAGCACCCCCACTCCTCCAGCAACACCGGCCCTGGCAGGGGGCCCAGCATCCTCGCCAGCCCTTCTGTGGAGCCAGGGGCGACGGGGCCTGGAGGAGCTACCCAGTGCCTTCCGGCTCATCCTCACTCCCTGGAAAAGGAGGGGTGCGTGAGACAGGGTGTCTTTGCCTCTCGGCCATCTCTTTGCAGACCCCACCCAGATGATCTCAGGGAGCAAGGGCCCCCGTGATCCTCCCAGTCCAGCCCCAGCTCGCCCCACACTGGGGGTGGTCGTTACAAAAACCGAAGCCTGTTGGCTGCATGATGAAAGGAAGAACGGGCTCTTGTTGGTGAAGTTACAGGTGTTCACCTGCCTGAGGATCTTCTCTAAAGCCTCCCCGGCTCCCACCCCCATCGCCCACCCCCACTGTGTCCATTTCACAGGTAGAGACAGTGACCCCCCACATAGCCTCCTCTCACAGTCACCCCAAAACCACTCTACTTGGCCCGGTGGCCCTGAGGGTTAAAAGTTAGCAACCATTATCCCTTTAAAGGCTTCCTTGATGGCCCAGTGGTAAAGAAGCTACCTGCAATGCAGGAGCCGCAGGAGACAGGGGTTCAATTCCTGGGTCGGGAAGATCCCCTGGGGAAGGGCATAGCAACCCACTCCAGTATTCTTGCCTGGAGAATCCCATGGACAGAGGAGCCTGGTGGGCTACAGTCCACGGGATCACAAAGGGTCAGACACAAGTGAACGGACTTAGTATGCATGCACCCATCCCTTTAGCACTTGAGCTGAAAAAAAAAAAGAAAGAAACAGTTAAAAGTCTCACAACTACCTCATTGCTATTGTTTAGTCACTAAGTTGTGTCCGACTCTTTTGCGACCCTGTGGACTATAGCCCACCAGACCCTTCTGTCCATGGGATTTTCCAGGTGAGAATACTGGAGTGGGTTGCCATTTCCTCCTCCAGGGGATCTTCCTGACCCAGGGACTGAACCCAGGTCTTCTGCATTGGCAGGCAGATTCTTTATCACTGAGCCACCTGGGAAGTCCCCCCACACCACTGCCTCATTAGCTGATCCTAAATTATAAGGCATCCAAAATACTTGCCTTCAGTCCCAGTTTATTTAAATGGAGGGAAACTTTTCATTAAATTCTAAACTAAGTTATTTCCAGTGCCTTTTTAAAATTAAGCATTTGCTACCTAGACTTCTTAAGATACGCATTTGTTTGTCAAACTTCATGCTAAAATACAGATTCACACAAAACTGGGCTGCAACTACTGACTCTGTAAAATGATTTATATTATAGTTTCTCTCCCTAGGGTGTGTGATTTCTTATGCAATTTAAAAATACAGATTTTTGTCTATATGCACATTGATGTAATAGAGCCTCTATGTAAATCACTGGAGAATACCCTGTTGAAATTTTTGCATATATGAAGCAGCATCTTGATCCAAAAACAGGTCTATAAATCACTGAGAAGACTACACTCAGATGGATATTAAGATAATGGAAAAGGAACCTTCCAGTAATGAATGCCACCGTATCAGGGGCTTGGATCATCGAAATTAACTTAGTCTAACGGACAGAATCTTTTACGGGTGGGTTTTTATCCACTGGACACACAACTGCTCAGCACACATTTTTATTCCACAAACACCTGTGGTCTTCCGGTACCTGCTGGCTCCTCCCTACCGTTTCCCCACCTGTGTACCCGGCTCCTCACCCCCGTCCCGCAGGCGTCTCTGGGTAGCACCTGTGAACACACCACTCACTCACCACCTGCTGATTTCCACTCCTGCGGCCCCCGCACCTCAGCTCCATGCCCTTCTCTGCAGCATTTGTCACTGCTGGGGACTCTCTCTTCCTGGGGCCGGGGGTTCCCAGCTCCTTCCTCTCTGACCCTCCCCCAAACAAGAGCAGCTCACTACCTGGAGACCCCAGACCATCCCTTTCACCCTGAAAGTCCATCCTCATTCACGCCCCCAGCTTCCTCCATTACCAAGACCCTCCATCTCTCCTGGACCATGCTCCTCACTCCGCCTGGGAATACCCAGCGCCCCCAGCTCTCTCCCGGGCGCCTCCCTCACACCCATGGCATGGCCAGACTCAGCTCAGATGTGCCAAGAAATCTCGGAACGAGATTGGAGCTAAAGCTCCAATCCCTTGGCCACCTGACTCTTTGGAAAAGACCTTGGTGGTAGGAAAAATTGAGGGCAAAAGGAGAAGGGGGAGACAGAGGATAAGACGGTTAGATAGCTTCACCGACTCAATGGACATGAGTGTAAGCAAACGCAAGGAGATAGTGGAGGACAGGGAAGCCTGGTGAGCTGCAGTCCATGGGGTCGCAGAGTCAGGACAGGACTGGACTGAGCGACAGCATTTTAACCCCATCTGCAAAGTGCCCTTCCCCTTGCGTGGTAACATGAGTAGGTTCTGAGGATCAGGACATGTGCAGTTGTTATGGTCTGAATCATATCCCCTCCCCCAAATCAAGGGTTGAACCCTAACCTCCAGATCCTCAAAACGTGAATTTATTTGGAAATAGAGTCGCTGCAGATGAAACTGATTGGATGAGGTCAGGCTGGAGCTGGACAGGCCTGAATCTGATGCGTGTCCTTATCAAAAAAAAGAAGTTGTCAGACACAGGGACCTGCAGAGAAGGAGGCATCACATGGACACAAAGGCAGACATCCAGGCGATGCTCGAAGCCGAAGGGCTCCAGCAGACGGCCAGAAGCTGGAGAGGGGCCTGGACCAGAGAGGAACTCACCCTGGCCACTCCGGGATCCCGGCCTTCCAGCCTCCAAAACTGGGAGAAGATGAAGCTCTGGGTCCAGGCCACCCGGTCTGCGGTGCTTCGTCACACCTGCCCCAGGAAACGGACACAGCACCTTTGGGCCATTCCCCAGCCCAGCACCCCGCGGGCAGCCCAAGCTGCCAGCCCAGGGTGAACCAGGGCAGACGACCACCTTGCCCCCCACCCTCCAGATTTTACCCCCCACAAGCTGAGAAGCGGGGGCTCTGCTTCTCCAGCATCACAACCCACAGACTGGGCTCTGACTGCCGCCCGGACCCTGCCCGGACCCCGCCCAGTTTAACCCCCTGTGGTCTGTACATGTGAAGTGATGGCTGGGCTTATAACATGATAGAACCTCAGAAGGCTCCTTCTTTGGGTGGAGAAGAAGCTCTCACTCACCCAGGTCCCACGATTAGAACCTTGAACAGCAATGACACGGGTAGGGAAAAGGACACCTGCTTCATGATTTCCACAGCTTCTCTAGCTTTTTTTTTCCCCCACATCAGTTGTAGATTTTTATAATCAAAGCGGAATAAATATAAAGGTAACATAAGAACATCTCTGACGCTGTGAACACAAAATTTACTCTCTGCTAAGGCAGGAATTCTTAATATTAGTGATAACTAGAGTAGGTTTTGAGTTCACAGAGACTAAGACTTTACTGTATTTTTGTAGTTCATTAGGGTAATCTGGAAGGAATCTGCGGCATCTACATGAAGTGTGGCAAAAAAAAAAAAACTATTCTCTTTTGTATATCATCGTGCGTTTACAGTGAAATACAACATATGGAGATAATACTGAGTTTGTGTCGTTTCCAAACAGAACCCTTTACAATGTTTGTAATAGGAAGTGTGAGCAGATTTCTTTAAACCTAACTTTTTATATCTAGCTGTGTGCCTGAAATGGGTGTGTGAAAGTGAATGAAAGTCGCTCAGTCGTGTCTGATTCTTTGTGACCCCATGGACTGTATAGTCCCCTGGAATTCTCCAGGCCAGAATACTGGAGTGGTAGCCTTTCCCTTCTCCAGGGGACCTTCCCAACCCAAGGATCAAACCCAGGTCTCCTGCATTGCAGATGGATTCTTTACCATTTGAGTCACTAGGGAAGCCCCGAAATGGGTGTGTGATCCCTAATTAGGACATTTTAGCCATGATGTCTTCAAATTCTTGCTGACCCCATGGGTGGGAGACTCTGTCAACACAGTTGGGAAGCAGAGCACGGGAACCTACCCACCCACCCTTCAAATGAAGACCACACCTGAAATAAAGGTTAGTGAAAGTGTTAGTTGGCTCAGTCGTGTCTGATTCTTTGTGACCCCACGGACATAGCCCACCAGGCTCCTCTGTCCATGGGATTCTCCAGGCAGGAACACTGGAGTGGGCTGCCATTCGCTTCTCCAGGGGATCTTCCTGACCCAGGGATCAAACCTGGGTCTCCTGAATTGCAGGCAGATTCTTTATCATCTGAGCCACCGGGAAAGACAAAACTAGGAACCTGACAAGTCTTTCTCCCCCTTCACTGACAAGTGTCACGGATTGCCCCTTTGGTGACGATGGTGATCAGGGAGTCCAGAAGTGAGGAAGTGAGGATTTCATGGGGACAAGGCTGCTCTGTCCACCCAGGTTCCTGCTTGGTTAGGACTGTTCCTGAAGCTGGTTTCCGGCCACCATGAAGACATATCTCCCTGCAACCAGGTACAGAAGCGGGATGGGAGCCCTGGGGGTGTGGGACTCTCAGGAGCCTCGGGGTGTTGGGACCCCCAG
Organism: Cervus elaphus; assembly: GCF_910594005.1. Lineage (NCBI taxonomy): Eukaryota > Metazoa > Chordata > Mammalia > Artiodactyla > Cervidae > Cervus > Cervus elaphus. The sequence continues at coordinate 66,477,520 of NC_057839.1, forward strand.
GAGCCCCTCCTACCCCCTCCCAAACAGAGCCCTGGGGCTGGGCACCAGCCTGGTGGACATCTGCAACTCACCCCCTGTTTGGGATGAGCTCATAGCCCATGGGCACACTGGACCCACGGACCCCACTCTGGACCAACGGACCTCTCGGTCATCCAAGGAGCCCCCCGGTCAAGGGGATCGGGGTCCCCAGGGTGCCAGGCACTTTGGCCACAGGGGAGGAGGCTTAAAAGAAGCTCGGCTCAAAGGGTCAGGCTACACTCACTCCCCCACTGACAGTTAAGCTCTCTCCCCCAGCTCTCCGCTCTCTCCTAGGTCACCTTCCCAAACGCCCGGTGTCCCCCAGGAACCTGGGGGTTGCGCCCACCTTTGTCCTGAACTGGGTGAGGGAGAATGAGCTCCCCCGCCCAGGGCTGTGGGGGAGGCTAGGAGTCCCGCCCACCCCGATTTGTGACTTTGATACCATCACCAACAACAGGGAGACGCTGGACATACGCGAAGGAAAACAGCTTTCAGTTGTCTGCTTCGAACTCAGATAAACTGGACTCTGGGATGAGCTGGTTTTCTGAGAATGAAAAGCAGGACTTTCTGGAATCCCTCTGGTGGACGTGGATGGGGGCCAAGTCCTCTGGGGAGGGGGGACCTGGCCCCACCTCTGAGGGGAGGGGGGCCCAGGTGTTCGGGAAGAGGGCCGCCAACCTGCCCCAGGACCTAACTAGGCAGAGGAGGGTCACAGTCCTAGAAGGAAATGCAGAGAGAGTAGGAAGCCCTTCTTCCATAAATGGTACTGATGAACCTGTTTGCAGAGCAGAAACAGAGACACAGACAGGAAAAAAAGTATGGACACCAAGCGGGGAAGAAGGGGTGGGATGAGTGGGGAGACTGGGATTGACAGAAATACACTATTGATCCTTGTATAACGTAGATAGCTAATGAGAACCTGCTTTATAGCACGGGGACTCTACTCAATGCTCTGTGGCGACCTAAATGGGAAGGAAATACAAAAAAGAGGGGATATATGTATACATGGGCTTCCCCGGTGGCTCAGTGCTAAAGATTCTCCCTGCCGAGGAAGGAGAGGTGGGTTTGATCCCTGGTTTGGGAAGATCCCCTGGAGAAGGGAATGGCAACCCACTCCAGTACTCTTGCCTGGAGAATCCCATGGACAGAGGAGCCTGGTTGGCTACAGTCCATGGGGTCACAGAGTTGGACACGACTTCCTGCCTAAACAACAACAATACGTATACACAGAGCTGATCCACTTTGCTGTACGCAGAGATGAACACAACACGGAAAAGCAACTGGGAAAAGTTTCTTCCACCAGCCTGGGCTCTGCGTGTCCATTAGAAGAGTATTTTCCACCCTTGCTGTTCTCAGAACAGAACTTGGCCTCAGCCTAAGGACCCGTGGAGTCACCAGCCCACCCCCTCCCATCCTCCCCTGGCAGGCGGGGGCCACGAGCAGCCCCTCCCCTGGGGCTGCGGAGCCGACCCCGTCCCCGAGGTGGGGGCGGCAGCTCCAGGGACCTCGTCCACCCGCACTGTCCACGGGCCCCCAGGACCAGGCCCCTGCCGGGCGGGCCAGCGTCCCCTCCCCGGAGAGGCCTCTTCTTTCCCGCAGGAGATGCTCCCCCGAACCCTCTGCTCCCAACCAAGTGCTGCTGTCCCAGCTGTGGCTTCCCACCGCCCCAGACCTCCCAGCACGTTCTTGCGGACCTGACCCCAGCAGGACCACCGACCCCAGGCCCCACACGGCGGCAGGTCTGCAGGGACGAAGTCTGACTGCAGTGAGTCGGGCGCCCCCTGTCGGCTGCGGCGGGCATCCCCTGGGCGGGGCGGCAGGAACGGCCCGGGCCCTCCTCCAAGGTCACTCCCAGGAGGGGACGTCACCAGTCTCTCTGGTTTTCAACAGCACTTTTCTAAAACCTGGGCACGGGGTTTCTTTTCAGATACTGACTGACCTCGCAGGCCTCCTAAGGGGTCACCTCCCTCGTACACTGCCCTCCTGCCCCGCGATGACTGCAGGGGGCCTGCCCCTCGGGCGGAGGGAGGGAGGGGGTCCTTGGCGGGGAGGGGGCGCGGTGGGGGTCCCCGGCGGGGAGCGGGTCCCCTCGCTGCTCCGCGGGGCGCGGGCCGCAGACAGGGCTCCTCAGGGGCCTGAGAAGAAGCCTCTACAGAAAGGGGGCAGAGGGCAATGCCCACCCCAGAGCCCGGTCACCGCACAGCAGTCTCTCCACGGGCAGGGGCAGCAGACGGCAGGAGGCCTGGACCAGAGACTCGCCAGTAGACACGGCCACCCGGGAACGGGAGATGGGACGGGTGGGGATGGGGTGACGTGGGGTGGGGATGGGGTGTGGGGTGTGGATGGGGTGTGGGGTGTGGATGCGGTGTGGATGGGGTGTGGATGGGGGTGGGGTGTGGATGGGGTATGGATGGGGTGTGGATGGGGTGTGGGGTGTGGATGGGGTATGGGGTGTGGATGGGGGTGGGGTGTGGATGGGGTGTGGATGGGGTGTGGATGGGGTGGGGTGTGGATGGGGGGTGGGGTGTGGATGGGGTGGGGTGTGGATGGGGGGTGGGGTGTGGATGGCGTAGGGTGTGGATGAGGTGTGGTTGGGGTGTGGATGGGGTGTGGGGTGTGGATGGGGGGTGGATGGGGGGTGGGGTGTGGATGGGGTGTGGATGGGGGTGGGGTATGGATGGGGTATGGATGGGGTGTGGATGGGGGTTGGATGGGGGGTGGGGTGTGGATGGGGTGTGGATGGGGTGGGGTGTGGATGGGGGGTGGATGGGGGGTGGGGTGTGGATGGGGTGTGGGGTGTGGATGGGGTGTGGATGGGGGGTGGGGTGTGGATGGGATGTGAGTGGGGTGTGAGGTGTGGGGAGGCGGCAGGGAGGGGTGCCATGGGGTGGGGGTCCAGGTTGTTCCCAGTTATGTAGCTTCACCTGTGGCCCACCCCTTCGCCCAGCACTGACTGCAGCCTCGCTGTCAAAGAACCAAACGAGCCTCAGGACAGGTGGCTCTGCAGTGAGAAGCAGCTCCAAGGAGGACCTGACATTCTTTTGAATCTTAATGTGTATCTAGATTGCAGTTTTCCTACAAAATGTACCTGGAATCTTACTATTTCCTGCTGCATTTTTTCACATAAAAACATTTTTTTTTTTAATTCACCTAAGCTTTGCTCTTTGCTCCTGACTTCTTTACCCCTATGGCTTCCCATGGAGCTCAGTTGGTAAAGAATCTGCCTGCAATGCAGGAGACCAGCGTTCGATCCCTGGGTCAGGAAGATCCCCTGAAGAAGGGAATGGCAACCCACTCCAGTATGTCAGACATGACTTAGCACTCTTTTTCTTTGCCCATGGAACAAAGGAAGAATGTGCACCCGCCCATAAACCAGTGAGATCTCAGCAAAGGATTTCAGGGTGTCTGGAGTGGCACTGAGCCACTGAAGGACACACACAAGCCCCTTAACTCTCTTTCTCTCTCTCTCTCTCACACACACACGCCTCAGAAAGCTCACAATCTCCTGAGTAAAGAAGATAAACTTGAAAAAGTCAAACAACACAGAAGAAAATACTACCTTCTTGTGTGTGTGCGCGCATGTTAGTCGCTCAGTCGTCTCTGACTCTTGCAGCCCCATGGACTGTAGCCCGCCAGGCTCCTCTCTCCATGGGGATTTTCTAGGCAAGAACACTGGAGTGGGTTGCCATGCCCTTCTCCAGGGGATCTTCCTGACCCAGGGATCGAACCCAGGTCTCCTGCATTGCAGGCGGACTCTTTCCCCTCTGAGCCACCAGGGAAGCCCCTACCTTCGGATCACAGTATAGTACATACCAGAAAGAAAGGTGACAGGCTGAGCAGTGGCGATTCCGGGAGCAGCACGGAGGGGACAGGCAGCCCTTGACCCTCTGGGAAGTTCTGACGGGAGGGGGCCCCTCTGGACATGGACTTAGGAGCGGCTCCCAACCATGGCCGACACTGTCCTGCCCCTGTGCCCGAGAGGGGCCCAGGACACCAGGGGGAGGCCAGGGGAGTCAGGGCCCCCTCCGTGGGGAAGGACCCCTGCTCGGCACCAGATCTACCGTCTTCCATACCTTCACCACCAGGTGGAAATTCCGGACCTGAGGAAGCAGGGAGGCCAAGAAAACCTCCCAACCGATCTTTGTTTTACACCTGAAACAGCATTCAGTACTTAGCCTGTGACCACGCAGTTGTCAGCTCCAGCCGGCAAGCCCCTTGGCGCCCACCCTGCCGGCTTGTTTTGAAAGCTGCGGAGGACACTGGTCTGGCCCCAGGAACCCCAGGAAGCAGCTGCACTCGGGCCCACGTCCCACCCTCCTCGTCTGAGGCCGTTCTCCTCCTCTCCGGGCTCCAGAGCTGGGCTTCAGATGACGGTCCAGACCATCACGGGTGTGAGAGGGATGCGGCTTGTGAGCCACCGGCGTTCCGCTTTTTAAAGAAATAGAGCAGGAGAGAATAGAACAGAACAGATCCCACGTGTAAGAGTGGGCAGTGGTTCATCTAACATGTGGAGTCATACGGACATGGCGGCAAAGGAACCTTGTTCCTTTTGGCGAGGTGGTCGAAGGAATGGGACACGGGATGCTTTGGGCCATGGTTCTCACCCCTGGCCTCATGGGAGAATCCCGTGGCTTAAAGCCGGTGGGCGGAAGCTCCATCTACACGGTTAATGCCAGTCTCTGCAGGTGGGGCCCCGGCATCGTCTCCTTCGAGATGCCCAGCAAAGGTGTTTGAATCACTTTGTCCAGAGCAGTGACACTAAAGTGGGCACCATTGGCCACCCACAAGAAGGAATCATTGCAAAAGATGTGTCAAGTGTCACAGGCCTTCCCAAAGGATAAATGCTCCCTGAGAAGGCCACGGGGAGATTCGGAGAATGGGTGGGAGCTGCCATTCGGAGGTGAGGGGCCAGATGGGGTCCCTGCCAGGGCCACGTGGGAGCTGAGACCACCGCTGGGAGCACTTGGATGCCTGAACTCCCGACAGCATGGCTCATGTCTGTCAGGTCCAGTAACTAACCACATGAGCGTGTGTGTTTACATTATCCAGGGAGACAGAAGTGGGGGTCTGACAGAGGACAAGCGGAACCCAGCAAAGGCCGGGCCGTGCCTCCTGTGTCTGTTTACCACCTGGGGAAGGAGCAGGCCAGGCCATGTCTGCGAGGGGAGGTGGGGTGTGAACGTGAGCTGTGTTGGGGGGGTTGAGACCCTCATCTCTGGGAAGGGGGCAAGGAGCCCTGAGGCCACGGGAAGTTGCCTCCCCCTCAGTCCACTCCTGTTAAATGACTCTGGCCGAGTTCCTTGACCTCTGTGCTTCCCCCGACTCACTAGAGGGATGCAAGACACCTGTGCCCGGCGTGGACATGGGCTCAGCCACAGTGCTGGTGGTGTCATGGGTATCGCAGGGGCCCAGTAAGTGCCTAGAGCCTCAGCCTCGTCTCTGCGGGCCCCTGCCCGGCCTCGGCTGCCTCCCCCCAACCCCACTCCCATGATCCTCACCCTCGGAGCAGTGAGGGACCACCCGTCTTACCAGGAGGGCCTGTGCCCGTGAGAAAGCAGATGCAGGGGAAGACCAAGGAGTCAGGCTGGGAGGAGCACGCTTTTCTAGCATCGCCTTTATGAAGGTCAGCATCTTGCAGTACAAACACTGGCAGAGAAAACCAGGGCCAGCTGGTTTGCTCATCACCGGGTGAACATCCACCCAGGTGGCTCCCGGCCAGCCCCCGACACCAGGGGTACGGCGAAGGGGTTCAGCCTGAGCTCAGCAGTGTCTCCAGGGATCACAGGAAACCTGAAGGAGCTGCAGGCTGGCCCGCAGAGGCCGGGATGGCCGCCGAGCAGCTTCCCTGCAGGCGGAACTCGCCTCTCTTCCTGAGAGCCCATTACCACCAGGTTCATCCAGTTCATCCGCCTTGCTCCAGGGTTCAGCCTGCCGCTGCTGCTGCTGCTTAGTCGTGTCCGGCTCTTGCAACCCCCTGGACTGTAGCCCACCGGGCTCCTCTGTCCATGGGGACTCTCCAGGCAAGAATACTGGAGTGGGTTGCCATGCCCTCTCCTGACCCAGGAATCTTCCTGACTCAGGGAGCGATCAAACCCAGGTCTCCCGTGTTGCAAGTGGAGTCTTTACCCTCTGAGCCGCCAGGGAAGCCCCAGAATTCACCCTGGGGCCTTTGAATCACAAATTGGTCCTTCTCCAGGGCCCAGGGATCCTGGGAGATGGACAGTGAAGGACACCACCAGGGGTGGCCTAGGGCTTCCTCATCATTACTGGGGGACTGTCCCATCCCCACGGAGCTATGGAAACACAGTAAGGAAACCTTTTCTTGAGCAGCTCGTAGACGGTGGGAGTTAGCCTCGGGTGTGAGGTCTTTGGGACAGTGTGTGTTTCATGGTAGCCAGTATCCCTTTTAAGTCAGCTTCCTTTGGTCATCTAAATCACTTGAGGATTGGCAGGAGCTTTGCAAATTCTAAAGTGTAAGGATATAAGCATCTCACCCTCCTCAAAGCTTCATCAGGTCATCACACGGTGAATATAGGCAGTATTTCAGAATGACTTTCAGTGGAGCGGGCTTCCCTGGTGGCTCAGATGGTAAAGAATCTACTTGCAATGCAGGAGACCTGGGTTCTGTACCTGGGTCGGGAAGATTCCTGGGCTGGGAGGAGAGCGTGGAAACCCAGTCCATATAAGCTATACAAATACTGAAGTATAATGTTGTGTGTGTGTGGCAGCCACTCAGTTGTGCCTGACTCTTTGTCAACCCCACCGACTGTAGCCTGCCAGGCTCCTGTGTCCTTGGGATTCTCCGGGCAAGAATACTGGAGTGGGTTGCCATGTGCTCCTCCAAGAGATCTTCCCAACCCAGGGATGGAACCCAGGTCTCCTGCATTGCAGGCAGATGCTTTAGCATCTGAGCCACAGGGAAGCCAAGGTGACCTGCATGCCTGAAATTAATATGTCAACTATACTTTAAAAAAATAAAATTTTTAAAAACCCATCACAGTGTGACAACCAAAAACATACACTGGCTTCTGGATTACCAATGTCACTGACCCCGTGCACACAGGCAGCTTGGGGCCCAGGTACAGGTCCCTGGAATGGGCTAAGACAGGACACTTGAGATCCCAAAGCAACTCAGAGACAAAATCCTGGAGCCCCGGCTGTGGGTGTGGGGCACGGGGGTGTCTGGGAGCCTGTGTGTCTGTGCTGACCGGCCCGAGACAACGAGGTGAGCCGACAGAGGGTCAAACTGAGGCCGCGGAGCTGGGCCGCGGGGGCGGCAGGCTGAGGGGCCCCTCCAGACAGCGGCCGCCGCATGCCACGTCCCAGTAGGATGCAGGGCCCCGCCGCGCAGCACTGGCACCCTCTCGCTTCCCTGAGCCCCCCCGAGGCCCAGCGCACACTTGAGGAGACCACAGTCTCTACAGCCCACCCCCCAGGCTCCCAGCATGGCTTACCTACTGAGCCCCTGCCCCCCCCCCGGAGGCCTCGGGCATCTGGAATCCCGCTGTCCAAGCTGGTGCAGAGTGCTGTGGGCAAAGACCCACTTCTGCCCCCGAGTCTTCCAGGTGGCCCTACAGCTCCACCTGCGGGCCATCCCTAGATCCTAAACCCAGCAGCGGTCCTCTCAGCTGGACCACCCAACGCCCTCCTCCAGCCCGCCCTCCAGAGGTGGCCACAGGGTCAGGGGGGCCCTCCCTCTGCTCCTCCAGCCAGATCCTGCACCCCACCCAGGCCGCCTCCTGGGTCCCCAACGCACCCAGCCCCCCCAGGCCACTCAAGTCCTGGCCCAAGGCCACCCCAGGCTCTCTGCTCAGAAAAATGCACCCATCATCTCCAGTGTTCTCGCCCGGAGAGGGCCCCCAGCAGGAGCCTGGTGGGGTCACACGGAGCGGGACACGACTCCAGCGGCTTGGCACACACTCTGCACCCCCAGCCCCGGCTCCCTTCTTCGCTGAGGTCGTGGGCCGTCAGCTGCCCTCGGAGGCTTTCTGCGACCTCCTGGCAATGAGGGTCCCTGAGGAGCCGGGCCTGGCATCTGCAGGCTCCGGTCAGGGCATCTTCGCAAGAAGCCTCCTGGGGAAGGACGTGAAGGCACGCCGGGCCCACAGCACCAGCCCCACAGCGCCGGGCTCCACACACGGCGGCTCTGGGGCATCTGGCTAGAGGCCTCGCGGCCAAGCCAGCAGCTCAGTAACTCAGGGGAGTGGGAGTTTTCATAAATTTCCTTATACGTTCTAATCTAAATGTAAGCTACATTTTAAGCCATGCTATGATTTTCGGTGGTTTCAAACGTGCTATTTTGAAGTCATATAATGCTGGCCCAAGAGAGAGGTGGAACAAAGGATTCTGATGGGAAGTTAAGCGCCGTGTGACATCGGCTTGTCAGAAACAACACACGAAAAGCGTCAATAAACAGCTCTGACGCATCCTGTCACCTAGCCTAGGACAGGGCTCACTCTCCCATGCCCAGCCTGCAACCTCACCAGGTTCCAAGTTCATGAACCAATGACAACATGATCACTGGCTGTCCGGCCTTGGCCAAGGCAAGAACGAAACCCGCAGAGGGCAGTCCGCCCCTGCCTTGAAAGGAAAAGGTACACACACAAATTACACAGCCACCACCTGGTTTCCAAAGTTTATTAAAAATCAAAGAATAGAAAAACTTTACATAAAAATATGTCAATTTTAGCTTCCACATTGTTGTCCACGCACAAAAAAAATCGAAACATGATATATCTTGTTGTCAGCCTGCGGTGTGTGGCCACAGGGAGCCAGGCCAATTCATTCGTTCACCGTGTGGGCTGGAGCCTGGCGCCCCAGTCTGGGACTGCGTCCCGGGCCCACCCGCGGTGCTCCCAGTCCCCGCCGTGTTTCTTTAGTGGAGGGTTACAGTCAATATTGCTAATGCGGAGAGATTAGTACAGGCCTACGTATCAGTTTTTATAAATAATTCTTTATCAATAGGTTCACAATTTAAATATCTTTAAATATTTTTGATAACCTTGGATCATCACGAACCGCAGACAAACTGTGCTACTCGGCTCGGGCGCCCCCAGGGAGCCCGCAGGCAGGTCAGCCTCTCTCCGCACGGGCGGGCCGGGCCTGCCTTCCGGGGCCCGCAGACACGGCGGGGTGTGTGGCGCTCAGAGCCCTCAAGGACGCCCCGCTTCTGCACGCCCCGGGTCACAGCAGTAAGCTTCCCGTCCCGTCTCTCACTAGTGGACTTCAAAGACCATCCCGCCTGTAGTGTGGCAGGGTCAGAACCCTGTCTTAAAAATGGGAGCCGGACAACCTAGGAGAGGCGCCCACCTCCCGGGACACCTGCGGCGCTCAGGAAACTCAGGGTGAGGCAGGGTGGCTGCGTCAGTGTTCGGGATGGGTAACAGAAGACAGTGGTTGTCGTGGCAGAACGCACTTGCAGAGGATGCTTCTCGGGTCGGGCGCCGGCCGCGCGGCCGACCCTGGACTGTGCTCCCCTGCGATGTGTTAACCCCCACGGCGCGCCAAGCAGCTCAAATACTTCTCCTATAGTTGCTCTTAACAGAACGAATGCATACGCTACAGATTCCACAATGGAATCAACATAACTCCTTTCTCCACATTCCTAAAACTGGGTACCATTGTCTGTGCTCCCAGACCCGTCATGACAGGCTGCGTGACTAAAACTGCAGCGTTTCACGGTTCACGCTTGTTTAAGATCTTACCATGTGACAACATTTTTTCCCTGTAGAAAGTTATACTCTGGCACTTTAAATGCTGGGTCTGTTGTCTACAGTTTAAAATAACCAAACCCAAAACATTAAAACTCCGAGGTCAGAGCAGGACCACAGACAGGCCGGACGGCAGAGCCGGCAGGCAGCTGGTCAGAATGTTTAGGAGCCGAACCCCTCAGGGAGCCCACTGGGGGACTCGGCTCCTTCACCGCAGGCTAAGAGGCCTCACGTCTGACCTGAAGAAGGAACATAAAAATAACCCAAGCCCCTCATTCGTGGTGTTCACAACGACGCTCATCAACCAGCCGACACGATGAACCCAACTTAGAAAATGCAACTCGGGAAAGGATCTAAGCTTGTTTAAAAAAATTCCCTCCTCCCTTCAATATAACTTATGTGAAAATATGAAATTAAATAAAAAATATCTGAGTTATTGCACAAATCATAAGTTTTCAATATTTACATAGAAAAACAGTTCTGAAATTCAAAACAAAATGTGAGGGCAGTAAAACAATGATAACCTCCCAACAAATACTGGGGTTCGCACTCCGCTGCTCCGACAACGTGAAATGAAAGTACCCAACCCGCAGGGCAGCACGGTGCCGAGAGGCGGCCCAACCCCGCCGGCCCCGGGTCCCGCGCAGACCCGCTCCCTGCAGGCAGTGCCTGGGCAGCAGCAGACAGCGTCCACGTCTAAGGCTTCACAGACGACACAGCGAGCTGCTCTCGAGGACGTGACCACACACGGGGCATGCAGCGTGGCCGGCCGGGCCTGGTCTCCGGGCCGGGCCCCGCGGCCACCCCTGCTGTCTGCGAGGCGGGCGGCAGCCGCCGGAGCATTACCTGCTGAGGCTGACGGGCAGGCTGTCCCTCGTGTGCGCGTGTTTTTTCCTCCTCCAGCCAGTGCGGTTGTACTGGTGGTGGCCCCGGTTGCCCACGGGAGGCCGCACACCGCCAGTGCCCACCGAGCCGTAGCTGCCGCCCTGGCTGTGGCCGTGGGAGCCCTTCATGGACAGCTTCATGCCGCTGTGCTGCTGAGGAGACCCAGAGGGACATGGCTCGAGGCCGGCATGGACAGACGCCCACCGCAGCCCCGCGCCCCACCGTGGGCCGAGAGCCTGGACCCTGGCCATGGCTCTTCCCAACCTCCCGGCCTTTTTTCCGAACCATGTTTCTAACGTGTAGGGAAGACTCAGAGCAGCCCCACGGCAGTGGACCCACGCCCCCCAGGGCCCCGGACACCAGAAAGCCCAGCCCAGTGCAGCCGGCCCCCCGCCCAGGGCGCCTGCAGCAAGAGCGGGGGCAGTGCAGTGGTAGGAGGGGCGACGCCGCGTGCGGCGTCATCATTCCTGCTTCATCGTTTGCTTCCTGAGAACCAAAGCTTACCGTGCGAATTAACAGAAAAACAGGAGTTAGATATTCTTCACTTCGAACTTTTATGCTAACAAATTCAATTAAAAAAAAAAAGATGCTTACAGGTGAATTAAACTATACTAAATTTTAAAATAATTTAACACTTATAAAGCTTTGCTTGTTACAGGGAAAGCAAACATGAAGCTGAATGATCAAACTGCCCCTGGAGAACAAAGAACGTGTGTGGATTCCCTCTGGGGCGGAGCAGGTGCTCAGGGCGGGCTGGCCGCCAGCGTGCGGGGGTGGGGGGGAACCAGCGCCTGGGCCCCGGGGCCGTACCTTGTGATACAGGTGGGGGCTGGAGAGCGGGTTGGGGGACGCAGAAGGGATGGCTGGGGAGGACACATGGTGGACAGCCTTCAGCGCCGGGGCGGCTTCGACGCCCGCCTGTCTACAGGGCACGGGGGCCACGCCGAGCGTCGGGGCAGGAATAGTAAACCTGGTCTGGGGGAGAGGACCAGAGACGGCGTGAGTGCCCGCGAGACAAAGCTCTTACCAGGAGCCCCAAGAAGGGCGCTCACAACCGGCTCCTCAGTGGGTCTGCCTGCAGCCTCACAACAGGCCCCTCAGTCTGTGTGACTACAGCCTCACAACAGGCCCCTCAGTCTGTGTGACTACAGCCTCACAACAGGCCCCTCAGTCTGTGTCTGACTACAACCTCACAACAGGCCCCTCAGTCTGTGTCTGCCTGCAGCCTCACAACAGGCCCCTCAGTCTGTCTGACTACAACCTCACAACAGTCTGCTTGGAAGCACAATGACAATGTGAAGGATGTCCAGTCACCCAAGCCATAAGGTTTTGGTGACCAAAAACTTCAAGAGGACTACAATTATCAGAGAAACTGTCCCCTGGGTCTCCAGGTAGCGCCCTGGGTTGAGCAGCATGAGAGGCCCCAGGCCAGGTGGACTGAAGGCCTGCAGACGGACGACCCCCACCTCCGCCCCCCTCCCATTTCCGCACCACCTTCCCATCAGGGCAGAGGTGCTGGCTCGGGACCCCCTCCCCTGCTTTTCCAGACCCTCACTGCTCTCACCTTAGAACTGTCCGCATTCGCCCCCGAGACCTCAGGAGGGTAGCTGTGGCCTCCTGAGCCACAGCTGTGGCAGGAGCTGGCCTCAAGGAAGGCACCCCTTCCTCACGCTTCCTCCCACCCAGGACCTCTCTTCAGTGGGGGCTCTGTGCCCCCAGGGGTGCAGAGAAGAGCGCAATCCTGGGGTCTCTGACAGCTTTGTGCCCTGGCTGTTAAGTCTCCACTGCATCCTGATGAGGGAGACTTCACCACAAGTGGGGCACTCAAGAGACTGTGCACGTGAAGGTTTACAAGTGGGATTTCCCTCAGTGACTCCACTGGAAGTGACATTTGCAGTTTGGCAATAAAATGACAAAGTGGGCTTTGAGCTTTTTGTCTCAAACCTTGAATGACGACTTCCCAGGTTGCCCAGTGGCTCAAACTCCACGCTCCCAATATAGGGGGCCCAGGTTCAATCCTTGGTCAGGGAGCTAGGTCCCACATGCCACAACTAAGACCCAGGCCAGCCAAGTAAAATAAATAAACATGCTTTTAAAAAAGAAAAGAAAAACTTGAGTGGCCTTACCTTCTGCCTATCTGCGCAGGTGACAGAGGGACCAGAGGCAGCACGTGGTCCTGACGCCACCCGGGAGAGGCAGCGCGGGCAGCGCCTGCACACGGCTCTGGGGGGAGCCAGGCCTGAGGAGCCGTCAAAGCCAGTTCTGTCTGTGGCGGTTCTCGTCCACATGCAGGCACTGCCTCCGTGCTCCTCGCTTATTAATGTGCCGGGACAAGATTCCCGGGGGGCTGTGCTGACGGCCACCACTGCGCATCCCACGCCTGCTGCCTCCATACCCTCTTAGCCTGGGGTGTGTCCTGAGAACGCCCCACCTGTGTGGGGAGCCCAGCAACACAGAGACACGTGGGGACAAGCAGGAATCCCCATCACCTTCTGCTCAGATTACAACTGCTTGTGAAAGCCGACTCTACTTCAGAAGTGCATTAATGTGATGAGTTTCATACACATGGAGTTGATGTATATTTGGGAAGAAGCTACAAATTTAAAGCACCAAAAATTACCTCTAAAAATCTATCTTTTAGACTAATTTTGTCTAAATTTTTTGAAAAAGGATTATATTATAGAATTTCTTCTATGAGAGTATGTAGTGAATAACGTGGAGAAGTCAGTGTTGGTATCAAATCTGAGAACAGTGCAAACAATGGGATTCTTTGAGGAAATCAGGGACGGCATCCTTCTTGGCCAAGGGACAGCAAGCACCAAGGGCCCTCTCAGCATCATCCCAGGATGGTGGCCACCTGCTGAGCATCATCATTACTTGCAGAAAGACCATGTGAACCTTGTCAAGAGCCAGCTCTAGGCTCAGACACCCAGAGTCCCCTCGTGCAAACACAGCATATGGTGAAGCTCAAGAACACGGACTTCTATAGAATGACAGGACCATATTCTATCAACCCACCAAGGATGAGAATGTCCTACAGGACAGACATGTCTGTTCCAAGAACTTCTAAGGGTTCTCTCTCTAATCTAACGTGTCAGTCAATCCTACCATGCACAGCACCTTGGACCTGGTCCCAGGCCGTCACTGGGAAGGGCCCAGCCAGCTGCGTACCTGGGTGTTCGTTGTCATGACCAACGTCCTGGACGTGGCGGACTGAGGTTTGCCACTCGGCATGGGCAGGGCAGCAGGCAGGCTGGCCAGCAGAGGGGTGGGCGCCTGAAGGCTGAACTGGTACACGCTGGGTGTCGTACAGGGAGGCGTGTCCGAATCCTGGGGGAGGACGAGAGGAGGGCTGCACTTGAGGCTTGTGCCCCTCAGAACAACAGGAGCAGCCAGGGGTGAGCCCCAGGGGCTCCCAGGATCAGCTGCCCCCTCTGCCCAGGCCTTCTCCCTGTCAGGTCAAAACTGAAGAACATCACAGAATCACAACTGAGACGCCCAGACTGCTGGTCTCATCTCCACATAAATTTGTACACCACGACCCGCAGCAGCCCCAGGGCTCAGAGGGGGCCACTCACGATGTCGCTGCCGGAGAGTGAGGACACGGAGGAGGCGGAGGAGCCAGACGACCGGAGCTGGGGGCCGGGCAGGGACAGGGTCAGGCGTGGGCCGAAGGGAGACTCAGGGTCTCGTCGAGGAGGCTGGTCCCCCTCGCATGCGCCCATCCGCTCTGCGATCTTGATCCTGTTGTCTGTGGGAGGAAGGTGAGCCATCACACACTTCAGCCCAAGGTCCCACTGTGCCTCTAACACTGCGCATGAGGCTGACAAAGCCAATTCCTAATTTCACTTCATTTCAATTAATATTTTAAGTCACATTTCAGCTATTGGAACAAACTTAACTATGTTCGAAACAACGTGGATGTATAGTTTCAACTCTGCATTACACAAACCGTGATCCTGATGCATTTCAGGTATAAACACACACAGCACTTGGGAGGACATGGTAGAAGAAACTCAGTAACTTTGGATGTTGACTACCTGTTCAGATGATGATATTTTGAGTGCGAAGTTGAATAAAACAGACTACTAAAACTAATTTCACCTGCTTCCTTCCACTTACAACGCAGTTCCTGGGAACTTCAGAACTGCCATGTGTGGACAGCACTGGCCTGAACCTTACAGCTTTAAATTCTTACAGGAAACGAGTTGCTTTCTTAGTGTGAACAGTTTGTTACTAAAAGCAGACGCTCCTGCGCGAGCGCGTCAGGACATGCAGAGCCACGGGAGGGTGGCCTCTCACCGGGGTCCGGCGCCGCGTGGACCCTGCCGCCCCACTTCTCCTTGATCCACGTCCGGTAGTCGATCACCTCCTGGGTCACCTTGATGATCCTCCCTAAGGTGCTGCGGAAGGGCAAGGGCACGCGGGCGTGAGCACAGCACAGAGCGTGCCGCGGAGCCGGCCACACTATCCAGGGGCCGCCTTACATCCTAACACAGAGCTCTGCTAAAGCAAAGGTGGGAAAAGCGAAGGTAATCTTACGACTGACTTCTGCTGTTTGCATCCAAACCCACACGGTACAGAAAAAGTGGGGGTATGGATGCAGAAGTCCTGGAACCTCCATCTGTCCACCAAGGACCGCTGAAGTCCATGCCAGGTAGGGAAGCCCGCCTCCAGTCCCAGTGACCACAGGGGCCCCGTTTCCCACCACATGGGGGAGACTGAGTGCCCAGAACGGGCCCAAAGCTTTGCCCACAAACACCCAGGGACGGAGGCCACAGAGCCCTGTGCCCCAACCACTGTGCTGCCCTCCATAACCTCTGAGGACAGAGGTACCGGCCCAGCTTCAGCAACCTCCTGCGACAGTCATCACTCCTGCCTCTCACTTCCCCTCAGCTCCTCCATGATCTGCAGTCAGAAACACTTCTCACCAGTAAAAGCGCACACCAGAAAAGTGAGTGCTCAAAACGGGGCACAAAAGACAGGTGTGCAGGGAAGGGGGCTGGGGGTGGGATGCACCCCTCAGGGCTGGACACCCACCTCTTGAGGGCAGCCGGAGAAAAAACATCACACTCTACAGCTTTAAAAGCCAGAAATGACCTCCCCAAAACTAATACCCTGGGAAAATCCTAGCTCTCCAAATGAAAACCTTTCACCTCTTGACCACCAGGACCACCCTGAACTCCCAAAAGGCATTCCTTTCCCAGAATTCTCAGGTTCTCCTACAACAGGGTGGCAAACTCCGTGAAGACAAACGACAGGGGCCGCGGCCCCCATGGGTACCTTTCCGAGTCTCTGTTGGGGTAGGACCGGGCGAGTGGCGACACAGCATGGCTGAGGACGATGTAGGCATAGTCGAACACCTGCTTCACCTGCATGGCCCCGTAGGAGCTCCGGCCCACGTCGTTCCCTGAGACAGAGAGCCATCATCAGAGATACAACCTCTCACATTTGCAGACAGCAAATAAAATGAAGCGCCACCGAAGTCACTAGGGGAGTCCAGGTAAGGGGTGGACTTGGTTGGAACAGCAGCCTTTCCAAGTTCAATTTACATGTAATTCATTCCTCAAGTTCAGGTTGGGATGTTTTTCTTAGGAAACGTATCCTTAAGCACCAAAATTTTCTCTTTTCCAGGTTTAATCATGTAGCCGCTCTGTAACTGTGCAGGTTTTCCTTTTCAATTACATTTCAGCAAACTCTGAAGACAAAGGAACTGCCGGCCACTTAGCTGACCCAACGCAGACACGCCAGGGCTGGAGGCCTGTCCTGGGAGGAGGGAGATGCACCACTGAGGAAGTGCCACACAGACCACTCAGACCACAGAGGAGAGTTTCAGAAGACTTTTAAGAAATAAATTTCATACCCCAGGAGCCACAAAACAAAAACCATAAATCTAAGGGTGTTGAAAAACATATACAGGAGCTAAACACTAAAAAAACACCAAATATAATGCAACAGACAAAAGGCTTCCCAGGTGGCGCTAGTGTTAAACAACCTGTCAGCCAATAGAGGAGATGAAAGAGATGCGGGTTTGATCCCTGGGTCAGGAAGATCCCCTGAAGGAGGGCATGGCAACCCACTCCAGTATTCCTGCCTAGAGAACCCCATGGATGGAGGGGCCTGGCAGGTTACAGTCCATAGAGTCAGAAGGAGTCAGACATGACTGAAACGACTTAGCACATACACACACACAGAAACAATAAAAAATACCAAATACAGATGCAAGAGACAGAAGTACAACATGTCAACAAAGAAAGGCTTCCCTGACGGCAGAGGACCTTACAAAACCAGGGAAGACAGTGCAGCGGACGGACGGACAAAGCGCATAAGCTCACACAAAAAACCATGAAGGGGCACTGCACCCGGAGCTGACCATCTCACCACCTGGTCTGTCGCCTGTCTGCCTCTGATTTTATCACCCACAGTAAGAGCGGTGTGTCACCCAATAAACCCTCCATAAACACCTGTGGGGCTGACCAGTAACCATCTGTTTAACCTCAGCCATCATTAGAGAAAAGCACAGTAATTGAAAAGGGACATGCCTGGCCTTATCAGGTGGGCAAAGATCTCAAAGACAGTCAGCAAAGGTGTGGGAAACACACCCTAACCTGCCAGGATCTGCAAGGCAGCCAGCCTCACACCAGAACCTCCCTCCACACACAGGAGAGGAGTCTCAGGTTTACTGTCAAGTAAAACCACAAGCAGCAAAGCTGTCTGTATTATGTGATGCCATCCAATTAACTGGAGCAGGTGATGGCAACCGTTCCAGTATCCTTGCCTGGAGAACCCCGTGAACAGGGGAGCCTGGTGGGCTGCAGTCCATGGGATCACAAAGAGCTGGAGAGGACCGAGCACACACCCAGTTAACAGGGAAGCGACGCTCGATGTCAACACCCACACGTGGGAACCCGGAGAGGCGCGCACAGAAGCGGGGCGGGCCGTGGCACGCTTCACTCTCCTGTGCCACGGACTCCTGGGAAACAGATGGCTTATGACGGACAAGGAATACATTTCTATTCAGGAAAAATGAAATTTATTTCTTAATTCACACGTTCTACATTTTTCTGATTACAGAAAGTAAACGAAGTTGCAACTTTACAGTAAGTTATTCAGAAGTATTAACAAGGAATTCTGACGTGCCACCCCTGACCCTGGTAGAGCAGCAGGACCCTACATGAGATCCAGTGACTGCCCGTGGCTGGGCACCTGTGAATGCTCCCCGCTGGCATCGGCGGCCGGAGCCCAGTGCCTGCAGCTGGGGGCCCGCGCAGAGCAAGGGTCCTTACCAGGCAGCAGGGGGTCCTCAATGCACAGCATCGACGGTCTGTACCCGCTGGTCATGGCTTTCATGATCTCCTCTTTGGCGATATAGGCACCTCCTTCTTTTATTCTAATACCAGTTTTCAAGTAATTAAAATTTCTTCCGTAGAGTTCAAAAAATTCCACGAGCAGCATCCCTAGGTTCTCGTCCGCTCTCCGGGCGTCGATTCTCGGATGCAGCTGTGAAAGTGAGGCACCCCAGTTTGTATGGATTCTGGGCACTCGAGACACCGCACACGCGGCGGGGTCAGGCGGCCAGCCCAGGACGCAGTCAGGGGCCCTCGTCCACCCACCACCCTGGCAGCCAGGAGGCACCAGCAGAGCCTGGATCGCTTGTCAACCAAGACTGTTCAAGAGGAAGAAAAGCTTCTCATCTGAATCTTTACATTATACTTCAATCCTATGAAATTCAGAAGCCACACATTTCTACACAGACATCTGATTAATCCCAAATTCCCAAATACTGGTGAGTGAGTGGACCATATTCTGTACAATTCAGTCACCGAGATGGTGGCGGCAGTTTTCTAGATTCCAGTATTAATCCTGTCATTCTCACGTGCAGCCAGCAGGGGGCAGTGCGAGACCGCAGTGTCACCGTGCTGACTGAAGGGCTGACTCTAACCAGAGCGGCCCCCAGCGCCGCACCAGGATTCAGAGCACTCACCTCACCGCCTGGCAGACAGCTCAGCCTCAGCCTCAGCCTCAGCTCCACCCCACCTGCTCCTGCAGCAGCTAATGGATTTATTCTGAAGCTGAGCCCGTCTACTGACCCTCCCGAGTGTCACTAAAAGGCTCAGGAATCTGAGTGCATGGCCCACTGTGACGGCCTTGAGCCGTGAATTTAAACAAGTTTAAAGAAACCAAACATTCAGCTTGCCAGTCCTGCCAGCGCCCCGCGGGCGCATGCGGCCATCCCACCAGACCGCTGGACAGTGACGGTCGGGAAGAAGACCATCGAGTCCAAGTCCCGGCAGAAGCACGGCAGGTGAAAGCGCTCGCAGCGCAGTGTCCGTGGAGGAAGCGTGGCTCCTCCAGGCTGCAGGCGTGTCCGGGCTCAGGAGACCTCACACAGGCTCAGCGCCGCGGTCCTGCTGCTGTCTGGCCTTCTCCCTCCTCTGTCTTCCTGCCTGAGCGTTACCCAGGGCAAGCAACTGAGCCACGACCTCTGTGAGTCCAGCATGGATCAGACGATGCAGCGGGCACAGTGCGGAGGTGGGAAGGGCCGGGCACCCAGGGGGTGGAGCTGACAGTGGCCGCCCCACCCAGGCCCGGGTGGCCTCTGCAGGGTCACTGAACCGGGCACCAGGAGAGTGGGCAGTAGTCACACTGCAAGGCTGCCAGGAAAGTTCAGGAAAGTGGGAGGAAATAAATTGAGGACACAGCTCACGCTTAGTTCTAAAAACAAAAAAAAAGGTCAAAAAGGTCTGACACCTCGGGCAGAAGGGCTCTAAGGGCAGCGTGAGGGAGGCGCAGCAAGGACACGGCAGAGAGAGCCCCACCTGCCCGCGGGCCCTCACGGGGCCTCCCCAGAGGCGTGCCGAGGAGACCCCGGGGTGTAGGGCGAGCAGCTCCACCATCAGCAGTGCCAACGGAGCCAAGAAAAATGGCCCAAGTCTTGATACAAAACCCTCAGCGCCACCACAGACAGAGCAGAGCAGCAGCGCCGTGCGGCCAGAACACAGCAGAGGGCTGACAAGTGCAAATGGCACGATCGTGCCTCAATTCACAAAGAGACCTTACGTTAAAAACGCGGCGTAAGGACAGGTCATCAGCACAGCACAGCACGTAACACTCAGCTAGGTTTTCTGATAGGTTTTTTCATGCTACTCAACAAAATATGGGCAACAGATAAAGAAAAAATACCGGCTTCTCATCACTCAGGGAAAAGCTTATTTTTTTTTTTTTACCATGTGTGAGACTTGACTTTTTTCCTGAGACAAATTTTTCAGTATAAATGACAGTCAAGAACCAAGGAAAGGTTTTCACTGTCTTTCAAGGCATGAAAATTTTCTAAACATAATGGTTCTTCAGGGTTAGGTCAATATATACCTGATTGATAAAAATGAGATAAACCCTCTAACAGTTACAACAGACACACAAAAAAAAACAGGAGCAAAGGAAAAAAGTATTGATCAAAGCAGTTTCATCATCAAGATTAGAAGTCAGTTTCTACTACATCAAAACAGACCTGTGCAGGGACAGCAAGGAGCTGGAAGCCGAGGAGCGCCCGGTCAGAAGACCGGGAACAACGACACCCACGGCAGCCTCAGGGTCAAGAGTTCCTGAGACAAAGCATACTCACCTGCAGAAAACTGATGGCCATTAAAATGAGGCTGTACGAGCTAATCCCGCCTGTAAAAACTTCATTCAGGTCCCTCTGCAGGAGGAACTGTTTCAGTACTAAAATCAAGTAAGGCAGCAACGAATACTTCTGCAAATTCCAAAAGAAAGACAGCATCTGGTTAGTTACCGTGGCTCTGAAGAGTCCGCACTGGGCAGACTCCACGTGCAGACAGGAAGCTCACTTCCTCGTCCTGCTCCTTGGGACGCTCAAGGCCAGGCCTCCTCACCCCATAGGGGTTTGAGAAGAGATCCATGAGGGGCTCACTAGGGCCCTCCTGGGGGCCCCTCCTCAGATTATGGTTTAGCACGGCTGAGGCAGGGGGCATGCATGGAGACCCCAGGCCCAGGGGCGTGGGGAGTGAACAGGTGCTTCCTCCAAGTTTTGGCCCCCTCTCAGGCGCTGAGCAGAGGGCTCTGTGGGTGCAGCTGTGGGCGAGGGAAGGTCCCAGAACCAGGGGACAAAACGCCCACACTCAAGAGGCACCCATGAGACAAGCGAGGGGTGGGCAGCTCACGACGAGGCAGGAGGTCAGCAGGATGCAACACTGCCAAATGCAGGACAAGGGTGGAGAGCAGGGCGTGGGAACAAGGAGCCATGGGGCAACCGGCGCTGAGAAGGGGTGCAGGGGCCCGGCTGCCTTCACTGGGCTTCCAGCTCTGCTGCGGCAGAGGGGACTCTGAGAACAAGCCTGACTGCAGAGTGAGCGGCTCCCGAGGAGCAAGGCCTCAAACTGGGAGCAGAGGCAGGGTCCAGACAACGCAGCTCTCTGAACAGGGAAGGGCGCGCCGTTTAACTGCACCACAAACCTGGTCAGAGTCCAGAGTCCCTCAGCTCAAGGAACACCTTCCATCCTGAGGCACTGAGACCGCCGCCGCTGCCCTCCCACCCCCCGCCCCCAGAGAAAGCAAATCTACGCTCCACTGTGATGTACTCAACTTGCAAATCAGGCACAAGGAGCTGCAGGGATGGTCACTGTGTAATAACTAGAAAGATCTCTATAATGATGTGCAAGTATCTAAATTAGGAAAAGGAAGGCAAAGCTGCGAAACAGCTATGTAACTTCAATGAAATAACACTCTAAGGTAAATCCATCTGTAACCATCTTTCTCATTAAAGATTATCATCAGTTTAATGGTTTCAACATTTATAAGGCAAAGGTCAGTCAACTTAACAAGCCCCTTATCTGCACCGTGCTAACTTGCGGTGACAGCACCTTCATGTAATTCTTGATGAACTCTGCTGCCCGCACCCCGGTCTCCATGTTAAAGCTGATGTCGACTTTAACTTCCGTCTCCTGGTCTGTGAGTTTTATAATTGGTACCTGCAAAGATTTAATTTAGGAAACTTGCTTTAATAGGCAACATTGTTTATGGTCAGGTATCCAAATGTTTCCCAAGTTATACAGAGGGTTTTCTCCTTAAACACAAAAGGAGTTTAGACACACATACCCCATACTCCTGTGAGTGTGAACCCCCGATCCTGGGAACTAGTAGGAACACTGCCAAACTCCCATTCTGAGGGCCGCTCAGGACAGTCAGGCTGAGCCCCTAGGCTGCTCTGCATGTAAACACCAGTGCCTGCCCAGAGGCCAGCAGCCACCCGGCACCAGGGACAGAGAAACGGAGGGGGCGTGGCCGGAGGGGCGGGGCCACGGAGGGGCGGGGCCAAGGCTGAGGAGCATCCCGGAGCAGGCCGTGGACACAGGGCTCCTGGGCTGTGCAGAGCTCTGGGCTTGGACAGGCCCTGACATACACAACAGAGAGGCCTGATCATCCACCTTCTGCCTGAGGGAAGTATGTTTTTTCATATGTGGAAATTTCTGGAACAGGAGAGGACCAGGCAAGTTTTTCTTTCTGAAGTGTAACTTGGCAAACAGTAACTTTTTCTATGTAATAAACACCACGGTTTGATCACTGGGCTCCACTCTCCACAGAGGGCAGTCTCTGAGTGTGCCCTGCCTCGGGTATGATCATCCCCTCCTTGCACGGCTTCACAAAGGACGACCTAGTCGTGTATTCTAGTGCAGGAAGAGTTCAGTGTTTGCAGTACAACGTGTACTTCAGACGGTGTCTAAACATATTGTCAGCTAGAAACCCTAACTACAGAACAACACAAGCACATTCACACAAGAAGTGGAGCGGTCTTCAAACAGAACCAGTATCCGCCGTAAACCACGTCAGCTAATCCCACAGGCTGCTCGGGTGGGGCGCCCAGCAGCGGCACTCACCGTCGCCTTGTCCAGGACCTTGATGGAGCCCGGCTCGGCCACATTGTGCTTCCGCAGGGCCTGCTCCAGCAGCTGCAGCGGGGGGCGCTCCCACTTCCCGAAGACCACCAGGTCGATGTCACTGGACAGGAGAGAAGCGAGCGTGAACCCCTGCCCTCCTGTCTGCACTGTAACACGCCTGCTGCAGGCCCGCAGTGCTTCCAGGGCCATCACCACCCCACCAGCCCCTCCCTCTCAGTGAGAGAAAATGAAGTCTGTGAACTGCTTGTAACACAGGTGGAGAGCAGATGCTGACTGAGTCGCGGGGACCACAGAAGCCTGGTCCTCCCGTCTGCGTGGCCCTGGATGCCCGGACACCTGCGGTGGACCCAGCTCCCCACCGGCCTTGCCAATGCCACCCCAAAACTCCTGAGGCTGCAGTCTCTTTAGTCTCTGAGGATTAAACTGGCTTAGCAGAATGTAAGTTTTTAATAAAATGATACACATAAAACTAGACATTAAAAAGCCCTTTATGAGGAAACTCTGAAGAAGGACTCTAAAATGCAAACACCTGTTTGATGTTTTTCTATCAATTAAAAATCCTCACAAAATACTATTCAAATGCAACTTTGCTTGAAATTTCATTAAAATGTAAAAGCAACTTTTCAAAAATATCCAAAGAGCTCAGACTGTTTCTGCTGCACTTACTCCACGGCTCCCATCTTCCTCACGCCCCCTCCTCTCTCATCTTCTCTGAAGTGCAAGAGGAAACAGGCAAAGCAATCAATGACCCTAACAGTAAATTAAATGTCTGCTTCCCGCAATTTGGCCCCGGTGCTCTGTGGTCTTTTCCTTTAGCTTACATTTTTCCAGCCTCAGATTTGCACACAAGGAACCTGCTTTCAGCCTTCAGCATGCACACAGACACCGCCCCTCACCCCCAGCTTCGTCCACCACGCCCTCATCTGTGCGGAGTGGGCACTCACCTGGTGGGAAGGTAGAGGCCAGTGCTGAAGCTGCCGAATATCTGCACCTGCAAATGAGAGCACGCGGCTCAGACCTGCCACTGCTCATTCGGCTCCTGCCTGGGGCCCCACTGACCAGCAGCATCCTCTCAAGCCTTAAGTTAAAAGCCTGCCCCAAAAGGAATTCTCCAAAACTCAGAATCAAAGGACAAAACAGCTCCTGGCGGCACCCACAGCCACACAGCGCTGGTGCCCAGGCTGTGGACAGCACAGGGCTCTGTCCCAGGGCACCCAAGGGCAAGGATGAAACTGCTGCGGTGGGGGCGGGGGTGCCAGGGCACCAGAGGGCCTTCTCTCACTGCACTCCTCCGTGAGCACACATGGTTCACTCACTGGGGACGCGGTTTGCGAGCAAACACTTCCAGGGTTCATGGAATGGAACCCTGCAATGCAGTGTGGCGCGGGAAGGGGTAACCTTATATTAGGGTAAATTACAAACAAGGAAAATAATCACAAGATTCCAAAAAAGAATTCTCCAAGGCAGACGGTCCTCACACTTGAAGATGTCAGAAGCTCAGAACCACCGGTGGGGCGGGGGGGGGTGGGGGGGGGTGGCGAGCTGAGCACAGAGCCCTGCCCCCAGCCCAGGTTCCCAGGGTCTCCCTCGGCAGGGCTGGCAGGGGCACACGCGTCTCTAACAAGCTCCAACTGAGGCCACCGCCCTGCCAGCACCACAGCGGGGCCCAGCCTGCCGGCTCTGCACAGGCCCGCAGACACAGGGCGCCCGCCGCGCGGTGGCGCACAGCGCAGATACGCACGTCGGCCGTCGGCCAGAGGTCCTTCACCACCGTCTCGATCCTCCTCACCACTTCTCTCCTCATGGCGGCTTCTTCAGGACAAGGGGACATGAAGTTATAAAAGTCAATTATTTCCTCATGCAGCCTAGCGGACAAAAGAGAAACACACCAGAGTCACCGTTAGATGTAACCATATGCCTCGTTCTGGTATGAGATCAGCATGACACTAAAGCGTACCTCCAGCCGCTTCAAACCCAGTTTCTCATTTCCTCTGAGCATACAGGGTGAGGTGACCCCTCTGTGGGAATGCAACCCCACAGCACAGTTTAGCACCCCAGAGTAACAGGAACGCGTTTCACCAAAACTTTCGACTGATGTTTAAAGTCTTATCCAAAAGAAACATCTCAGTGACCTGACATTAAGAAACTGAGAAAATGCCATCCATCAAAGTTGAAGGGAGCTCCCAACAGAGGTGGAGCAGGGAGGGACCCCATTACCCAGGGGCCTTACCTCAGGTGGGTGTGCTCCAGGCCCAGGGGCGCCCTCACTGTGGGGTCTGAGACAGGCCAGGCCAGAAGACTCCTGACCTCAGGAGCCTGGCAGGCCCGAGTCTCAGCGGCCAGATCTGCCTGACCCACTGAGACAACGCCCCGGATCAGCAACAAGGGCCCAGCGACCAAGGTGTGAGGAACACCAGTCAGTTCAGCCCTCCCCTGCTCCACTGTTTCTAACAAAGATATAAAATAAAAAGCAGTGGCTTCAGGAGAGACCGGTGGGCTCTGAAAGCCACCTCACACCCCAGCCCCCAGAGTCACTTCTCTGCCAGTCCCCTGGGGGTGGCAACGTAGGGTCACCGTTCTGCTGGAAGGAAGGACACATCACCCTCAGGTACTTGGCAGGATTAAAGATAAGGGAGCAAATAACCTACTCCCAGAAATTATGTATCAAGTCAAATCTACCTGGTTCCATTCCAAGTTTGATTACTAGTAAGGAAAAGAAGATAAAGTGAAATTCGTTCAATAATAATATCAACATCAAAAAAAATACTACTATCAACATCAGCTCAACAGTGAGTCCACCTGAGAGCAGGCACGACCTGACAGGACCACCTGATGCCTAGCCATGAAGGTGAGGCCAGACCGCTGACGTCCCATCCCACACCGACTCCAGCCCACGGCCCGCTATGACTCCCCTGCAGGACCGCCTCTCCACAGCTCACCCGCGCTGACAGTCCTAGGGCTCAGTCTACAAGCGAGTGAAGCCACTGAAAGCCCAGATGGGATGGAGGAGACAAACCCTCAACACCCTGTTCACAGCGCATCAGCAGTGTCAGCGAGGCCACCATCGATTTTTCAAACAAAACATCACCCCAAGCCTGCTACTGCTTAAGCCGTGAGCCCAGTTTTTAGTTAATCAGAAGAGATAGTAAGTCATACCACACTGAAATGCAGTAATTTTACCAAAATAGCTATCAAATTCCCAAGACTTAGAGGGTAAAGCTTCTCTCATCTCGACGATGACTGAGAGCCAACGACATCCCGAGCCTTTTCCCACACCCCTTCCAGGGGCTCAGATGGCACATCGTGAGAGCCACGAGCCACACTTCCCCGAGCTTAGCACGGTCGTCAGCAGGACCAGACGTGCCAGGTGAGTGACCACACCAGGGACCCTCCTGCTAGCGAGGACATCAGCCCCTGCCCCCAGCACCTGCCGGGAGGCCCACGCACCCCTGGGTCAGCCGTCTGTTGGTGAGCAGTCAGCACACCCACGCACCAGGAGCACACGCTCCCCTGCAGCTCAGCGCTGTTGATAACAGAGCACAGAGGTGCAGAGATGCTGAGTGAGGACACAGGCCTGGAGGAGCCAGGCAACTGGCCGGAAGACTTGGAAGAAGAGCAGCCGAGCCGATGTGGTCAAATCCAAGCTCACGTTCCACACATCCAACACGTGAAAGCATCAGGGGACAGGCACTCCAACCCCCCAGACGCCACTGCAGAGTGGAAAGGATGGCCATGTGAGACACACCCCTCCGCTTCCCGGGGTCTGCCCTCCGGGCCGCATGTGACCGGTGGGGAGTCGGATGGCTGCTGACTTGCCTTGTCCTGTTCCGCCGGTGAGACGCACCAATGACATGCGTGCCTGAGACACGGAATAAACCGCATCTATAATTTCACAACTGCTGTAGCACATGTTAGGAGGAGGACGCTTGCTGGATCCTGCTGGAGGCCTGGCTGGACAAGGAGGCTCCAGTGCACCCTGGAGCTCTTCCTCTGGGCAGGCAGGGCCCCTCGAGGTACCGCTGTGGCTCTGGAATGGGAGGCCCCGTCAGTGCGGAACGACACGACAAGTCTGACAACCGTCTGGGCAGATTCAGAAAACCCTGCAGCTGGCTCCTCTGGCTCGGGCTCTTGGAGGAACCCTGACAGGAAGGAAGCTCCGAGGGCAGGAGAGGGCTGGGGGCCAGGCAGAGCCACTAGACAGGGCCTGTGGGCGGGAGGAGCAGTGCCCCCCGCCCCCTACTAGGCATGGGGATGACCGGAGTCCAGCTGGAGGACAGGGTGCCTGCTCACAGCCTGGTCTCAGGGCCGGCTTGTGGCAGGCACTCCATCAATACGTGTGGGATCAATCAAGTTTTGATCAAATAGTTTGCTGATGACCTCGTCACTAAAGACCTGGCCTTCCCTATACAAACATCATCAAAAATGAGCATCCAGAAGGTGTTTGACCCCTGCGCTGGATAACTCAATGTGTGAGCACAAGTCTTAAACGGCCAAGTAACCTAGAAAAGGTACACAGTCCTAAATAAAAGAGCTGGGATGCTGTTATTCAATACGGACATGAGTTTGAGTAGGCTCCGGGAATTGATGATGGACAGGGAAGCCTGGCATGCTGAAGTCCACGGGGTCGCAGAGTCGGACACGACTGAGCGACTGACTGACTGATATCACAAGAAGAATCATCACTCTGTGAAACAACCTATGATGGTCGGGATAGCATACTTTCACACCAGCATCAGACACACGGCAGGGCCTTCTGTCGATCACCGCTTCCGAGAGTGAACACGCACCTGCCTTCACTTCTCCAAAGGGGTTTACAGAACGATGTCGAGGAAGAGGTTTGATCTGTTCTACTCAAGAATGAAAATGAGGATGGTTGCTCTTCTCACGCAGCAAAACCTCTAAGGAATCTCACAGCTGACAAGACCTCTGCATATTAAAACCACACTCGAGTCTCGCGTCAGCATGCAATTTAGTCATCGTATCTCCCAGGGCCCACATCACCCGTTCCCACATCTCTCAAGGAAATTTCTACGCTGTGACCGTCATGGTACGACATCCTCTGTCGTGAATCAGAGAAGAGGGATCACAAAACCAACTGCAGCGACAGTGACCTGAGGGCCCAGGTGCTTAAAAGATCATGGACCTCCTGCGCTTACAGGCACCAGCGAGCCATGACAGAAGCCACGGGGACCTTCTCAGAGTTTAAGGGCGGTGCACCCACAGCCCTTTTGCCCGCCCCTTCCCCAGTCCTGGCACACTGGGGTCAGGGAACCATCACGCTGTGACTTTCCCTCTCTGCAAACAGAATCCTGACACAGTAGCTAAAAAAACAAGGAAGGCAGATTCCTGCCTCTTTCAACATTTGAAAACGTAATACAGAGGCAGAGCTAAAGTTTCAAATGAAAATATCAAACAGAAGAAAAATCAAAAGGAGCCATCTCAGACTTCCAGACTCCAACACAAACACGACAATCACAAAGACTGAGACAGCAGAGGAATCACAAAGAAGTTCTATCCAAAAACACGTGGCGTGTAAACTGTCAGCTGCACGTGGCAGAAACAGGAAGGATTTGTTCAGAGAGACCAAGGCACTCTCAGGTTGAACCTCACGCTTTGGGGTCAGCTGACCACGGGTCTGACTGAACGAAGGTTCCCTCACTGAGCCCGAAATACCTGGGCTCCGGCACACACGCACGCTCCGTGTGCACGTAGCTCAGGGAAAGGTCCAAGAGGCCACAAGCCAAGGCCACTGGGCTTCCTCCTCCAGGTGATCGACAAGCTGCTAAGTGACCACTTCCTACTCTATAGACAGCTGGGCGCCGCTAGAATTTTGGGTTTTTATTAGAATGTACTCATCTATGTATAAATTAAAAAGTGAAAAGGACTTCCTTGGTGTCCAGTGGTTAAGACTCTTAAGTTTCCACTGCAGGGGGCGTGGGTTTGGGTCCCTGATTGGGGAACAAAGATCCCGCATGCCACATGGTGTGGCCAAAAAATAATTTAAATTGTGTATAATTTAAAAAAAATAATGTTTAAAAAGTGACAAGGAAAAAAGATGCATTTTAGAGGAAACACAACTGAGGAAGCACATACAAGTTCACCCATGAGTGTGCTCATTACACCACTAATTGTATTTAACATATGGAAATACTAAATACAACACAAAAAGTGGAATAGGAAATGGCAACCCACTTCAGTATTCTTGCCTGGGAAATCCCATGGACAGAGAAGCCTGGCTGGCTACAGTCCTTGGGGTCGCCAAGAGTCAGACACAACTGAACAACAACTGTTAAGTGTTACGGTTCTTGATACAATTTATATACATACATACTGCTACATTCACAAAACTCTGACTTAGCTCAACAAGACCCTGGTAAACAATGGTGCCTGATTAGAGCATTTTCCAAGTAACTGATGTAACTTGTAATTGGGAAAAGACTATTATTCTTCCATCATCACGAAAATGTACTCTTTTTTCCCCTAACATTTCAATGTGTCTAAAATTGGGATGCGTCTTTCAATCAATGGCTGAGCATCAAACCAATTCAGAATTAAGTATTTTTCTTTCTTCACAGCACATTTTGTAACAGTACACCTCTAAGCTGGCTGATGAACAAAAAGTTATCTATATGAAGTTTATATTTCAATTTCAAATGGGTAGAGTTCCTGCAAGTAACAGCACCTCAGATCCAAAGGAACACGTGAATTAGAAGCTGGCCACAAGGCACTGTGGGGAGGCAGTAAGAGCCACAGAGGATCACAGGGTGTGAGGCCTGACCGTGACTCTGCAGACACGAGGTGGAGAATCAACTCCAGAAACCTCCGCACAACACAGACCTCACCCTCAGCTGAGGAGACCCGGTGGTCCCTGCCACCCACTCCAGAGCCTACAGGGGTCGCCCACAAGGAGCGGCGCCCGGGATGGCTGTGTGTGGGGGCGGCCCGAGCCCCTGGAGAGGTGCCGTCAGTTGGGACATGGTGGGGAAGTCTCGCTGGCAGGTGCTCAGGAGGAACTAGAGGGCAGCCTTGCGCCGCGTCTGAGAGGCGGGCTCCGACACACTCCAGCCCTGGGGACCGGCCATGCAGACCACACGCAGCTTCAGCAGTCAGGGCGGAAGAGTCTCAAACTGACACAACACAACGGCGCAAGTCCTGAATTGATGCCCTTCCTGGCTATTTTAAGAAAGATAAAAATGGTGAGACCAGAGTTTTCAGTGAATTTTAATCAAGGAACTACTGGAAAACGTCTGAAGCATTATTTTAAAATGTACTTTTAATCTAAGTATCAGAAAATAAGGTTCACTGAAAAATGAGAAAAGACATTTCTTACAATCACTTTCTTGTAAGAGTTCAAACCCACTCAAAAGGTAATGACTTAAAAATTTTTAGTACCTTTAGTACCTTAATTAGTCAAATTAATTTTTGCATTTGTTTCAGCATCTGTTTTAGTAAATACTTGGTATATGGCTGCTGTACATACTTATGAAATCCAAGTCAATGAGCTTTTCAAATAGCACAAGACAGATTATTAAGTTAGGTACCGAACTGTGTCATTTCACAGCTAATACAGCTATTCACGAGAACAGATGCCCCATTCCAGGAGGTGGATTTTCAACTGCAGAAGCTGAGCTGGCAGGGTTACATGGCTTCCGACATTGTCTAAATCTGAACCAAAGCCAGAGAGGGCTGGCTGGTTCTGAAGGGGGCGCCTGGCAGCAGCACCTCCCCAGCCCGGGGCCCTGGCACCCAGCCCCAGGCAGAGAGGCTCCTTCTCCCGCTGCCAGCGCGGCACAGTCTGTGGGTTGTTCCGTGGAGACATCTCTGCACTCAAACAAGAGGACAGGCATATGCACTACAGCAGGTAGGAGACACGATTACACAAGGGACCAGAAGCGAGGACAATGAAATGTACTTAAAACAGTGTGGGCAGAAGCGGGGCAAACAGGAAGGCCAAGCTGATGCAGGTCTGCGAGGGGGAAGCACAGAGGGCCGCCTGTTCCCCTATATTTGAAATCTCCATGGCTTTTTCTAAGGAAAGCCAGTCAGAGGTCAGACTTCATTCATCACTTCGCGGGAGAAGAAAAACCAGATGAATGGACATAACCTCCTCTAGCTCGGTTACAGGACATTTCAGCGCCCAAGCCCACGAGCGCGGTGCTCCTGGGCATTCAGTCGTCACCCCCCTTCCCCACCCCGCAGTCCCGACGCCCCGGCCCCCACTACTGCTGACCATGAGTCACCCTCCCTTTCACACCCTCCATGAACCTGGTCAATTCCAAATGCCTGTGGAAAGCCAGGCTTTTCGATTACAGTGAAAAAGGCAAAAGAACTTACTAGAAACCCTCTTGCACTGTTCACACATTCTCATTCTCTCCCTCTCCCACTCCCTCCAGCTCTCCTCACAAGCCTTGATAATCAGTGGTTTCTCAGAAACCAGAGCGCCCTCCTGCAGCTCCGCGATGCTCACGGTCTCCACCTCCGCCACCAACAGGAGCTTGGTGAGAATATCTGGATGAACCACTGCAGGCCTAGAGGGGACTTTCAGGCCACCTGAATGCTCTTGCAGCGAGAGCCCGAAGCCCGAGAGCACGAAGCCCGACTGCCCAAGGCACAGACAGGCCTGCACCCCCTCGCAGCTGCAAAGCATGGGCTCCTGGACAGACAGACCAGCAGGGGATGACCAAATGACTTCTCTTTTGGGGGTGTACAATCCTTTCTTAACATGGTTAGTGATTAATTACAAATCATTTGTATTTATTTTTAAATAATTAAGACCAAACCCAACTGCTGAGAGTGTGCTCTCTCTCATTATGACCAGCAAGGGGCTATTCCCTTGTGGAGAACTGGCTCTCGGGTGCCTGGGCTGCAGTCATTGTGACTGACAATGACAATTAAGAGCAAACCCAAGCATACTGCACACACCAAGCAAAGGCCCTGGGGCCTCCGAGTGGCCCAAGAACAACCACCATCTCCTCTTCCTCACAGAAAAAAAGAGGTCAGACACCAGAAGCTCTTAATTAACCATGGCAAAGGCAGTTAATTTAAGAAAGACCAATTACTATCTCTACCAACGATTTAGAAAACCGTGACTGAGGCCGCCAAAGGTTAACTTTTCAACCTAAGCTCAAAAGTGTGAGGAGACTGAAACCGCAAGGTCGAAAGCCCGTGTGCCTCCAGAGCACGCCTGCCCATCGCCGAGCCAGGGCCTGCGGGGCCGCACCTTGGCCTTGCTGCATCTGCCAGCACCCACCTGTGCACGGGGCTCCTGAGCGCCGCCCTGCAGGAAGCTGCGGGGCCTCCAGAGTGCAGAGAGAGGCCCTCTGGAGAAGCTGCTGCCAGGGGAGGGTCCTGACGGCTGAGTGACTGGAGGAGGAGGATGTGGTGACGGATGGGGAGCCCTGGGGCGCAAGGCCAAGGCCAACCCAGGACAAAAGAGGGCCAGGACAGAGGGCTCTGCAGCTCAGGAATCGTCAACTCAGTCACCCTGATCCATGCAAACTCAGCTCTTGGCAGAAGCAAGCTTTCGGACTCTCCTGGTGGGGTCCAGTGGTAAAGAATCTGCCTGCTGATGCAGGGGACACAGGTTTGACCCCTGGTCCAGGAAGATCCTACATGCTGCGGGGCCACTAAGCCTGCAGGCCACAATGACTGATGCCCAGGCACCCGAAAGCCAGTGCTCCACAAGGGAGTAGCCCCTCCTGGCCACAACGAGAAAGCACATTCTCAGCAACGAAGATCCAGCATGGCAAAAAATAAAAATTTGTTTTTTTAAGAAAAGTAAGCTTTCTCTCCTGTCCTCTCCCGAGATCCATCCTGGGATGACTCAGACAGAACTGGATGCAGCGATGTCCAAGCACTGGAGCTGAAGGGGAGCAGAGGTGCCGCTGGGCGGGTCAGGGGAAGTGCCTCTTCACCCCGGCAGAGCAAACCCAGCCACACTGCACGCGCCGCGCCAAGCCAAGGCCCTGGGGCCTCCGAGTGGCACAAGAGCCACAACCATCTCCTCTTCCTCACAGAGGACAGCAAGAGGTCAGGTATCAGAGCTCTTAAATAACCATGGCAGAGGCAGTTAATTTAAGGTGTGTCTTCTAAACACACTTCGAGAACAGATAGGACATGCTAACACGGGTTTCTACACAGAGAACGCTGGTGAGATACCTGAGCGCTTCCCACAGACCAGGACGAAGCCAACTTCAGCATTTCACAGACATGCGAGCAGAGATTCTGCTGGTTATAACTGCTCAGAACCATCACTCTGCCGGGGTGCATCATGACCCGCCACAACCACCAGCTGGAGCAAGCCAGCAGGGAGCTCCCACTCACCAAGCAAGTCCTCAACTTGTCACGGGGCACAAACGACCAGTGGGGCTCAGCCTCCTGACACTGGGGTCCTGAGGAGCCCGCATGACCTCCAGAACCCACAGTCTGGAGGAGCTCACAGCCACTGCCAGGGCAAAGGGTGCCAAGAAGGCCCCTGGCTGAGCCACACGCAACGGCTCAGGACGCCGCCACCCAGCCCTGCATGGCAGCCGCAGCACAGGCCCTTCAGGCCGCAGGGCTCAGAGGGAACCGCCCAGCCATGCTCCTGGCTCCAGGAGCTGGATCATTTCTCAGATGGAGACAGCTACATCTTCTGCCCTATTTCCAGATGTGCTCACACTCACAAAGGAAGCTGGGTAATCTTCTGGGCAGCAATCTGGTTAAGAGTCTGAAAAGAGGACTATCCTGAGAGACTGCAAAATACTGTGCACAGACAGCACTTTCACTAGTGTCTCCCAAATCGTCTTTGTTGCTGCTCAGCTGCTAAGTCGTGTTCAACTCACTCTTTGCGACCCCATGGACCACAGCACGCCAGGCTTCCCTGTCCATCACCAACTCCCAGAGGTTGCTCAAACTCACGTCCCTCGAGTCAGTGATGCCATCCAACCATCTCATCCTGCCTTCAATCTGTCCCAGCATCAGAGTCTTTTCCAATGAGTCCACCCTTCTCATCAGGTAGCCAAAGTATTGGAGCTTCAGCATCAGTTCTTCCAGTGAATATTCAGGTCTGATTTCCTTTAGGATTGACTGGTTTGATCTCCATGCAGTCCTAGGGACTCTCAAGAGTCTTTTCCAGCACCACAATTCGAAAGCATCAATTCTTTGGCGCTCAGCCTTCTTTATGGTGGAACTCTCACATCCGTACATGACAACTGGAAAAACCAAAGCTTTGATTATATGAACCTTTGTCAGCAAAGTGATGTCTCTGCTTTTTCACACACTATCCAGGTTTGTTATAGCTTTTCTTCCAAGGGGCAAGCATCTTTTAATTTCATACCTCCAGTCACTGTACACAGTGATTGTGGAGCCTAAGAAAATAAAATCTACCACTGCTTCCCCTCTTTTGCCATGTATTTGCCAAAAAGTGATGAGACAGGATGCCATTATAGTCTTTCAGGAAAGTATTATTTGATCAGGACTCAATCTTGCAGCTGTGCAGCTCATGATCCTGACCTTCAGCCACAGGCTGGGAAGTCACGCTCAGCAAGTCGCCCAACACACAGACACAAACAGATATATGCACGACAGGCCTTTATTAAAAGTGAAAAGTTGTATGTATCTATTCCTAGTTATTTGAGAAACAATGTACATCAATTCCATCCTTAAAATTCATTTAAAGGAGATTTTCGAGACAGGAGGAGCCATTTATCTAGAGTTAGATTTAAACAAACATACAAAATGACCCATTTGTGACACATTTAAAGCAGCATTAAAAAATAAGAGAGAACAGCAAAGTAGCATGGGTCGTTTCTTTTCCTTATTTTCCAAATTTCTTCAGTAAGTACTATACTGCTTTTATAAACAAAGCCAAGAGAAAGCGTCCTCACGCAGGGTTAGTGACTGACTTTACTCCAAATACCAAAGGCAGACACTGCTGAGCTTCACTCCTCTTCAGGCAGGCCGCCTTCAGCAAAACCCACACACTCGCTCCCTCTGGCTGGGCCCCTGCCCGCACCCTGGAGCCCAGGGGCCTCCTCCTGAGCTCATCTCCAACATCGTGCAGCCCTAGAGCTCTGGCTTATTAGCAAAGAGCTCTGACCCCAGGTCACTGGCTTATTAGCAAAGAGACAGGGCTTCTAAGAAAGCCACCCTACAAGCCCAGAACCACCTCTGCAGACGTGGATGACTGACCGGAGGGGACCAGTGAGGAAGGGGATGTCCCCACCCCTGCTGGTCTTTCTGGTCGGCTCCTGTCAACAGTGCTGCTGGCAGAGGGCTGTGCCCGGGTGACTCTGAGGCTACGTGCAGACGTCGCATGTGTACTCTGTCCTGTCTGGGTCTATGGGACCCCGTGGACTGCAGCCCACCAGGCTCCTGTGTCCATGGGATTTCCCAGGCAAGAGTATTGGAGCAGGTTGCCATTTCCTCCTCCAGAGGATCTTCCCGAGTTAGAAACTACTAAAATTCACTAGCAATGTGATCATATCCGTATTCTTACTATGCAGACGAGTAACTGGCACGCACACCTGCCCACTGGGTCCAATCGCCTGTGACACGTCACGAGCACGACCCTCAGAACCCCTCCCCCTCCCACGTTACAGATGCTCAGAGGCTGGCACGCAGCCTGAGCCTCACGTCCCACACGGAACCTGCTGGCGTGAACTCAAGGTTCACATGTCTCTGCTCATACTGCTGCAAGAGCCCCCTGGAGCCTCCGCGCACCCTGCCTCCTGCAGACCCCCACCCAGCCGGCTGCTCCATCCTTGGCCCCGACTGCTGGGCAGTGACGCCAGACGTCGTGTGCACCTCTCCCCAGAGAACGCTGTGTGCCGCACCTGATGGAGGGCGTTGCCAACTACCATCCACGCTCCCGGGACCCAGGGGGGCACGCAGTGAGCCTGAGCCTGCTTCGGGCAGACCACAGACGTGACCAGGTGGGCGCTCGTCACCGCCAGGCGCCCGTGCGCTGCTGGCCACACTAGAGCCAAGTCTCCCCACACGCCCGTGTGTCAGCATTTCTGAAAGTCCACTGTAATTAAAGCCACTTAACTTCACGGTATCCAATATCTGTGTATACATCAAAGTCAAGTGTGATCTATGATACCAGAAGAATAAAAACATAATTTAATTATCAAATGTTT
The DNA here is from genome assembly GCF_910594005.1 of Cervus elaphus. NCBI lineage: Eukaryota > Metazoa > Chordata > Mammalia > Artiodactyla > Cervidae > Cervus > Cervus elaphus. The sequence goes on from NC_057839.1 coordinate 66,513,166, forward strand.
ACTTTTCATCCAATCTGCAAAAGGTCTCCACGTGTATAGAGCAGGGAGTAAATCATCTGCTCCAGTTCTGCCTGGCATGACTGAGACATGTCCACCTCCTGAGTCTCAGGGCCAGACCCGGGGTTCTGGCTCAAGACAGCAGCAAAAGCACACGCCAACCTCCGAAGGCCCCCCCGGATGATTGGGAAAATATTTTAAGGAAAAGGGGGACAACACGACAGTGCTGGAAAACTGGTAAAAACAGGCAGGGAGGACGGACAAAGCACAGCACTCACTGGACCCGAAGGTTTAAGTCGGCACTGAAGACCAGAAAGCAGACGCGAGTCATCGTCTGGCTCCTTACAGCAAACCCCGGCAGGGCAGGCTCTGACCCCGGCTACGGAGAGCGCCAGACAGAGGAAAGCAGGCCCTCATCTCGCGGAGCTGGGAGCAAAGCAGGCAACCAAAAGCAACCCGAAGCACGGCACGGCCTGCAGCGATTCCAAATGGTGGCCAAGGCCAACGTCACAGTTACTCCACGGCGTGGGGTCAGGGGCGGCCTCCCAATGAGGTGGTTCGAGAGCCACGACAGAGGGCAAGACGCACGCAGCCAGACGTTCAAAGATCAGGGCAGCCCTGGAGGCCAGAGGAACCCGGCACCGCCTGGAGCACAGAGAGCCTAGGGCCAACACAGCGGCAGCGAGGGCCGGCCACCCCTGGGCTGAGCTCAGAGCAGACGAGCGCCAGGCCTGGAGACCCTGAGTCCATGAAAGGACGGGAGCTGGGTCCCAAGAAGCCGAGCTCTTCGGGGACAGGCTTCAAGCCCCAAAAGGCGGTCCACAGACTCGCCCCAAGACTCTCCTCTCCACCCAGGGGCCCACGGGTCCCAGAGGGCCCACCGAAGACACAGCAGCCCCTGTGGCCTGCAGCTGGCTGGAAAGGGAACATTCCAGGGGAGTGAGAGGGCTCGGACACCCTCACGCCCCATCTTCGGAGACTGCAACCCAGGACCACAGCAGAGCAAATCAAGAGGCAGAGACCAGGACGCCGAAGGTCATGAGGACAACCCGGTGCAGGAGTGGATGCCAGCTGGGGTCAGGAAAGCCCACTCCCGTTCCTCATGCTATGGAACACCTAGCTAAGAATATGTCCATAAGCACGGGGTGGAAAGAGGGTGAGGAGCACAGGGAGCCACTGCACCGACAGCCTGGGAAGAGCCAGTTTAAGGAGGGGGGACAGAGAGGATAAAGAAGGCAGCTGTCCACGCAGAGAAGGTGGGAGACTCCCAGCGACAGGAAGATGAACACAACAAACGCCTGGCCCCGAAAGTCAAGGCAGAGCCTGCTCTGCATATGGCAGGGCGGCTGCAAGAAGGCCTGAGGCGGGGTCCATACCACGGAAAGGACCAGGTAAGGATGGGAGGCAGGCTCGGACAGGCGGGCATCCAGAAGCAACCAGCGTCCCTGAGAGGAGCTCTGTCCTGCTTCAGATCTCTGACAGCAGCTAGCGATGGTGGACAGCAAACCGAGGTCACGATGTTGGCCCCTGGCAGGCTTCGGGGAGCATGCGCCCACGAGCTCTCCTGTACACCAGACAAGTGGACCCAGGCCCGTGGAGCGGCCAGGGGCTGCGGACCAGGGGGGTCAGGGGCTCAGAGCCCACAGGGCCAGCGCTCACGTGCGGGGCAGCCCCACAAAGACACCCGACCCAGGCCCCTGGAGTGGCCAGGGGCTGCGGACCAGGGGGATCGAGGGCTCAGAGCCCACAGGGCCAGCGCTCACGTGTGCGGCAGCCCCACAAAGACACCGGCCAGAACCTGGAAAGCTGGTGGCGTCCGGGGACAGCCTGGCGCCCAGCACAACATCTGCGCAAGTACAGAACCGAGGCTGAGCGACTGCAGACTGTGGGGTCGGGGCAGGAGGGCGGGACCCCTGCCGCTCTGTGCCTCTGTTTCCCCCCAGGAAACACAGGGCTGCTGACAGCACCCCCACACAGCGTCACTGTGAGGATTCAACAAGTTCACAGTGTTCAGAACAGGGCCTGGCACTCAGAAGGAGCTCAATAAACGTAGGTAGTGATCACAGTGACGGAATAAGACACCAACGTCTGAGGCGCGGTGACAGACAACGGATCCCGTGTCAGGAATTGGAGACGGATGGGGGCCGTGTAGTGGCCCCGCAGATGGGCGCCTTATACGTCTCCGGGCGCTGCAAGCCCAGCACCTGCTTCCTGCACGGCCGGGTGACGGTGAGAGCCTCGTCCGGGCGTGCAGACTACCAACTCTCCGTGTCCACGCACAGTGAAGACAGAAGGCGGGAACACGGCCCTCTTCCCAGGAGGGAGGGCACTCGTCCAACGATGAGGCCCCACCCTCCCTCGTCGAAGCCCACCACCCGCAAAGACCCCACCTCCTGCCACCACCGCGCTGTAGGCACAAGGGCTTCAGCAGCTGAGTCTGGCGGAGGTAACTCCCCAGTCAGGGCTCAGGTCTCTTATGTGGCAGCAAGCAAACTGAAGGGATTGTATTAAAGCGTTTTACTCTGGGGCTTTCCTGGTGGCCCAATGGTGAAGAATCCACCTGCCAACACAGGGAACATGGGTTCGATCCCTGACCAGTGAAGATCCCACGTGCCCGTGCTTCAGAGCAACGATGCCCACACACCACAACCACAAATCCCACAGACCACAGCCACGAAGCCAGCGCTCTCAGAGCCCACAACGAGAAGCCCACATGCATCGCAACTAGAGCCCCGCCAGGCACAACTAAAGAAAAATCCCGTAGCAACGAAGAGCCAGCACAGACAAAATTCAACAATTAAAAAAAGAAAACAAAGCTTTTCTTTACACTTACCCTCATAAGGTTTTCTTCATCTTTTTTATATTCTTGGTCTCTGCAAGAGCTCTTAGAAACTATTTTTCTATTTGATAGTGAATACTACTTTTGCTTTCAAGCAAAATTAATAATTCAGTAAACTGTATTTAAGGAGCACTGAAGTACGTCTGCTGATAATGCCACGTGTCCATCCAAATGGGCTTAGAGAGATGTCCACAGAAGCAGTCACCTGAGGGCCTGTGGTTACTTCCTGGTGGTAGGCTTAAGTGATCTTAAGCTTTCTACTTTTTACCAAAAAAAAAACGCAGAAGTCTGTTTTATAAAAATACCGTTATTTAAGTCAGCCTATAGCATGCTCAGATTCAGCGGCTTGAGCCTCACGCCCTCTCCTCCTCCTGGACTGGCAGGGGCTTGGGAGGCCCATGACGATTAATAAATACCACAACATGCACTGAGGACCACTGCCATGCCAGCAGCAAAGGCTCAACTGCCCCGTCATGGAACCGTCTTCCCCAGCACCGCCCTCTACTTACTTCCCACGGGCTTACTCTAAAACCCATCCTGAGAGGCCAATTCTGCAAGCTTTCCCTCCCTCCAGCCCTTAACCTGTGACAATGCTCACAGGCCCCGTTCTCTGGAACTTGGGCTCGGCTCTGTATCCTTATCTCTGTCCTTCATCTTGTACTGAGGTTTGCATGTCAGTCCCTCGTAGTCAGTCTTCGAGAGAGACACCAACTCTTTAGACAGATTCATCATCCACTTTCTTTCATGAGATAACCTTTAACAATACTTCGGAATCCCTTTGCGTTTCACAAGCCACGCAAAGTATCCTCTTTTCTATATTTCAGTCATTTCCAGAGTTACACTTCAAGTTTTTAACCTGTCTGCTTAAACTCAGAGGAGATGCCAGTAACAGAATACTCTCTGTGCTCTGCACCAACGTTCCCCCTGACCGTTCACCACTTTCCTTCTGGGCCTTCCCGAGGGCACCAACCCGTCCCCAGCAGGCAGTGGGGAAGAGGGGTTTCTTGTCCAGCAGGCCTGGGCTGAGGCGCTTGTGCTTTGGCTTTCTAGCTGCAGCCTGGGCAAGACGCATCATCTACCAAGACTTAATCTGCTCTTCACAACGAGCTCCTGCTCAAGGACCTGGGAGGAAGCAGGATACAGCCCCGACACAAGGCCGCCGGAGGCACACGCTCGCCAGCCCTGCTTTTCCGTCTCTCGGTTGTCTTCCAGCAGAACCCAAGTCAGCAGCTTGTCAAACCCTTCACTGTTCATAAACCCCAACTTCTAAGAACAATCCTGATGGCCGGAGTCCTGCTGCCTTCACCACAGCTTCCCCAGGCAGTTCCAGAATGCCTGGGGGAGGGGGAACTCCTAGGACCTCAGCAGCCGGATGAGTGCCCCCAGCTCTGTCACTGGTCATCGGACCTTCAAAGTCCTGAGAGAGGGGAGGGCCCGGGTCCCCCTCCCCTAGTCTGCTCTCTCCAGGAAAGCGAAACAGCAGGTGACCCTCAACAGACACACCACAGCCAGGTCTGCAGAGCTGCAAGCTCCAGCCCAGTCTCCGACCGTCTCCCCGGGGTCAGCACCAGACTGACATTCCCACGGGCAGCACCTCTGGCCAGATCACGTCGGCCTGGCCTGGCTGTGCTTTTCTGTCTACACAGCAGGAGAAGGCGTACTCGCGTCGCAGGCCTGCTCTGAGGACTCAGGGAGAAACCTCGTGCAGGGCGGCAGGGAGACCACCCAGCGGAAGAGGCTGGGATGTGGGAGCCCGCCGCCCACCTGCTGGCGCAGACACCCGGCCGGCAGGGTCCTCTGCCAGGAACCCGGTTTACGCTTCGTGTGCTCCGCAGACAGCAGCCCTGGGAAAGGAATTCCACTAGAAACTCAGAAACACCGTTTCCGGGGCTTTCCGGTAGTAACTTGGTAAGCAGCATGGCCTCTGCTGGTGTGAGGGTTTGGATTTATTTAGGCAGCAGTTACTGAATCAAGCACTGTGTTTTGAGTAAAAAATCTGAAATTACTGCAGTTCAGTGCTGTCCAACATAAGACTGTTTAAATTTTAACTTAAGCACGATGAAAACCCAGCTCCTGAGTCCTGGGAGTGTCAGTGGCCCCCACACTGGGCAGCACAGAACCAGGCCCCGTCCTCACAAACGTCCTGCGGGCGGCGCAGCCCTAGTTCTGACCCGCCCGAACCCTCGCTCCCGTTTCCTGCACAATACACAGCTGTTCAGTCGTGAGTCGTGACATGACCCAGAGCACATGCTGAAGGCTGAACGAGCTCAGAGAAACAGCGTTTAACACCCGCTCCTCCTACTCAAGACAGGACCAAAATCCCAAAGGCTTCCAAGCAAGTTACACAGGGCAGCCCCCACACACCTGTAAACACACAGAGGACCCTAGAAGCTCTGGGAAAACAGGATGCTTAAACCTAGAGGACAAAAGACTCCGGGCACTATTTAAATTTTTAAAAGCAGAAAAGTTTGTTTGGGGTCAAAGGGAGAAAGCGTTTCCCGGCCTCGGTGGGTCTGCCCAGCTGAGCCCGCGGCCCGCCCAGCGCTCTGCAGCCGTCTCTCCAACACAAAGGCTCTGGCCTGAGAGGGAACGCTGCCACTATCCGGCTGGCAACAAGAACCACCTAACTTTTGGTTTCGATTTCTCCAGAGAAGAGGGAGGAACGAAACCAGTGGCCTTCCTAACGCCCCCATGTGACAAGTCACCCCACGAGCCTGCTCGCCTTCAAGTGACAGGCCCGGCGAGGGAGCAGGCCCCCCTCCACAGTGGGAAACTGAGGCTCAGAAGTCAGGACCGTCGAGGAAGCCAGTCACATCCAGACAGGAAAACCAGGCTACCCGAGATGGGGCTAACCCAGTGAGCACAAGGCCTCGCACACGCGTCCCCACGCAGCCATCACCACCACACAAATGGTCCGATTTTTCATTTCCCTTTAACTCCTCCACCCTAGTCATTCCTTCAGATTCCCAGGATTCCGGAAATGTTAAGATCATCTGAGATGCCTTTCAAGGGCTTCCCAGGTGGTGCCAGTGGTAAAGAACCCGCCCACCAATGCAGGAGATAAAAGAGACACCAGGTTCAATCCCTGGGTTGGAAAGATCCCCTGCAGGAGAGCAGAGCAATTCACTCCAGTATTCTTGCCTGAAGAATGCCATGGACAGAGGAGCCTGGCGGGCCACAGTCCATGGGGTTATAAAGAGTCAGACACAACTGACAGCGTCCGAGCAAGCAAGCAAGCAATGTCAGTGCGATGGTATTTCTAGCGAAATCCCTTCCAAACGTGAAAAGATAGAAACTGCCTACAATCCACCTGTTATCACTTAAGAAATTCACTCTGATCTCCAACCACACAGAGCTGAAATGGTTATGCACAGCAGCTGACTTGGGAGTTAAAAGGAGCACAGACCCACAAGAGAAAGACATGGTGCTGATAACCGAAGCCACTCCCCGCCGAGGGGAACCTCAGCGCCGTCCACCTGTGAGTGCGGAGAAGGACAAACCTCCGTGCAGAACCGCACCAGGCCGACGTGGGTCCAGCCTCCGCGCCTCCTCCCCACAGCAAAGGGAGTCCAGGCCTCGGAAGCCCAGGTCACAGGACACCCACCGGGCACCAAGCTTTCTACCTCCTCATGTTAGGTATTAGTTCCATAATAAGACAGACCAGTTAAAAACTAAATGGAGATGCCTTTCTAACACCGAACAGAATTTTTGTTGAACGTTCTGTTTTTTACATTCTGGGTTGCAAAGCGTAAACCTGACTTCACCACTTTTCAGGAAGGGAGGCAGATACACTGTGATAGATTTTACTTCATTCTGCACTTAAATAACCTCAGAATTAGCAATCAAATCTTCAGAAATTCTAAGACAAACAGTGGAAGTTATTTTTAGCATTTGGTTTATTTCAACTCTGCAGACTTACCACACCTGCCAGACTCTCTCTTCTTCTCTCTCACTCATTTGCTCACTCACCCACCAGACACTTACACAGCAGTGGCTAGAGTGTGCCTGGCGCTGGGAATGCAGGCTAGGACACAGCCCACCTTGCCCTGAAAGGACACAGGAGAGCCGGCGCCAGTTCTCAAGAGGGGCAGTAACTCCACAGGAAGGGGGAGAGCCCTGGGGCGGGGCTTCTGAGCAAGGCACCAGTCCCCAGGCCTGGGCTGGGTCTTCTGCAAGCACGGAGGGACCTCGGGGTATCCAGAGGTTACCAGGCGAGTCACCGGCCACCCTCCCCTGGCACAGGAAGGGCACCTCCCCTAAGCGAGCCTAGGCAAGACACCTCACACACGGGACTTTTCCATCACTGAGATTTTCGTCTGTCCACGGCACTCACATGAACTCCGCTCAGATGACATGTTTTAAGGACAGTCCACATAACAGAGGCACAGACAGGCACTCAGAGCTATGGCCGCTCTGGCTGCCCGAGTTCAGTGGTGACAAACCAGAGGACAGACAATCTGCCAGAGTCATAGTGATGGGCTAGTGTCCAGTCAAAGGAGACCAGTGCTGGAAAAGAAAAGCGCAGCCCGTGTTCCCAGGCAGACAGGTCTACCTACAAGAAAACACCTCCCCACCCCTACCCCAGAAGATCCAGAACCTGCGGCCATAAGGAAATGTTCATGGCTCCTGGGATCACGCTGTATTACTGTGAGCCCTTAACACAGTCCCCTGGTGGGCCTGACCCAACTCCACGAGGCCTTAAAGCAGAAGGCTTTCTGCAGCTGGTAGAGACTGCCAGAGATTCAAAGCCTGGCAGGCCTGAAGACAGAAGGACCAGGAACAAAAGACACGGGTGGTTTAAAGGAGCTGAGAGAGGCCCCAGCTGGCGGCCAGCAAGAAATCAGGGACCTCAGTCCTACAACCACGAGGGCGAATCACGCCATAACAGGAATGAGCTCGCAGAGGGCTCCTAAGCCCCAGCAGACGATGCAATGGGCAACCCAGGACTTCAGCCCAGCGAGCGCCCGAGTGGAGAAGCCAGCCCCCAGCCCAACCTCCGACCCACAGAGCCTGTGAGACAGTCAGCGAGAGCGGCTGGGAAGCCGGGAGCCCGCGGCTGTTTGTCACACAGCAGCAGTAAGTACACTCGCCTAAGACGTCTCACTTGCAGGGCACTGTGGGCGGGTGTCTCGGGCACCTGTCCCGACTATGGAGCCTGCCCACCTCCCCTTCCAAACGCCCGCAGCAGCCTTCTGAGCGGAGGAACCCTGACGGGCCGGCTGGAGCCTTCGAGACAGGCCGGTGGCCGTTCCCAGCAGGCACTGTGGCTTCCAACGACCGGGGGGCTCCCGGGAGGGATTCAGTCAGCCCTCCTCCCACACCCCGTGAGCCGACGTTCTGGCTGCGTCATCACAAACCAGGTTTCTGGACTCGAACATCACAGGTTTCTGTCTGCCTGTTTACTACAACTCTTATTCCACAACCAAAAAAACCAAAGCTTAAACCAGAATGACCTTAACGACGACGGCATTTTTCAAGGATGACTGCTACCTCTCCTTCCATTCGTTATGAACCCACTTAAAACAGGGACCAAGATTTTAAATTAAATGGCAAACAAAAGCAAAGTCTGACACTTTACTTTGACAAACAAATCTTCAATTATGAAATTTTTTTTAACTTCATAACACTGAAGACTTAACTTTTAGGAGCACACGTCCCCACCACACGCTGTGTCTCAGCAGCCGGCCTTGGTGTGGCTTTTCCACCCTACCCTACCCTCCACACAGGAGCAGTCGAGAAGCCTTCTTTACAAAACCAGCTGAGGGCCCCCATCTCACAGGCCCCCTCGCCAGCCGGTGTAACCAGCTGCCCCTCCCCCCTCCTCCTTGGCAGCCCCTTCCCTGAGGGCCAGCCCGTCCTGGTTTACCAGGGACCAGGCACCACTCTCCCTGAGCGTCGCAGCCAGCACCCTGAGTGAGATTTCCAATTTCACTCTGCAGACAGACCAGCCGTGGTGCGAGGGGCAGGAACAGCTACGTGACTGGCTCGCAGGTGAGTGTCTCCGTGGGAGCGGATTTCATGAATGGTCCAGGCAGCAGCAAACGCGTGCCCAGCACATCACCCTTGCTGCCCTCCACAACCAAGGGCCTTTGGGGATGAACACCGGAAAAAAACAAGGCCCAGGTGTGCCACCTTTCAAGGCAGATCTCCAAATAGCATTCCTGCGAATCCCAGCACATTCAGAGGACGACATCAGGATGAGACGAAGGCAGGAGAGTGGAGACAGCCCAGGGTCCACGGCAGTTGCGCTGGGCCTTCCCCTGTGCCCTCCCACCGGTCCCCTGAGGACACGCCAGGGGAGGCCACTTGCTGGACCGCGGGCAGGGCCACAGGGGAGAGGCGAGGTCGTGATCTCCTCCAGGCGCTGACTCAGGAGAACAGGGAGGGGAGAACAGGCCGGGGGCAGAATGAACCCAGGCCAAGCCCTGAGGGGACTGGCTGGACAGTCCTATGAATGACACCTGTCTGCGTCTCGTAGGCTCAGGCTGAGTGAATTCTCTTTGGGGGAATAGAAGACCTTTAAACATGAAATCTCAAGGGACCTGTGGGGAGGGTGCTGGGCGACTCCGCACACACGGGCAGGCCTGAGAGGGCAAACTCGGAACTAAGCCTGGGCAGGGCCCAACAGCAAGCCTCGCCAGGCCTCCTCTCTCTTATCCCAGGACCTCCTTCCTGGGGGCCCACAGGGCATCAGGGAGGATGTGAGAGCGGAACCGGGGCCCATACCCTCACCTGCTATGCAGGACTTTTCTTTACCTTGAAACAGGTTTCTGAAGCTGCTGAGGCTGACCCGGGCAAAGTAACAGAGCTCGGCGGGGTCAGAGGCAAGGGCCAGGTCACAGGGGCCCTGAGCCTGTCTGCCGCCTGCCTGCAGCTCCAGGTCAGCAGCCCCAGCAGGGAGCACCCCTCCCACTGCCCACACAGCTTCCCAAAGACTTGAGATTCAACCAAAGAAACAGACTAAGAACTAGAGGCAACGGCAGCTGCAAAAGAAGCATTTGACGACCGCCACGCTGAGTTCTCACCCTCACTCCCATCTGCTTTCACCTGCTTTTTCTTCATCTTCCTCGAGGATGAAGACAGGCTGGCCATCTCTCAAGGCAGCCATCAGGCTGAGTTCCCAAGGGCAGAAAGCTCCCCAAGAAAGAAGGGATGGTGCCGGCTGCTACAGGGGCTGCCAGGAAGAGTCCCAGTGGGGTTCCATGGATGCCACTCAAACTCCCGCCACACCAGCAAGTGTGAGCCCTTTCTGGAGGACTGCGGACACCATCCTTCCAGAAATGCTGTCCGGAGACCACACGGGCTGAGCAACTTCTCATCAACAAGAGTCTTGTCTGCTGGGTGGACTAGCGGCTCTCTGATCTCAGTTCCTTCCCTTTCTAAGCCACAAGGAAGAGATCTTCTGGTGGCCTTCCTCATCACTCCAGAGAAGCTGGTGACCAGGAGCAAGTTCCAGACATAGTTCTTTCTCCATACCCAAAGGTGAGTTCCCAGAAGCCCAGCAGGCCCGCAGACATGACTGACCATCGGGGAGGCCTCCCTCCTCCCCCCACAGGCAAACCCACCAGCTGGACCACTGCTGGGGTGCACTCCGCCTCCTCTCTGCCCTTCTGAAGCGGCAGGCCACTAGGATTCAGAGCAGGGAACCAGGCGCTGGACACTCGCCCTTCCAGGCACAGAGTGGGCAATCTGAGCAGTCTTCTCCCCTAAGCAGGGATGGAAGAGAGTGGACAGACCCAGGCCCACCCACGGAGACGGTAAAGGAAGGGGAGACAACAAAGAGGAAAAAACCCCACCTATTTAAGGGGCTGAAAGGCAGAGCACCTGGCGGCTTTGGAGCCCACTCTTCAGCTCTGCATCATGCGGAGCTGAGCTCCAACGGGCTGGTGGGGGTGGAGGAGGCAGGCCCCCGACAGCGGGATCGGAGATCCCAGGCTAGGCCCGGAGTGGCAAGCAAGGTGTCAGCTCGGCCTCTAACCTAAGCGGGGCGAGGGAGGTCCGTGGGGTGGGCCCTGACCAAACCTCACTAGAGAGGACGGCAGCCCGAGAGGGTGCCCCCGAGTCAGCGTCACAAGGCTGTGTCCCACGCCGACCCCTCCCCGAGATGCCAGCACAGCACCTGGCAGGTCGTGGGCTCCTTAAGAAAAGCGACAGCAACCCGTGTGCCCAAGCTTACTAGAAACTACAGGCGAGGACACCGCTTGCAGAGCCTGAGCAAGTCCCACAAGAGCATCACACCTGGAGCTCTACAGGTGAAGACCACACACCCTCCTGTTTTCCTAGGGCTCAGACACAGTCAATTCCGGGGAGGAGACAGGCTGGAAACCTACAGCCACCCCCACCACCTCTGCGCAGAAAGTTCCCCGAGTAACAACCGGAGGGAGAGAGGAAGAGGAGGTGGGACTCCTACGTGGAGCTGAAGTACTAGCTCAAACTGAAAGTCGATCAGTCGTGTCAGACTCTTTGCCACTCTGTGGACTATACAGTCCATGGAATTCTCCAGGCCAGAATACTGGAGTGGGTAGCCTTTCCCTTCTCCAGCGGATCTTCCCAACCCAGGGATCCAACCCAGGTCTCCAGTATGGTAGGCGATTCTTTACCAGCTGAGCCACCAGGGAAACTCAAGAGTACTCAAGTGTGTAGCCTATCCCTTCTCCAGTGGATCTTCCTGACCCAGAAATCGAACCAGGGTCTCCTGCACTGCAGGCAGATTCTTTACCAGCTGAAATACCAGGGAAGCCCTAGCTCAAAAGGCTTCAGGAATTCCTGCAAATAATTTGCTTCCAACCCACACCCGGTGAAACAAGTTGCAGAAAGAGCAGCTATTACTGTGTATCACACATGCTTTAAAGTAGTATCAACTTAGGTTTCACAACACACTTCAGAAGAGAATAAACAGACCGAAGAGATAAACAGTTACTCTCACAAATAACCCCAATACCAAGCAACTGTGGGATTTATAAAACTAATGTTTTACAACCATAACACCCTGAAAGATCCTTAGGTGACCCCCAAATCAGCTCCCAACTGTACAAGAAAGTTTAGAACTTAAATCCTAAAATGCTGAGGGAAAAAAAAAAAACCTGCCTATGGATACCTTGTTTCCAGGTGCTCAGAAAAGCACAGGGCTGGGTAAGTAGCACTCACACCTGAGACAGCCTCACCTGGGACAGCTCCCACACACACCCCCACCTTCCTCACAGGTCCTGGCCTCTGTAATTGCTCTTACTGTAAAAGGAACCTCTAATCCCCATTAGGCTGATGTGGAAATACTTCTTTTTTTTCCCCACAGCTAAGTCTTGGACTCTTTATTTTTTTTTCCATTTATTTTTATTAGTTGAAGGCTAATTACTTTACAGTGGGAATACTTAAAATAGAGATGACACTTCCCGGAGAATAACCAGTTGCTACAAACGTTTTTTACCTTTTCTGAACACTACTAACATTAAAAAAAAAACTGCAGATGACGCTATCTGGCAATTTTGGCACAAAATTAAACCACAATATGCAAGCCCCTTCACCAGAAAGTCGTTTCTAAATTCGTTGTTGGTTAAACTGTATCGTTACCGAAAAAAATCTAGTCCTGTTCTAAATGGATTTCCGCGGGGGGTAAAAAAGTTAACATTTAACCAACATTTGCCTTCAACTCGATTCAAGTTCCCGACAATACTAAAAAGCCTCTGCAAGTTAACATAAAACACCCCTCTGCATCCCATTTGACAAAAGGTTCCTAACCTGGCGGGGCTGGGGTTGGAGGGTGGGGTATATTGGAAAGTATGCGACCTCCTTTCCAGTTTGTTTGCTAAGTGGCTTCAATCGTGTCCGACTCTTTGCGACCCCATGGACTATAGCCCGCCAAGCTCCTCTGTCCAGCAAGAATACTGTAGTGGATTGCTGTTTCCTTCTCCCCCTTTCCAGTTTAGCCAGCGAGAAAAGAAAAACACCTGCACGCGCAGAACGCAGCGGACCCTTTCCTGCACCGTTAGTTCTAGAATCTCGACACACCGCCCGTTTATACTTTGAATATGAAAATAAGAAACTAAAAAGGCTCCTCGTAGAGTCGGACGTCAGCCTCCGACACCCACCTTCCAAACGACGTGGGAGCCCCGGGTGGGGACGTTCGATCGCCCAAGGCGCAGCCCCGGGAGACCCCTCGCGGCCGAGGCTGCCCCCCCCCACCCCCGCCCCGGCGCCCCGCCGCGCGCACTCACCCCTGGATGCCCGGGCTGTACGCGCGGCTCTTCCACGGCGTGCCGGGCCGCGGCGCCTGGGGCCCGGGGCCGCCCCCTCCGCTGAGAGCGGCGGCGCGGCTGCCGGACAGCAGATAGTTGAGGCCGTACGTGCTGGCCTTGTTCTCGCGTTTCCGGCGGCCCGGGTGGAACTGGTGCTGCGGCGGCGGGGAGCCGGCGGGCGCGGGCCCGCGTGGCCCGGCGTGCCCGTTGGGGGCGCTCGGGGGGCCGTCCGCGAAGTGGAAGAAGGCGCCGCCGCGGCCGCCGCCCGCCCGGCCGAGCGACGCGCTGCTGGAGGACGAGGAGGAGCAGCCGGGGCTCTCGGTGCCCGACTCGGCGTTGGACGAGGAGGACGACGACGAGGACGACGAGGACGAGGACGACAGCGACGGCGATTTGTGCAGACGCCGGGCACCCTCGGCCGCGGGCCCGAGCGCCGTCAGCAGCGCGGGGGGCAGTGCGGCCGTGCCGGGTATGGGCGGCGGTGGGGGCGGCGGGGGCGACGCGGCGGGCAGCGCTGGCCCCCCCAGGCCGCCGCCGCCGCCCGGCCCGGCCGCCCCCGTCCCCGCCGCGGCCGCGGCCGCCGTGTCCAGCGCCGGCGAGTTGAGGCAGAAGTAGGGCGCGAAGCCCGAGCCGCCGCCGCGGCCCACGCCCTGCGAGGTCTCCCAGATCTGCATCCACAGGGCATTGGCCGGCCCCTTCTGCTCCGGCTGGATCCAGGCCACGCGCGGATCCATCCACGCGCCCGCCCCGCGGGCCCGCGCGCCCGCCCGCCCCGCCCCCGGGCCGCGCCGCGCCGCGCACGGACGGACGGACGGACGGGGGGACGGACGCACGGGCGGGCGGGCCTGCGCCGCGCTTCGGGCCGGCTCGCGGCGGCGGCGGCTCCCGTCGGGGTCCCGGCTCGCGGCGGCGGTCTCTGAGGAGAGGGGGAGCGCCCCGGGCAGGCGGCGGCGGTGCTGCTAAGGCCTGTCAGGCTCCCTTCAGGCGGCGCGGGGGCCGCGGCGGCGGCGGCGTTCCACACGGGCTGGCGGCGGAGGCCATCGGAGGGGGGCGGGCCCAGGCGCCGCGCGGCCCGGGACCCGCGGGAGGGCGGCCGCCGCCGCGAGCCGAGCCCTCAGGCGAGCTCGCGCCGCTAGCTCCGCGTCCCTGCCAGCAGCACCGGCGGCGGCGGAGGCGGCGGCGAAAAGACACGCTCGGCGGCGACGGGGCGCGGGGGAAGGAGGGGGCGCCGCCGCCGCCTCCGCTCCAATGAGGGGCGGGGAGGGAGCCGGGTGGGGGGCGGGGGCGGGCGGGCGGGCAGGAAGCGCGGCCTCCCGTGCCCGGGCCCGGACGCCAGTGCGCACGCGCGGCCGATTTCAAATCCTCACTAGACACCGCCGCCTGGGTTACCGCGCCTGCGCGCTGGCGTTCCCTTCCATCTGTGGAGAGGGAGTGGGGCGAGAGAAGGAGATAGGGGCGGGGCACCGCGTCGGAAGGATACGCGACGGGGGAGGGGCTGGAAAGAGGGGGGCGCCGGCTTCGTGGGCCTTTCTAGACCAGACTGGGGCTGCGGCGGGGGGCGATGCACCGCCCTCGGCCCCGTCTGCATCCGCCGGCCGCACCTCCCTCCACCACGCGCAGGCCGAGGCGTGGAGACATGCGTGTTGGGTGCCCGGCGGCCTTCAGGCCGCGCAGCGCATGCGCAGGAGCCCGAGTCCGGTGCCGCCCGTGGGGGACGTTTCCGCGTCCTCGCCCTCAGTAGGCCAGCCCGCCGGCCATACGTAGGGAGCTGACCGGCCTCTCGGCGGGGCGGTCGCTGCACCAGGGGCAGAACAGAGATGCCCCAAAGACCCCCTCGCGTCCATCAGGGTCCCGCGGGCGGCCGGTCACGCTGCGGTCACTGGTGTCGGCGCCGCCCACGTGCTCGCCGGCGTCCTTCTGTGGAGCCGGTCCCACACCCTGCGGGGGGTGGGGGGGGGACCCTCGTCTGCTGGTTTCCTCACAGGCTTTTTTTTTTAATTTTTAATATTATAATTAAATACATCTAGATTCTCCCCGCGCCCCCCCCCCAAATTTTAGGAGACATAAAAAGAGCTACATAGTAATAAATCATAGCAAAAGTAATGAAGCATGAATCTCATAACAACGCAAACAATGCTATGGACTGCCGGGGTGGGCTAAGGCCAGCGTCCCTGTGAGGTAGGCATTGTTATCCTCATTTCGTTATCCTCATTTCGTAGTTGAAGAGATAAATGTTAAGTCGTTTCTCACCCTCACAGAAGCCTTAGGTGTTAACATTGAATTTCTGTTGTGACTGTAACGCCTAAAGCGCATACCCGTGGTGCTAAGCCTTCTCTGAATTCAAAAACTCATACGAGTTGTAGGTTTTTCATACCCCATCTTACTAACCAGGAATCGTTTTGAATATTCACAGCTTCTCTCTTCCACTCTGTTTCCAAAGAAAGATACACAACCCGTCTCACAGGCTTATTTTGTTTGTTTGTTTGCCGTTGTTATGCTTTTAAAAATGATTTTCTGTGGGGAAAGAGAAAGCTTAAGCTTGCAGCTTAGCTCCCTTGTGCGATTTCCCGAGGCCGGCCCGGCGGCGCTGCCCATCAGGGAAGCAGGCCGCGGTGGCCTGGGATTTCCAAGCTGGGCCGGGGTCCGCAGGCTTCATCAGCGACTCGCCCAGCCGTCTGCCCTGTGCGTTCCCGTGTCCACAGGGTGCTCTGAGCCCGGCGCTCTGACGCTGGCGGTGTTTGGCACACACCGCTGACCACACACGTTCGGTGAGGTCCAGAGCGAGTCTGCTTGTGCCAGGGGAGCTAAAACTGCCTGCCGGACCCGGCGGCCCCACCCGGCCTGGCCCGACCCGGGGAGGGCGTTCCTGGGCCAGGCGACTTCACTGGCCGAGCCAGGGCCCTAAGGCTGTTCGCCTCCTTCAACCCCGCAGCCTGGACGCCTTTCCCGTCAAACCTGTCGGAACAAAGCAGATTTTAAATGGTCTCGTATTCGTTGGTATCTCAGATGAGTAGACTGCGCTAAATGCTTGACACTGGAAGCCTCCTACCAACATGAAAAAGTCCGTATATTGCATACCGAGGTTTTTGGGGTTTTTTTTTTTTTTCCTTCCCTCAAATGATGTTACTTGATAAAAGTGGCTATTTCTGTTCAGACATTGCTCAGTACCTGTATATGGTACATGTGGAAATTATGATCAAGGATTAGAACATGTCCAGTTAAATAAACCACAGAAAATACACAAAACAAGTCAGTTGTTATTCTGGAACTCTTTGCTTCCAGTGACTCAGGCCAAAGCCCTCAGAGTCATCCCAGCCTCCTCTTTCCAGAGCCAATACACCCTCTAGTCTTCACCTGCCAAACGGCCAAAAGCCTCCATCCACCCCACCCTCCACCCACAGCCCCTTCAAACTTCCATGTGTTATGCTAAGTTGCTTCAGTTGTGTCCGGCTCTGTGACCCCATGGACCACAGCCCGCCGGGTTCCTCTGTCCCCTGTCCATGGGATTCTCCAGGCAAGAATACTGGAGTGGGTTACCATGACCTCCTCCAGGGGGTCTTCCCAACCCAGTGGTCAAAGGGGGCATCTCCTGTGCCTCCTGCGTTGGCAGGCCAGTTCTTTACGGCTAGTACCACCTGGGAAGCCCCAAGCTTCCATAGGTTTAACCTAAACAGTCCCTTCTAGCTGGCTTTCCCCAACCCATTCTTTCCCCCTTTGGCATTGTCTCCCCACAGCCACCCAAGTGAGCCTTAAAAAAGAGAAACTGCTGATTTTAAATAAATAAGAATCATGCCACTTTTCTGCTCCAAACCCTCTGGGGGCTCTGCTTCTCACTTAGCCGTACTATGACCTGCATGTCCCTGCCTTGTCTGGTCACCTCGTCTACTCCACCACAAGCAGTGGACACACCGCCTTTGCACTTACAGTTCCATCTGCCCGGGACGCTCCTACCACAGACGTCCCGCCCTGCTTTCAGGTCTCAGGGAGGACTTCCAAGTGGCTCTGTTTAAACTGCAAACCTGACCCACAGCATTCTCTTCTTCCCTTCCTTGCTCTGTTTTCCTTAGCATTTATCTCCATTAGTTTCCTTGACCACATAACAAAATACCACAAACCAGATGGCTTGAAACAACGGAAATTCATTCTCTCACAATCCCAGAGGCTAAAAATCAGAAATCAAGGTGTCGCCAGGGCCATGCCTTTCTTGGGGGGCTCTAGGGGAGAAACTTCTGAAGTGTGTGCCTGTGCTCAGTCGCGTCTGACTCTTTGCGACCCCCAGGGACTGCAGTCCCCCAGACTCAGCTGTCCATGGAATTTTCCAGACAAGAATGCCAGACAGGTTGCCACTTCCTACTCCAGGAGATCTTCCCAACCCAGGGATCAAACCCTCGTCCCTTGCATCTCCTGCATTGGCAGGCTAATTCTTTACCGCTGTGCCACCTAGATGTTGCTGGCAATTCTGGGTGTTCCTCAGGCTGTGGATACATCTCTCCAGTGTCTACCTCCAGCATTCCATGAAGTTTTCTCTGTGTGTCTTTTCCTTTCTTACAAAGACACCGTTTACCTTGGATTAGGGCTCACGCTTCACCTCATCTTAACTTGACTACCTCTGTGGTGACCCTATCTTCAAATAAGGTCGCATGCTACTGGTACCCAGGGGGAGAGCTTGACCAGATCTTTTTTTGAGAGGGAGGGGGCAGGGAACACAAATCAACCCACTATGCCATCTGATGTAAATTTTCTTTACGATGTTTGTCATCTGTGTCCCCTCACCCCATAGGAATGTAAGCTCCACAAGGAGAAGAATATTTGTCCTTCTCCCTGGTGGGGGCCAGCTTCAGGACTGTGTCTGGCACACGATGGGCCCTTAATGAACTGGTGGGATGACCAGTAGTCACCTCACTGACCCAATGGGAATGAAAGCAGGCAGTCGCATTGCCGAGCTTCCAGGATCTATTATACAGCTTGTCATTGTTTACTTGTTTTCTACATTTTAAGCTCCCCCCCCCCCGACCTTGACCTCCCACTCCGTCTTTGCTGTTTACCTCTAGCTAATCCCTCTTTGCCTGATTCCTCAGCCACCAGTCAACTTCTTGTAATTATATCCAGATTTTGTTATTTATGCATTTGATCATAAACCTCTTATATGATTTAGAAGAAACATTTCCTTATGTAAATGAAGAAACAATACTGGGGCTTCCCTGGTGGTCCAGTGGTTAAGAATTCACGTTGCAATGCAGGGGACCTGGGTTCCATCCTTGGTTGGGGAACTAAAATCCCACATGCCCTGGAGCAACTAAGCCCGTGCACCAGAGCTGCTGAGCACAGGCGCTCTGGAGAGAGTCCATGTGCGGCAACAAAAGGTCTCGAATGACGCAGCTGAGACCCAATACAGCCAAATAAAAATAAATAAATATTAAAAAAAAAAAAAAAAAAGAAATAGTACTGACAGCAAAATGCAGTCTCAGACACCAGGGAGGGGAACATCTTTCTCTTTACATAACAGACAAAGCATTTACCCTTCTTTGGCCAAAATCCACTCTCTCTCTTTCCTGATATTAAGGAGAGGTAATATTTGTGATTACATCACAGTTTTAGTGTTCTCCAGAGCAAATGGTTTCCAATATGTGTTTCATGAATGATCTGTACCAAAATCAGACATGCTGGTCAAAATGCAGATGTCAGGGGCTCATTTTATCTGCTTAATCTTTCTAGAAGTTAGGCCCAGGATCAGTATTTTAAGTAAACTCTCTGGACAATTCTTAAGCACAGTAAAGTTTGAAAACCTCTATCTAATTCAAGGTTCCTAACTCAGTTGCTCACAGGAACTAAATAGTTGATATAAGCAACTGACAAAAATCAGATCGTGCATGTGTTTGTATTAGTCAGCTGCTGCTGAGTAACAAACCACCCCCAAACTCAGTGGCTTAAAATAAGTGTTCAGTATTGCTCACAGTTCTTCAGTGCTCACCTTTCTTTATGATCCAACTCTCACATCCCTACAGGACTACTGGAAAAACCATATATTTGACTATATGGACCTTTGTCAGCAAAGTGATGTCTCTGTTTTTTAATACAATGTCTAGGTTTGTCATAGCCTTCCCTCCGAGGAGCAAGGATCTTTTTTGAGGTGTGTTGCTGGAGCAGGCTCTTAAGAGTCTCCTGGACAGCAAGGAGATCAAACCAGTCCATCCAAAAGGAAATCAACCCTGAATATTCATTGGAAGGACTGATGCTGAAGCTCCAATACTTTGGCCACCTGATATGAAGACCCAACTCATTGGAAAAGGACCCTGATGCTGGGAAATAATGAAGACAAAAGAAGAGGGTGAAGAGGATGAACTGATTAGATAGCATCACCGACTCAATGGACATGAGTTTGAGCAAACTCCTGGAGGTAACAAAGGACAGGGAAGCCCGGCGTGCTGCAGTCCATGGGGTCGCAAAGAGTCAGGCACAACTGAGCAACTGAACAACAACTGCAGCCAGTGATTCAGAACATGCTACCACACAGAGAGAGCCAGACAGGAAGAGTCAGCAGGTCCCTGTGGCTTGTGGATAATCTCTGGTCGCTGGGAAGCAGATAATACAATGAGGAAAAAAGAGAGAGAAGGCGAGAGCCACCTACCTGAGCTGTGCCTCAGGGATTCTTGTCCATGAAGACAGGTGTCCTTCAAAGAGCTCTGTTCCTAAAGAGGTGGAGGCTGAACTTTCTGAAAATTTCAAGTGCTGGGGCCACTACTTAAAGGAAATCTAGAATGTATATGTATAATATATGTTTAATTGAATCACTTTGCTGTACAGCAGAAATTAACACATCATTGTAAATCGATTTAATAAATGTTTAAAAAAAGAGTAAACCTTGGGGGTGAGCATTTCTATAAAATGAGGGATCATCCTCATCATTGATTATGGACATTTTCAAATCTATAAAACAGTAGCAAGAATGTATATAATGAAACCCTTTATACTCATTACCCAGATTCAGTTATTATCAACTCATGGTCAAATGTGTCCACTAACATCCTTACCCACTTTCTCTCCTTCCAAATATGTTGAAGCAAATCCCAGATAATATTTCATCCATAAATATCCCAGTATGTATTTCTGAGTTATAAGCACTCTTGTTTTAAAACATAACTATGGTATTAATCACATCAATGTATTAGCGATAATGTCTTACTTAATATCATCAAATATCTGATCCATAACCAATATCCGTTGTTGTTGTTCAGTTGATAAGTTGTGTCCAACTCTTTGCGATTGTGTTTGACTCTTTGTGACTCCCATGGAGTGTAGTACGCCATGCTTCCCTGTCCCACTGTCTCCTGGAGTTTGCTTAAATTCGTGTCCATTGAGTCAGTGATGCCATCCAACCATCTCATCCTCTGTCATCCCCTTCTCCTCCTACCCTCAATCTTTCCCAGCATCAGGGTCTTTTCCAATGAGTCTGTTCTTCACATCAAGTGGCCAAACTATTGGCGCTTCAGCTTCAGCATCAGTCCTTCCAATGAATATTCAGGGTTGATTTCTTCTAGGATTGACTTGTTTGATCTCTTTGCTGTCCAGAGCACTCTCAAGAGTCTTCTCGAGCACCACAGTTTGAAAGCATAACGCTTTCTTTATGGGCCTTCTTTATGGACCAACTCTCACATCTGTACACGACTACTGGATCATTGATATCTGATTACCTTATAAAATTTTAATTGGTTGTTTTTTCCCCATAAGCTCTATAATTGCAATGGTTGGTTTGAATCTTCCCAGGTTTTTAATCTGTGATTTCTCCCTCATCTTTTTCTCTTTTGGGGGTCGAGAGGGTGGCAATCTTTTGTTGAAAAATAAGGCTCCTTTGTCCCACAGTCTGTTTTGCAGGTACATCTCCCTGTGGTATCACTTGACATGTTCGTTGTCATCTCTATTTTTTTTTCCCTTCTTTTAAAATCTTGACCCCACTTATTGATTTATTTTTGATTTTTGGCTGTGGCATGTAGGATCTTAGTTCCCCAACCAGGGATCAAACCCATGCTCCCTGCAGTGGAAGCGTGGAGTCTTAACCCTTGGACCTCCAAGGAAGTCTCCTCTGTTTTCTGTAAATTGGTCTGTTGGATCTAGACTCTCAGTTGAATTCAGGGTTGGCCTTTTCTGAGAAGTGTGACAACCATGGAGATGGGTCTGTGTCCTCAAGCACCTTTGGTGTGAGCATCACCGAAGACCCTCCACCCTGTTCCTCCAGGGCAGGGCTCGCCACATTTCAGCAGCACAGCCATCCCAAGACATCCCTTCCTATCTAACCTGAGATGCAGGAGATGCCATGCAGACAGACTGTCTGGTCTAACTCCTCACCGCCCCAGATGAGGGGACAGGGAAGTCAGCCAACAGAGGGAGGGAGAGGTGTGCAGAGGAAGGATGTTCTAGACCTGGTGAGAGAAACATCCCTGCGGACAGGAGCGCCGCACTCCCCGACTCCAGGTCCAGGGGTGGCCACAGAAATCTCACCCGAGGCTGGCACTGTAGACCGAGGCCCGGCCTGGGAAGGCCATATCCTACCCGACGGCATGTGAGATGCATCGGAGGCCCATGAGAAGATTTGCACTGAGGAGCGACAGGATCTGAGTTGTTTAAGGTGACTCACTCTGCCTCAGCGGGCTTCTCTCATAGCTCAGTTGGTAAAGAATCCGCCTGCAATGCAGGAGACCCCATTTCGATTTTTGGGTCAGGAAGATCCCCTGGAGAAGGGATAGGCTGCTGCTGCTGCTGCTGCTAAGTCATTTCAGTCGTGTCTGACTCTGCGACCCCATAGATGGCAGCCCACCAGGCTCAGCCATCCCTGGCATTCTCCAGGCAAGAACACTGGAGTGGGTTGCCATTTCCTTCTCCAATGCATGAAAGTGAAAGTGAAAGTGAAGTCGCTCAGTTGTGTTCAACTCTCTGTGACTCCATGGACTGCAGCCTACCAGGGTCCTCCGTCCAAGGGATTTTCTAGGCGAGAGTACTGGAGTGGGGTGCCATTGAAGGGATAGGCTACCCACTGCAGTATTCTTGGGCTTCCCTTGTGGCTCAGTTGGTAAAGATCTGCCTGCATTGCAGGAGACCTGGGTTCGATCCCTGGGTTGAGAAGATCCCCTGGAGAAGTGAAAGGCCACCCACTCCAGTATTCTGCGCTGGAGAATTCCATGGACTATATAGTCCATGGGTTCTCAAAGAGTCGGACAGGACTGAGCGACTTTCACTTTCACTCTGCCTCAGGAGATAGAGTTGTGATGCACAAGGCTGGATGAGGGTGGTGATAGTGGCTGAGGACCCAGGGCTTGAGGAGAGAACTGTAAAGTCAGTAACGAGCACGGTGTTAGGTTTGCAAAGGAAAATTTAACTGAAGATAAACTTGCTCAGGTCAGGGGCTGTGCCTCTTGGAGGAAACACCCTCAGATCTCAGCAGCAGGCCGTATGAGTTTGTCGCTCATTCATACTTGCGTCCAGCTGGGCCTGATGGGGCCTGGGTGTAGGCAGGGAGGGCATGTGAAGGTCCTTCAGGGATGCAGACTACCCCGTCCAGGGGTCCTGGCTTCCCTGGGCCCAGCAGGCTCCCCCTGTACCCTGCCGAGGACCAGCAGGGGAGGGAAGGAGCAGGATGATGGGTCCGGCGGGAGGTTGGGGTCGGGCCTGGCATGGTCCACATCTGCAGCGGGCAGCCCGGTGGCCAGAACTCAGACTCTCAGCCCCACCTAACCGGGGGCGTCTATAACGTGTAGTCGAGCCGGGAGCCCAGCAGAAAGGAAATGTGTCTGGCAGACACATAGCACTGACGCTGCTGCAGGATGTTTGGGAGGTAAAATCATCGGGCCCCGTAATTGATTCCACGTGGAGGAAGGGAAGAGGGAGGAGCTGGGAGCTTCCCTCGAGGAGCCCGGGGCAGGACCCCCGGATGGAGGACACACAGGAGCCCCCGCCTGGGCAAGCGGACCAGGGGCTCCTCTAAACACTGAGCGGTCACCACTACCACCTGTAGGACTCCGCATCCGGTCAAAGGAGAACCATAGATGCCAGCGGATGTAAATCTCCAACATAAACCGGCAACCTGAAGCTGAAACAGGAGAATTCTTGTTTGCCGGCCTCTCATTGTCGCCTCGCAGAGGCTCCCTGGCTTCAGCATTTCTCCCGCTCCCTGGAGAAGCCTCCACAACCAGAAGCTCTTCCTGAGTGTCTACACATTACATCCCAGAGTCTCAGACGCTTCCTGCAGCCCCAGGCTCGGTCCCCCTCTGACGGAGGTCACCTGCAGCCAGGTCCAAACCCTTCTGCCACTGCCCGAGGCAATCCGTAAGCCACTGCCCTGCGCAGGGAAGCTGTGCCAGCTACACGGACCCAGGCTCTCGTCTCAGGAGTTTGCTGAAACTTCCCTCTGCCTTAGCACTTGACTGGGACAGACAGCCCGTTCTCAAACAAAGACCAGTTTCCTTGGTTAAGAACAGGGCCTGTGGGAGCCCGTTCACCCTGCAATCACTCTCCTGTTTGTTTCCTGACTGTGGGGCCTCGGGCAAGCTGATTAAGCTGGGTGGCCCGAGTCTCCTTCTTTGGCAGAACGGTGACAATGATTCGAACTTATGCATAGGATGGCTCTCGTGGTGAAGAACCCGCCTGCCAATGCAGGAGACTTAAGAGATGCGGTTCGATCCCCAGGTTGGGAAGATCCCCTGGGGGAGGACATGTCTACCCACTACAGTATTCGTGCCTGGAGAATCCCATGGACAGAGGAGCCTGGTGGGCTACGGTCCACAGGGTCACAAAGAGTCGGACACGGTTGAAGGGACTTAGCATGCACACACGTGCATAG
The DNA here is from genome assembly GCF_910594005.1 of Cervus elaphus. NCBI lineage: Eukaryota > Metazoa > Chordata > Mammalia > Artiodactyla > Cervidae > Cervus > Cervus elaphus. The sequence continues at coordinate 66,537,065 of NC_057839.1, forward strand.
GACTGTGTGAAGATTAAAAGAATCGATACCTGTGGAGTGCTTACCAGAGTGACGGGCACAGAGCACCTGTCCTACACGTGTATTCGTGATGTTATTTCTCAGAGGTTCTTCTTAAAATATTTTATTTGTTTGGCTGTACTGGGTCTTAGTTGCCAGATGCAGGATTTTTTGTTGCAATGCACAGACTCTGGTCATGATGCCTGGGTTTAGCTGCTTTGCCATATGGGGGATCTTAGTTCCCCGACCAGGGATTAAACCCACTTCCCCTGCATTGCGAGGCAGACTCTTAACCCCTGGATCACGAGGGAAGTCCCTCAGAGGTTCTTAGAGAAACTAGAATTTTCTTTACATCCTCAGTTTCCTAGTTTTTTCATGCTCTCAGTGGAAAGACGCACTCAAGGGCCCTGCTTCCTGCTTTTTCACTCTTGGTCAGGCTCCAACTTCCCTGGTGACAAAAGAGAATAGCTCACGGCTCCACAGGTCTGATGAACTCATTCATTTTTCTATTTCTCTAATAGATCTTCATCCCCAGACAAACCCTCGGGGGGTCTGTTTTGTTCTGTTGTGCAAACCGATCCCCTGGGCGCGTGGGCCGGAACATGCCTATTTCCAGTCGCTGCTGAACTGTCCCTCGGGTCAAGAACGTCTGTGAGTGACACTGAATGACCAGAGACAAGGAGCCTCAAGACCCACAGACACGTGTCCCCTTCACGGGCCAGGACGAGAGGATGCTGAGCCCAGGCGTGGAGGCAGTCTACGTTCCCAACAGACCACCCTGAGTGGAGGGAACCGGGAGGAGGGAGGGAGCCAGACAGGGGACCAGTCTGGGGCCGTGGCCGTCCTGCCGAAGAGATGTGGATGCTGGCACCATGGTGGTGGGTGGTGAGGGGGCCCGGGTGCAGTCTGAAGGCAGAATCATTCGGATTGACCGAGGAGTGAGGCAGAGGGGAGAATAAAGGGACCCCCGGGTGGTGCCCGGAGGAACTGAGAGCCTTCCTCTTCCAGATGGAGACATAAGGCAGCGGGAAGCAGCTCTTTTGGAAACATTAGGTTTGCGATGTCCTGGCCTGACATCCCGAGGAGATACCCAGGAGGCAGCCGGCCACAGAAGTGATGCATTTGGACGAGGAGCTGGTCTGGAGAGGCGCGTCTGGGAGGGAACCCTTCCCTGCTGGCATGGAGTGCGGGCGGTGAGCTCACCCGGGTGGGTGTGGGTGAGCAGAACAGACAAATGGAGACAGGACCAGCCTGATGGTGCGGGGCAAGCAGACCCGTCACCGTCTGTGTGAATCCACTGCGTGGCATTTTTCAACCCGTTTGAATGTCTGAGTGGAGTTAGGATGTGTGCTGTCATTTTTCAAGGCTCTGTTCAATAAAATAGCTGAGTAATTACTACACTCGGGGAACTGGCTGAAGTCCACTCAGGCCTAAAAATAGCGAGTTGACAGAGCTGTGGGTTCTTTTCTCACGACAGTGAGACCTTGCAGGCCCAGCCAAGCAGCCCTGGAGTTGGAAGCAGGGCTGGACGCAGAGACTAGCTGGGGAGACATTGCTAGTGGATTCCACGCAGCCACAAGGGCAGATGGAGACGGGGCCAGGGCGGCCTTGTCCACCAAATCGGCTGTTTGCTGAGAAAAATCCTCATCCTCACGTTGCCTTCCTTCTGAATTTGAGCCAGGCCAGGCGTCCCAAGTGTCTCTAGAGTGGTAAAGAACTCACCTGCCAATGTAGGGAGACACAAGAGACACGGGTTCGATCCCTGGGTTGGGCAGATCCCCTGGAGGGAGGAAATGGCAACCCACTCCAGTACTCTTGCCTGGAGAATCCCGTGGACAGACAGCCTGGTGGGCTACAGTCCATGGGGTCACAAAGAGTCGGACACGACTGAGTGCACACACACACACCCCACACAGGTCGATGGTTAGAGCCCCACCATGAACAGCAGTGACAGCAGAAAGAAAACAGCAGCTGGGAGAAACACAAGGATGTCGTATTCTCCAAAGCACAGGGCAGCCCCCCTGGAAGTGACCAAGCGATCGAGAGGGAACCTGTTTCTGAAACTTCAAGCCAGTACCTGATGCCACAGGGCTTCCTTAACAAACTGCTGGTTGTGATTAAGATGTGGGTATTACCGCCAGCAAAGAAAAGATGAAAGCTTTCACTTTCCCTTGGCATTTGAAGGGAGTGGGTTCAGTTCAGTTCAGTCGCTCAGTCGTGTCCGACTCTTTGCAACCCCATGGACTGCAGCACACCAGGCCTCTCTGTCCATCACCAACTCCCGGAGTTTACTCAAACTCATGTCCATTGAGTCGGTGATGCCATCCAACCATCTCATCCTCTCTCGTCCCCTTCTCCTCCCACCTTCAATCTTTCCCAGCATCAGGGTCTTTTCAAAGGAATCAGCTCTTTGCATCAGGTGGCCAAAGTATTGGAGTTTCAGCTTCAGCATCAGTCCTTCCAATGAATATTCAGGACTGATTTCCTTTACGATGGACTGGTTGGATCTCCTTGCAGTCCAAAGGACTCTCAAGAGTCTTCTGAGTAGGTGGGGTCAGCAAATCCCCCTGCCGGAAGGGGCTGGAAGGAAGGTGCTCCTGGGGGGCTCTGTATGCTGCATTTGCCTGTCCTGGCCCAGATGTCTTGCAGGAGGCAGAAGTAGAGACAGGCCAGAAGCACCGAGACCACATCAGCCTTCCTGCCAGGGAGGGTGTGGGCATTGTGTTTCAAAGAACACGCTGGCCTGACACACGCTTCCTTTGGCCTACTCTGTGTAGTTTAACAGTTTAAAATACAAATCGCGAGAACTCCCTGGCAGTACAGTGGTTAGGACTCTGAGCTCTCACTGCCTGGGCCCAGGGTTCAATCCCTGGTCAGGGAACTAAGATCCCACAAGTCGAGCAGCATGGCCAAAAACTGAACTAAATTAAATTTTAAAACTCCTTCATTAGTCAGCTTTGCTCATGTATGCTGCAGTAACAACCCAGGGTCCCATCTCAACAGCTTCTAGGAATAACATGGGCAACACCTCCCCTGAACTATCTGCATCATGCTTTCACCATTCAGGGCCCCTCACAGGAGGAGCAGCCCCTCTCAGCCCCATGGCGAGGGAAAAGGGAGACCAAGCCAAGCCACAGGTGGCCCTCAGGGTTCTGCTCAGGTGAGGCGATGCTACATACAGTCGCATTCTGCCGGCTGAAGCCATGCCTGAGGGAGAAGATGTGACGGGTGGACCTCTGATAGAAGATGGAGAACAACCAGGAGGAATGATGCTCCAATAATCAGCGCCTGCAACACCTCTGGATGAAGGATGCTACCTTGCAGGTGCCAAGTCTCACCAGCGATCCACCCACTCACAGATGATGCCGCTGTGGCCCAAGCTGCTTCTGGGATTTGCAGGCTCTGGGCTAGTAAAGGGAAGGCTGTGTATCGCCTCAATCTGGCTAAGTTTAAAAACAGCCATTAACAAGTCCATTTCTTTGTATCTTAAAAATATTTAAGACTCGTGGGTGTTCTGACCTCAGGATGTCTGGAAATAAGAAGCCACGTCAAACAGTGAAGATTTTGCTTTGTCTTCATGGTTGTGTCTTTCTCGGTTCTTCTGTAAATAAATTCATGCCCTTGCACGTTCATGATGCAATTACTACACAAACCTGTGTGGAGTCCCTCCCACATGACGGGTGCAGGATGGACAGCAGGGAACACTTTAGGGACCGTCTATGTGACTCCTCCCATCAGAAAGTCAGAATGAGGGATTGGGTTCAAACGCCTACCTCAGTCCCAGGGAAGGTCCTGCCCCATGAGCAAAAAAGGTCAAGGCTTGGAAGCAAGTGCTAAAAGTTCTGGGCAGAAAGTCTCTATGGGACCAACCATGGGCCATGAACCAGGAGCCAGCTCAGAGTGAGGTGACCTTGGTGACGTCCCCGTCCCCTGCCCCTGCCCCACCCTTCAACAGAGCTCAACAGGGCGTCCCGTACAGAGTTGTTCACTGACTAAAAGAACCGACATTCAAGATCCTCTCAAACTGGACCTCAGTCTCCAGACCAGCCTTCCCCCAAACCACTCCCCCACTTGCTGGATCCCAGGGTCTCAGAGTTCTTTGCTCACAGCCTCTCAGTCAAGCGAGCTACCAGCTTTCTCGTCTCTCTGACCTGCGTTCAGGGTTTGCCGAGTACCTGAAAGTTTCTCTCAACCTCGTCTTTGCCTCTCCCAGTGTAACCCGAACCTCCCAGACCCGGGTGCAGCCAAAATCTTCGCAGGACTTCTCCTGGCCACAGTGTGATGGAACTGGGAAGTGGAGACTGACGGTCATTCTGAACATCACCCAAGTAACTTGAAAAGGAGCGGTGGGCTTCTCCCATTGCCTGGGATGAAGTGACTCTGGTATCACTTGAGTATGACCCTTTTACTAGGTGCTCCAGGTGGACCACCTGAGGATTCATCACAGCAGGAATCTTGGCTCCTGAGACGCTGAGCCCCGCACCGGCCCCAGCTCCGCAGCTGGCCGGCAGGAGGCGCTCAATGCACGCGGGTGTGGCGTCTTTCCCGCGGCTCCTCCCCTTTATCCTGATTGACAGGGAGGGCACGGGGCCGTCTCACAGGGGCCAGAGATAACGCAGCATCTCAGGGGAGGAAACATCCCTAAACGCAACTGGGTCCAGATCTTTTAAAAGAACCACAGAAGTTTCAAACAAGCAGCAGACAAGACATGGTTCATCTCCCGCTGCAGGCAGCAGAAAAAGGAATCTGAAGACAAGAAACACATTTGAATCTGTAAATATTTAAGAAGCAACCACCCCACGCCAGGGTGCCAGGCTCTGAGCTGCCGCTATCCAGAAGAACTCAACTTAGGGGACAAGAGAGAAACTTTTCCACGCTGGTTTGAAAACATAAGTCCTCACCAAGTAAAAGGGCTTCCCCAGTGGCTCAGCAGTAAAGAATCTGCCCTCAATGCAAGAGACTTATAGGAGACGCGTGTTTGATCCCTGGGTGGGGAAGATCCCCTGGAGAAGGAAATGGAAACCCACTCCAGCAATCTTGTCTGGAGAAGGCCATGGACAGAGGAGCCTGGTGGGCTATAGTCCATCGGGTCGCAGAGAGACACGACTAAGCAACGGAACAAAAAAAAGCAAAAACCGTAGGATTGAAATGGGTCACTTGATCCGTCAAGTGGTGTTCAGTGAATTTAACACAATTGCTGACATGGATTATCTGGTGCTAAAAGTTCCCCAAAATGTCACTTAGAGGAAAAGTGAAGTGAAATTCACTCAGTCGTGTCTAACTCTTTGCGACCCCATGAACTAGCCCATGGCATTCTCCAGGCCAGAATACTGGAGTGGGTAGCCTTTCTCTTCTCCAGGGGAACTTCCCAACCCAGGGATCCAGCCCAGGTCTCCCTCAGTGCAGGTGGATTCTTTACCAGCTGAGCCACAAAGGAAGCCCAAGAATACTAGAGTAGGTTCAGTTCATTTCAGTTCAGTCACTCAGTCATGTCCAACTCTTTGTGACCCCATGAACCGCAGCACACCAGGCCTCCCTGTCCATCACCAACTCCTGGAGTCCACCCAAACCCATGTCCATCGAGTCGATGATGCCATCCAACCATCTCATCCTCTGTCGTCCCCTTCTCCTCCTGCCCTCAATCTTTCCAGCATCAGGGTCTTTTCCAATGAGTCAGCTCTTCGCATCAGGTGGCTGAAATATTGGAGTTTCAGCTTCAACACCAGTCCTTCCAATGAACACCCAGGACTGATCTTTAGGATGGACTGGTTGGACTAGAGTGGGTAGCCTATCCCTTCGCCAGGGGATCTTCCTGACTCAGGGATGAAACCGGGGTTTCCTGCATTGCAGGTGGATTCTTTACCAGATGAGCTATCAGGGAAGCCCAAAAGGAGATGTTCAATTTATTTTGTCTTTATCTTTGGCTCAATCAAATAATATTCCTAAAACTCACTTCCAGAAGGGAATGATATCACTTGTATGTGGAATCCAAAGGAAAAAAGATTTTAAAAGTCAACCCTGAATATTCATTGGAAGGACTTATGCTGACACTGAAGCTCCAATACTTTGGCCACCTGATGCAAAGAGCTGACTCATTGGAAAAGACCCTGATGCTGGGAAAGACTGAAGGCAGGAGGAGAGGGGGGTGACAGAGGATGAGATGGTTGGATGGCATCACTGACTCAATGGACACGAATTTGAGCAGACTCTGGGAGACAGTGAAGGATGGGGAAGCCTGGTGTGCTGCAGTCCACGGGGTCACAAAGAGTGGGACACAACTGAGCAATCGAACAACAACAGCAACAAAAAAAGACAAAAAGGAACTTATTTCCAAAGCAGGAGACTCAGGGACACAAAAACAAATTTATGGTTCCCAAAGGGGAAACGGGGGAGGATCAGTTAGGAGATAGGGATTAACAGATACACACTATTATATATAAGACAGGTAACCAACAAGGACCTACTGTATAGCGCAGGGGACTCTGCTCAGTATCTTGTAATAACCTATAAGGGGAAAGAATCTGAAGGATACGTATGTATAACTGAATCACTTTGCTGCATACCTGAAACCAACACCACATTGTAAATCAACTACACTTCAATAAAAACTTTAAAAATTATTTCCCTTCCTTTTGAAATGGTGGTTTAGTCACTAAGTCGTGTCCAACTCTTGCGATCCCATGGACCACACCCACCATGGGAACTTCTCTGTCCATGGGATTTTCCAGGCAAGAGTGCTGGAGTGGGTTGCATGTGCTTTATAATGAAACCCTGCATTTCATCCTGCAGCTCACATGGGATCTTGGCTAAGTTGTTTCCCAAAGAACTGGCTCTTTCTCAGGACAATGGGCTAGGCTTGTTTTAGAGGCACAAATCACAGCGTGTGCTCTCCCCCAGACACAAAGCTGTTGGAGGGAGGTGAGAGACACTTTCATCTTCTTTCTTAACCACTAACCTCTAAGAATGAGTTTGTAAAATTAGAAGTATCCTAGGAAATATATGCAGAAATCTCTGCAATTAGGTCATTACTTAACAAAGGCTTGTCTAGTAGCAGGTAGATGAATTCGTTTCATTTCTAAACAATAAAATGAAGAAACATTCCCCCGCTCCCCTGGGGAGTTAGAAAGTTTTGTTTCAAAAGCATCTTGTTTGCAAAATGCCTAAAGCAAAACAAACACGCTGTGGAGGCAAAGGCATTTCCAGAATGCAAGCATTTAAAGTAGCTGTGAACAATTACTGCCCACACAGGCGCACCATTTATAGTTGCTAGTTAAAATTTCTGAAAGCTAGACATGTTTAAATTCAAGTCTAGACCACTCAGGACCCAGTCTCCTAGTGTCTAAAAGGTGATGTGTAATTTCATGGCAGAAAAAATACTCATGGTAAACTTAGGCCCAATACTGGAAAATATCCTCCACATTTATGATTTTTGTGTGTGTGAGAAAATAATTCCAGAGAAGAACATGTATACTGTTTTCAACTGGTGGATCATGAAACATGAAACAATATTTCATTGGGTTAGTATAATATTTTGAGAGTAATGATCAACCACAGTGAAGGCATGAACTATTCATAGAATACTTTTTTCTGACTGTGAGTCACGCTTAGACATCCCTCAACCAGTTGAATACATGTGTTTATTTCCACCATATAGGTCTGCTTTATATATATATTATGCATCTACAGTGCAAATAAGTATATGCGTTTATATCTCAAATTTAAAACAATGCATTTTGGGACTTCCCTGGTGGTTCAGTGGTTGAGAATCTGCCTTCCAATGCTGGGGACGCAAGTTCCCTCCCTGATCTGAAAACTAGGATCTCACATGCCAAGGGGCAACTAAACCCCTGTGTCACAACTGCTGCGCCCCGGCGCCGAAGCTAAGACCTTATGCAGTCAAAAAAAAAAAAACCTTAATGCATTTGACTTGATTGTATGTATGTAAACTGTGAGATAGGAAATCTGATTTAGTTTTTCCAAATAATTAGCCATCCAGTCCAATGTTTCTCTGACTATTGTGATGTATGTTTCTGAAGTTTCTTTCTATTCTGTTCATTACTCTGTCCATTCTTCAACCAGAAAAATACCATTTTAATTATTAGATTGTAAATTGGCATGTTTAATGTCCTATAAGGTGGTGGTAGGGGGAGTGGATTCCTCTCTTAAATGTTAAGTTACTTTACAAGAAACAAATTATCTTGAATATTTCAATAAAGGTATTTATTGTTCCAGGTAAATCTTAGAATAACTTTGCCAAGGTCAAGAAAGACCCAATGGGATTCCATAAATTTAAATGTATTAAATTATATTACATTTTTAGATCTTATAAACTAATTATATTAAATTGTATTAATATAAGAATTAATCTAAATCTTTCTACCTAGGAGAATGTTATGTCTATTCACTTATTCAAGAACTTCATGTCTTGAAGTAAAGTGCTAATAGTGACTTCACAGTGACTCTGCACATTTTTATTTTTTAGCTACATGGCTTGCAAGGTCTTCGTTCTCTGGTCAGGGACTGAACCCAGGCCATGGCAGTGGAAGTGCTAACCACTGGACCACCAGGAAACTTCCTGAACATTTACTTATTTGTTTGTTTGGTTGGGGTTTTTTTTGCCTTTTTAATTTATTTTTTTAAATTTTTTTTCCCAATTATTTTTATTAGTTGGAGGCTAATTACTTTACAATATCGTAGTGGTTTTTGCCATACATTGACATGAATCAGCCATGGGTTTACATGTGTTCCCCATCCTGATCCCCTCTCCCACCTCCCTCCCCATCCCATCCCTCTGGGTCTTCCCAGTGCACCAGCCCTGAGCACTTGTCTCATGCATCCACCCTGGGCTGGGGATCTGTTTCAGTCTTGATAATATATATGTTTCGATGCTGTTCTCTCAGATCATCCCACCCTCGCCTTCTCCCATAGAGTCCAAAAGTCTGTTCTATACATCTGTGTCTCTTTTTCCATCTTGCATATAGGGTTATTGTTACCATCTTTTTAAATTCCATATATATGCGTTAGTATCCTGTATTGGTCTTTATCCTTCTGGCTTACTTCACTCTGTATAATGGGCTCCAGTTTCATCCATCTCATTAGAACTGATTCAAATGCATTCTTTTTAATGGCTGAGCAATATTCCATTGTGTATATGTAGCACAGCTTTCTTATCCATTCGTCTGCTGGTGGGCACCTAGGCCTCCCAGAATATTATTTGTTTTTAAAATTTACTTACGTGACTGCACCAGGTCTTCGCGGCAGCATTTGAAGTCTAAGCTGTGATGTGGGATCTAGTTCCCTGACCAGCACCTTGCGCTGGGAGCACAGAGTCGTAGCCACGGGCCACTAGGGAAGCCCTTGCACTTTTGTTTTATGTTTCCTGCTAGTATCTTTATTTTTCAATTGGAATTATGTGATGGTTTTTTAAGTTTACTGCTATTGCTGCAATGTCAGAAAGATGTTGATCTTTGTATTGCTAACCAGCCACTCAATTTGAGTTTGTTGTTAATTAAAATATTTTTATAAGTTGATTTCCTTGGGCTTTTTGGGCAGACAATCAAATTACCTGTAAAAAAAGAAAGTATTGTCTCCTACTTTGCAGGATGCAGCCTCATGGTTTTTTCACCTTACTTCATTGTCTAAAATTTTCAAATCAGTGATTAACCATACCAGTGATTGCAGGCACTTGTCTTATTTTTTTATTTTAATGGGAGTGCCATATTTTTCATTGCTAAATATACTTTACCTGCTTATTTCCAATAAGTTGTTAGACTTTTAAGAAAATGGCATTCTATTTCTAGTTCTAGAAGCTTTTTTTAAAAAATTAGAAATGAATGTTATCAAACACCTTTTTGATGTTTATAAAAAAATCATAAAGCCTTTCTACTTTGACCTATTTATTCATTCAAGAATTATAGAACAGTTTCATTTATGTTAAATCATCTTTACATTTCAGCAATAAAATATACATAGACATTGTGGATTATTACTAGAATAGACCACTAAACAATAGATGCTAATATTTTATTAAAGTTTCAGCATCTGTGAGACTCACATGATTTAAATATGGTGAAATTGGCTCCTTAAAGACTTCAGGATAATGATTTGTAAAATTATCTTGCAATGTTATTGACAGATTTTTGGTAACTTTTAATATTTCAAGAATTATTTACTGGTATTCTAATTCTCATCAAATCCATTTGAGTTATTTGCATCTTTCTAGCAAAACATCAACTGCTTTCATATTTATATAGCCTAAAGTTGTGTTTCTATCAACCTATTTTTGTATTTCTAAATAGTTGTGACCTTGTTTTTAAAGCTCTGTTGTTAATGAAAAGTCATTACAGTTACAGATTCATTCTGAACTGTATAATCTCACAATACAAAATAACTTCCCCGGCTCTGTTCAATCCTCTTCTTCTCATTGGTGAGTCAGCATTCTATCAGAAAATCAGAGTCACTGGGAGCATTGTGATTATGGAGGTCTAATGTTAGGAATCAGGGCTGATGGGTGTGGGAGGGACTCAGGGGGACAGCTGATCCGAGAGGCAGTCCCTCACCAGCGCATGGGAAGCTGGTGGACATACGGACTCTGCAGGTCCCAGCTTCAAGGCGAGACCACAAAGGGCACCCTTGGAGAGGGTCAGGGGGACTTCTGCCTCAAGAGACACGGTGCCCCTGGGCGCAGCCACCGTGCAGGTCCAAGTGGTGGTGGCCTGGACACACAGCTGGGCAGCAGCACCAGCGGTCCAGAGGATGAGTTGGACCCAGAGCCAAGATTTAGCAACGTTTAAGTCTGGTGATGTGGTTGTTGTTCAGTCGCTAAGTCCTGTCCCATCATTGCGACCCCGTGGACAGCAGCACGCCAGGCTTCCCTGTCCTCCACTATCTCCCGGAGTTTGCTCAAATTCATGTCCATGGAGTCAGTGACGCTCTCTAAGTATGGTGATACATAAAGGCAAATTTGGGTTAATTATAACAGAAGGTTTAACATCTGAAATCAATCTACCTCCTTTGCTACATGAATATAAGAAGGAGAAAAGGCATATCATCCTCTAGATAGATTCAGGAAAAAAAGATGTGAGATTTAACACCCTTTCATGATGATAGCTCAGCTGGTAAAGAATCCACCTGCAATGCAGGAGACTACCCACTCCAGTATTCTGGCCTGGAGAATGTCCATGGGGTTGCAAAAAGTTGGACACAACTGAGCAAATTTCACTTTGACTTATGATTTAGAAATCCGAACACTTGAAAACCAGGGAGAGAATGGGCCATCCTTATTCTAATAAGAAGCATAAACAAAAACATTGAAGTAAACCTCTTGATGGTAAAATATTGAAACTTACCATGAGATCAGGAGTGAGACGAGGATATCCACTGTTACACAATTCACCACCATATGGAAGGTCTTCTGTTTGTAACAAACTATGAAAAAAAAAAGGCAAAAGAAGACTTTGGCATAGTCAATAAAGCAGAAATAGATGTTTTTCTGGAACTCTCTTGATTTTTTGATGATCCAATGTATGTTGGCAATTTGATCTCTGGTTCCTCTGCCTTTTCTAAAACCAGCTTGAACATCTGGAAGTTTACGGTTCACATACTGTTGAAGCCTGGCTTGGACTGTGTGGATCACAACAAATTGTGGAAAATTCTTCAAGAGATGGGAATACCAGACCACCTTACCTGCCTCCTGAGTAACCTGTATGCAGGTCAAGAAGCAACAACTGTTTCGGACATGGAAAAGTGGGCTGGTTCCAAATAGGGAAAGGAGTACATCAGTGTTGTACACTGTCACCCTGTTTATTTAACCTCTATGCAGAGTACATCTTGCTAAATGTCAGGCTGGATGAAGCACAATCTGGAATCAAGATTGCCGGGAGAAATATCAATTATATCAGATATGCAGATGACACCACCCTAATGGAAGAAAACAAAGAGGAACAAAAGAGCCTCTTGATGAAACTGAAAGAAGAGAGTGAACAAGCTGACTTAAAACTCAACATTCAGAAAACTAAGATCATGGCATCTGGTCCCATCACTTCATGGCAAATAGATGGGGAAACAATGGAAACAGTGACAGACTTTATTTTCTTAGGCTCCAAAATCACTGCAGATGGTGACTGCAGCCATGAAATAAAAAGGCGCTTTCTCCTTGTAAGGAAAGCTATGACAAACCTAGACAGCATGTTAAAAAGCAGAGACATTACTTTGCCGACAAAGGTCCATCTAGTCAAAGCTATGGTTTTTCCAGTGGTCATGTATGGATGTGAGAGTTGGACCATAAAGAAAGCTGAGTCTGAAGAATTGGTGCTTTCAAACTGTGGTGTTGGAGAAGACTCTTGAGAGTCCCTTGGACTGCAAGGATATCAAACCAGTCAATCCTTAAGGAAATCAGTCCTGGATGTTCATTGGAAGGACTGATGCTGAAGCTGAAGCTTCAATCCTTCGGCCAACCCTGATGCTGGGAAAGATTGAGGGCAGGAGGAGAAGGGGCAGACAGAGGATGAGAGGGTTGGATGGCATCACTGACTCAACGGACATGAGTTTGAGTAAACTCCGGGAGATGGTGAAGGACAGGGAAGCCTGGTGTGCTACAGTCCATGGGCATAGAGTCGGACATGACTGAGCTACTGAACAACAAAATACCCAGAAGCAGACATATCAAAATATGTGCAAGACTTTCACATTGAAAACAATGAAGCATTTTTTAATTGATTTATTTTTAATGGAAGGACAATTACTTTACAGTATTGTGTTGGTTCCTGCCACACATCAACATGGATCGATGCTGGGTATCCATATGTCCCCTCCCTCGCAAACCTCCCTCCCACTTCCCGCCCCTTCCTCCCCCTCCCTTTTGGCACAGAGTTCTGGTTAGAGTTTCCCGAGTCACATAGCAAATTCCCAATGGCTAACTAGTTCACATGTGGTAGTGTATATGTCCACGTTACCCTTGTTGTTGGCTCCCCCCTCTCCTTCCTCCCCTGACCCTGTGTCTACCCCCATGTCCCTGTATTCTATGTCTGCATCTCCACTGCTGCCCAGAAAATAGGCTCATCAGTACTGTCTTCATAGATTCCATATATGTGCATTAATAGACAATATTTGTGTTTCTCTTCCTGACTTACTTCACTCTGTATAACAGACACTAGGTTCATCCACCTCATTAGAACTGACTCATATATGTTGCTTTCTATGGCTGAGTAATATTCCATTGTGTATATGCACCACAGCTTCTTCATCGATTCATCTGTGGATGGACGTCTAGGTTGCTTCCATGTCCTAGCACTATTGTATAGAGTGCTGCAATGAACTGTACATGGGGTATATGTGTCTTTTTCAGCTTTGGTTTCCTCAGGGTATATGCCCAGTAGTAGGATTGTTGGGGCATATATGGTAGTTTTATTCCTGTTTTGGTGTGTGTTTTTTTTTTAAAGGAATCTTTACACTGTTTTCCACAGTGGCTGTCTCAATTTACATTCTCACCAGTAGTGCAAGAGGTTTCCCTTTTCTCCTTACCCTCTCCAGCATTTATTGTTCGTAGATGTTTTGATGGCCATTCTGACCGGTGTGAGTGGATATCTCCTTGTAGTTTTGGTTTGCACTTCTCTAATAATAAACCATGCGAAGCGTCTTTTCGTGTGTTTACCAGCTGTCTGTATGTCTTCTTTGGAGAAATGTCTGTTTAGGTCTTTTGCCCACTTTTTGATTGGGTTGAAAATGATGAAACACTTCTGAAAGAAGTTAGAGCAGAACTACATGAGTGAAAGGGTACGACTTTTCCATAGATGAGAAAAACCTATACAGTGAGGATGCCAGTTCTCTCTAATCGATCTGCAGGTTGAACCCAATCCGAAGTAAAATTCCAGCAAGTTTACTTTTGTGAAACTTAGAACGTTTTGTCCTTCAAGACAGCAAACAGCACTGTTAGGGTACAGTGTCCCAAAAGTCTTGTGACTGGGACATTAATAAGCCAAGTCGAGATGGCCCAAAACAGGCCCACGTAAATCCGGAATATAAGAAATGAAAAGAGGCGGTATTTCAAAAGCCCGAGGAAAAGATATATTGACCTTTTCCACAGGAATAAAGATACCAACCTGGCCCTGAGGCAGAGGGTTCTGAAAGCTCAGATGCTCTGATCTCAGGCTTCCAGCCTCCAGAAGTGTGAGAACATGGGTTTCCGTTGAAGCCACCCCACGTGCGGTATTTTGTGAGGGCAGCCGGAGCTAAGACAGCGAGTCCTTGCTGTTACCTCCACCGCTGGGCCCCGGGCACTTCAGTCCCGCCTGAACTAGACATGGGTGCAAACCACACGTGTGTTTGCATGTGTTCTGACTCATTTAACAGCTCCACAAGCAGGGGCCTCCACTACTGACTCAGCGGAGACGGCTCTCAACAGATGACAGTTTCCAGAGTGCTGAGTCATTCATTCTCCCTGGAATAAAAAGGCTCAGACCTTAAACATGCAAAGACATCCCTGTGAGTCCTCTGATTCCTAAACACATCTTGATTGTCTTCTTAAAGACCCTCAGCTAATTCCAGTGGTGTTGGACCTGCTGGACGTCCATAATGGTGATTTTCATCCTTTTCAGAAATGTTAAATACATGCTGCTTGATTTTTAATCACTTCCCCCAACTTGCTCAGTTTTAAGTGGCCTTGCAATACTACCATGAAATGAGTTTCCATTGTTCTGAAGAGATTTCTATGACCTTCCTAAAGATGATGTCTGCTAACCCCAAGTCAAAAGCACAGAAATGGGGGGATTCCCTGGAAGTTCAGTGGTTAGGACTCAGCCGTTTCACTGCTGTGGGACTGGGTTCGATTCCTGGTTGGGAAACTAAAATCCCACAAGTCAAGTGGCCAAAAAGAAGGACGGGAATGGGAAAAGGGTAAGCAACTGCGATTGGAAGTTTTGCCCCTCAGCTGGAGCTCTTTATGTGATCCATGTTACAGAAAAATTCTTTGCTCTTTCCTATAGTCATTTTGAACCTTAGCCAACAGAGTTAGGTTAATTGTGGTTTGATCTTTATGAAATTGCTAGAGGATTCTCAAGTCTGTCCAGAGGTCACCTCCTGCGTGTAGGAACATCCCTGTCCCCCCGACTCTGGAGCTCCCACAGCACCCCGAGGCTCCCCTGTCCCTGCCCTCAGCCCCTGGTGGTGGTTGTGGCTTCCCTGGCAGCCTCTCCATTCTGACTGTGGGTCTGGCTTCCTGGTCCCTGGGGCCCACTGCAGGGCCTGCCCCAGCAGGGACTCAGTGAATACGAAGGATGGACTAATCCACTGTGAAAGGAAGAGTAACACAGGTGGGGGTTTGCAGAGCAGGAATCTGCCATCCTAACTTGGAGCCCCTCTGCTCTGACCCCAGGTACAGGCCAGCAGGCAGGAACCCGGTAAGCCTGTGTGATTGATGGCAGCCCCCCTGAGGAGGGATGTGGGGTGAAGGAGGGAGACCACCCTATACCTCCAGGTTTCCCTTCGAAGCACCCCTTTCTCCCTGGGCCGCTTCCACTGCCCTTACGTCAGCCTTTGTGCAATTCCCAAAGCCTCAGATCTGCCCAGGAATGTTATCAACCTCCTTATGAATTCCTTCGGATTAAAATTTCATAATTTTCTTTTGCATGTATGCGATCTTTTCAAGATCTGAATTCTTTAAGAAGAGAAGGACTCTTGCTTGTGAAGGTTGCTGGGATGGTTAATTTTATGTGTTGACTTGGCTAGGCCATGGTGCCCAGTTGTTCAGTGGTCCTCGTAGGTGTTTTGTAGATGTCGCCAACATTTGCAGTCAGTTAACTTGAAATAAACATTCCCCTTGATACTGTGGGTGGGACTCATCCAATCAGCTGAAGATCTTAAGAGCAAAACCTAGTCCTCCAGAGATTAAGGAAATTTTGCCTCTAGACGCAGCCACTCCTGTCTGTGTTTCTAGCCTGACCTTCCTGCTGGCCTGCTTGATGGAAATTTCAGGCTTGTCAGCCCTACAACTTCATGAGCTCATTCATTCATTAAAATAAATCTTTTTATATCTATCTATTTGTCTATCTGGGCTTCCCTGGTGGCTTAGATGGTAAAGAATCTGCCTGCAAAACAGAAGACCTGGGTTCAGTCCCTGGGCCAGGAAGATCCCCTGGAGAAGGGAATGTCACCCCACTCCAGTATTCTCGCCTGGAGAATCCCAGGGACAGAGGAGTCTGGTGGGTTACAGTCCACGGGGTCGCACAGAGTCAGACACGGCTGAAGCTGCTCAGCATGCATGCGTGCACACACGTAGAAGCTGTATGCAGCAACTTTCTCAATCCTCCAAAAAAATTCCTTCAAACAATATCCAGGACTTCCTTGGTGGTCTGGTGTTTAACAATCCACCTTTCAATGCAAGGGACATGGGTTTGATCCCTGGTAGGGGAACTAAGATCCCACATGCTGCAGAGCAACTACGCCCACACGCCACAACTACTGAGCTCACGCACCACAGTGAAAGATCCTGCATGATGCAGTGAAGATCCTGCATGATGCAGTGAAGATCCTGCATGCCATAAGTAAGACCAAATACATATATGGATAAACTAAGACAAATTTCCTGATGTGCTCTAGACTGCTAGATGCCTAGGAACCTTATCAAGATAATGGGCCCATGAATTTTCCTTGTCTTTATCTCTCATGCTCTGCTATTGATCTTAGTAAGACATCTTATACACTTATACATCTTATACACTGAACTATGTCCCCCATATTCACATGCTGAGGCCCTAACCCCCAATATTACTATATTTGGATATGGGGTCTTTAATTACTGAGGTTAAATGAGGTCATATAGATGGAGTTCTAATTATATATAACTGGTGTCCTTATAAAAGGAAGAGATATTAGTGCTCACACTCTCCGTGAGCACGAAGGGAAGACTGGGTGAGGATGCAGGGCAAAGGCAGCTATATGCAAACCAGAAGAACAGATCTCGCCGGAAACTAACCCTGCTGGCCCCTTGATCTTGGACTTGCAGCTTGCAGAAGTGAGACAATAAATTTCTGGCAGTTTACTGCCCAGGTGCGGTGTTTTGTTATGGCAGACTAAGATATTATCGAAGGTATTGGTTACTTCTTGATCAGATGCAATCTGTGTAATTCCAGAAATATACAGGGTCAATGTAACATCCTGCAAGAAATCCACATAACCATTCCACAGACTAGACTATGGCAGAGAAGACAAGTGAATACAACTCTGAGGCAAGACTGTGAAGGTATCTTGTTGGCTCTGCCAAGTAAAAGCAAACAGCTGCTATTGGAGTCACTGTATAATTAAGTTTATAGTGACCCATAGTCTGGGACCTTCCATAAAGCCTGAAGCTTTTACTGAAAGTACTAGATGTATCAAATCGATGTGGCCAAGCTTGTGCATCTGTCATCCAGCTGAACAAGATCAGACCCTAAGTGTTCAGAATACTGAATCTTGTCCACTTCTCAGTCGTTTTCTTGGCTATTTACCTAGCCTGTTAGCTCATGTCTCAGCTTCAAGGGTAAATCGTGGCTGAACACAATAAGGATTAAAGAAACACTAGACCGATCTCTGAGATTCCATTTGAGTCTGGCTTCATGCGCCATGCATGTTCATGGCCATCTAGTCTAGGATCTGAGGTCTGGACTTAATAACCTGGCAACAGTTTTATGGCTAAGATTCTACTTACCTTTCACCCTTGCCAGGGACTTTTGTGACAGAACTCACTAATACTGATTTAGATATTCAACCTGATATCATGTCCTGTAATGTATTTCCTAATTCTTCTATTTTGCAATAAATTTAGATGATTATAAGATAGTTGCAAAATAGTAGAGCATTCCCGTATATCCTTTGTGCAATTATCAAACCAGGAGATAAACACTGGTTGAGCACTCTTAACTAAACCATATATAGATCTTGTTAGACTGTCACCATTTTGCCTATGGATTTTTAAAAACTGTTCCAGGATGGAAGTCAGGGTCCCACATCTTGTATAATTGTGTTGTCTCCTTGGTCCCCTCCTCTCTAGAACAGCTCCTTGGTCTTTCTAGCCCTTCATAACCTTGACATATTTGAAGAATACATTAAGCGTTTCAGAGAGGCTCTCAATTTATGTCTTGTGGTGTATTTTAAAAGGTGATATTACATCACATTATTTCTGCCTTAAAATTTCTGTTTCCACATCGCTTGCAGAATAATACCTTAAACTTCCCTTTTGCACATATAGATTCTGTCTTTTGATTTTGCTGTCTTCCCATTGTCTTTCCTATATGACCGAGTTCTGCGTCCATCTGGACCTCTTCTAATAAACATGTGCCAGCACCTATGTCCTCACTGCACTGGAAATACTTTTTTTCCTTCCTCTTTATTTACCATGTGAACTTCTAATCATTATTCAAGGCAATATTACTCAGGCAAGTAATTCTAGAAGCTACAACAACCCCAAGTCTTAGTGACTTAACAAAATAACCAGTCATTTCTCACTCTCTCAAGTTCTCATGTGGCTGACCCTGGTTAGATGGCCCTTCTGGGAAGTTCTCCTCCAGTTGGTGGGGAACGGCCATCCTTAAAAAACAATAGCCTCAAAAAACAAAACAAAACAAAACAATAGCCTCTAAGAGCACCATGAAAGGGAAGAAAAAGTACAAGCGGTGGAAGGGTTTGGTTTTGATTCTTTTAACAGCACAAGTCGCTTCATGCTCACACCATTCTGACTCATATTATATCAGTTGAAACTAACTGTATGATCATACCCATTTGCAAAAAGAATAAGGAAATGTCTCCTGGATTCCAGGAGGAAAATAAAGCAGTGTAATACAATTTTAGCATTATTTCTGCTGGGGGCCACCCTTCTGGTTACTGAAATGCTTTATTTTAAATTCCACGTAATACAACTTGCTCTCCTTCCCAAGAACTCAGACACCCACCCAGTTTCAGCATCCAACTCAGAGCCCAGCATCTCAGAATGGTCCCAGCCACTCCCTGAAGAGCAGGGGAAGCTCCTTTAGGTGTGGCCCCTGTGATTTGAGGATTATTTATCACCCGCTCCCCTGATTTGAATCGACAGTGCTGAATCAGAACAGAATTGCATGAAACCCTCCCATTTGTGAAGAAAGGAAGAAAGGAAGAAGAAAGGAAGTGTCGTGGCCATTGCTGATGGGAAGCCGTTGCCTCAGCCCAGCAGGACAGGCGTGGTGGTGATGCCTCCCTGCACTCTGGCCTCTGGGAAACTCTGGCTGGAACCAGCTTTTGCTCTCCAGGACTCCCTGGTTCAGCCCCAGACATCACCCACTCTCTGGGAGTTCCTCTTTCCTCCTACTTCTTTGGCCACATGAGTGGATTTCAGATGTGTTCTTCTTGGAGCAGTACATCTTCAGGAACTGACTTTCTGTTTAGGAAAGATTGGGGGCTCAAAGTTTTCTACGTCCCCCAATAATCAAAAGATTCTTTATTCCAGACTCAAGGTATTCCTGGGCTTCCCAGGTGGTGCTAGAGGTTAGGAACTCGCTTGCCAATATAGTAGGCTCAAGAGACACAGGTTCAAATCCCTGGGTCAGAAAGATCCCCTGGAGGAGTATATGGCAACCCACTCCAGTGTTCTTGCCTGGAGATCCCCATGGACAGAGGAGCCTAGCGGGCGGTGGTCCACAGGGTCCACAGGGACACGACTGAAGCGACTTAGCGCGCGCACACACACACACACACACACACACACATGCACATGGTATTCCTGGCACAGCCATCATCTCAGAAATTTAGTGATACTGTGTACCTGTAGCGACTTAGCACGCACACACACACACACACACACACGCACACACACACGGTATTCCTGGCAGAGCCATCATCTCAGAAATTTAGTGACACTGTGTACCTGTGTGAGTCAGTTCCCTGTCCCTGTAACTGCACCAAGAGATCTTTCCTAAACACTGTTTTGAATCTCCTCTGCTTCCTGGCCTCCTCCCTGCTGTGGCTTTCTCTCATGCAGCAGCCCCTTAGAGGACATTGGGCTTGAGGGGCAGTCTACATACTTATGCACACCCTGGCCTTGGGTCATGTTATTTCACTCAGAAAGTTTACCACAACATGGTCAGCTCAAATTATACATTCCTCCCATATTTTACTGTCTGCGGACTAGAAACAGTTACCTTTTCAGTTCTTGAATTTCTAGACTCTCTAGTGTTGTTGTTTAGCCGCTGAGTTGTGTTTGACTCTTTGCAACCCCATGGACTTTAGCCCACCAGGCTCCTCTGTCCATGGGATTCTCCAGGCAAGAATACTAGGGCAGGTTGCCATGTCCTCCTCCAGGGGATCTTCCTGACTCGGGGATCGAACCTGGGTCTCCCACACTGGCAAGTGGATTTTTTTTACCCCTGAGCCACCAGAGAAGCTCTCTATTACCTTTCATTTTCTGCTTACAAAACAGCCATCTACTCCTGAGCTCATCTCTTTCTTGGATCACCTTCACAAACAGAGCCAATTCCAGTGAAAGCACATTTCTAACTTCTCATTTTCCAGTGATGCCCTGTAGAGCCGATCATGATGGAGTCTGCCCTCCAAGTTTCTGCGGGTGACCCTTTTGTCAAATGTTTTACCAGGTGGATGGCCAGCCACCCAGCACGCTGTTTCCTCACCCTCTATTGCCCAACTGCTAGACAAGTGAAAATTTCTCACGCGCTTGATATCTGATGCAGGGATTCCCGTCAGGGCACCTCTCTCAGGCAGTGACTCAGCAATCCAGGCTCCTTGCATCTTGAGGTGCTACCAGTTCCAACATGTGGCTCCAGATTTGGCACAGGAGAAGAGGAGAATGGATTCGGTGTAGAAAATATCTTACAGACCAGCCTGGAAATGTCATCCATCAGAGCTGCCTACCTTCCTCTAGCTGGAACGAGTTTCAGGGCCCCCCTTGCATTGATGGTGCTGGTAAATGTTATCCTTCTGGGTGCCCAAGAAGAGAAGTAATTGGATGATAAGAATGAAAATGATTTCTGCTGAAGACCAATCTGAAATGTCACCTGATGTCTTTTGCAGAATCAAGCACGTCCCCTTCCACTTAGACATGTCTTGAAAACAATTTGTACCACCTTGTGTTAGACATCGCTTTATTGACTCATCAGGTATTGAGTGTCTCGCGGTTAGGAACTGTGACATATTCCTCCCTGCAGCACCTGCCTGGCACTCAGAAGAGCTGAATGAATGATTGTCAAGAAGATGTTGAGACGGGAGGAAGGCTAAGCTAAGAGGGGACGTTTAGTCATCCTTGCGGCAGGGGAAGATGGGATTTCTCTACTATGTGAACTAAATATGCCATTCCTTGGTGGCTCAGATGGTAAAGAATCTGCCTGTAATGCAGGAGACCTGGGTTTGATCCCTGGGTCAGGAAGATCCCTTGGAGGAGGGCATGGCAACCCACTCCAGTAATCTTGCCTGGAGAATTCCATGGACAGAGGAGCCTGGTGGGCTACAGTCCATGGGATCAGAAAGAACTGGACATGACTGAGTGACTTTCGCTTTCACTAACATATCAGTAAACAAAGGATGTTGTCGACATCAATCACGGCAGCCACCCTGACAGTACCCCTGAGGAGACTCAGGATGAGGAAACATGGGACACTGGCCCCAGACACTGAGGTGCCCAGACTCCTGCCTCTTCCCATACTTAGAAAACACTAAATTCCTTGAGATATCTGGTTTTCTTTAATTAGCAGGAATCATTTGATGTTCCCACCCCTTGGTCTCTGTTGTAAAAATTCCTATGTATCCTGGCTCCCCACCTTGCCGTTTCAGGACAATCTTTCACAGTGATCCGAAATGCTGTGTCCTGGTCTTAAGTCCTCAGTTTTGTCCACTGAATAAAGTATAACTCTCAGGTTGTGCATTTTTTTCCATCAACAGTTTGAAAGAGAGACATTGGGAGATATTCACCAGATGGTCAACACCAAAATCAGATTGATTATATTGTTTGCAGTCAAAGATGGAGAAGCTCTACACAGTCAGCAAAAACATGACTGGGAGCTGACTGTAACTCAGATTATGAAATCCTTATTGCCAAATTCAGACTTAAAGTGAAGAAAGTAGGGAAAACCACTAGACCATTCAGGTATGACCTAAATCAAGCCCCTTACAATTATACAGTGGAAGTGAGAAATAGATCCAAGGGATTAGATCTGATAGACAGGGTGCCTGATGAACCATGGACGGAGGTTCGTGATGATGTAAAGGAGACAGGGATCAAGACCATCCCCAAGAAAAAGAAATGCAAAAAAGCAAAATGGCTGTCTGAGGAAGGCTTACAAATAGCTGTGAAAGGAAGAGAAGCAAAAAGCAAAGGAGGAAAGGAAAGATATTCCCATTTGAATGCAGAGTTCCAAAGAATAGCCAGGAGAGATAACAAAGCCTTCCTCAGTGATCAATGCAAAGAAATAGAGAAAAACAACAGAATGGGAAAGACTAGAGATCTCTTCAAGAAAATTAGAGGTACCAAGGGAATATTTCATGCAAAGGTGGGCTCAATAAAAGACAGAAATTGTATGGAGCACAAGATATTAAGAAGAGGTGGCAAAAGTACAGAGAAAAACTGTTCAAGAAGGATCTTCACGACCCAAATAATCACGATGGTGTGATCACTCACCTAGAGCCATACATCCTGGAATATGAAGTCAAGTGGGTCTTAAAAGCTAAGTTGATGTGATGGAATTCCAGTTGGTCTATTTCAAATCCTAAAAGATGATGCTGTGAAAGTGCTGCACTCAATATGCCAGCAAATTTGGAAAGCTCAGCAGTGGCCACAGGACTGGAAAAGGTCAGTTTTCATTCCAATCGCAAAGAAAGGCAATCTCAAAGAGTGTTCAAACTACCGCATAATTGCACTCATCTCACATGCTAGTAAAGTAATGCTCAAAATTCTCCAAGCCAGGCTTCAACAATATGTGAACCGTGAACTTCCAGATGTTCAAGTTGGTTTTAGAAAAGGCAGAGGAACCAGAGATCAAATTGCCAACATCCGCTAGATCATCGAAAAAGCAATAGAGTTCCAGAACTCTATTTCTGCTTTATTGACTATGCCAAAGCCTTTGACTGTGTGAATCACAACAAACTGTGGAAAATTCTTAAAGAGATGGGAATACTAGACCACCTGATCTGCCTCTTGAGAAATCTGTATGCAGGTCAGGAAACAACAGTTAGAACTAGACATGGAACAACAGACTGGTTCCAAATAGGAAAAGAAGTACATCAAGGCTGTATATTGTCACCCTGATTATTTAACTTATATGCAGAGTACATCATGAGAAACACTGGGCTGGAAGAAGCACAAGCTGGAATCAAGATTGCTGGGAGAAATATCTGGGAGAAACCTCAGATATGCAGATGACACCACTCTTATGGCAGAAAGTGAAGAGGAACTAAAGAGCCTCTTGATGAAAGTGAAAGAGGAGAGTGAAAATGGTGGCTTAAAGCTCAACATTCAGAAAACTAAGATCATGGCATCTGGTTCCATCATATCATGGCAAATAGATGGGGAAACAGTGGCTGACTTTATCTTTCTGGGCTCCAAAATCACTGCAGATGGTGATTGCAGCCATGAAATTAAAAGACACTTTCTCCTTGGAAGGAAAGTTATGACCATCCTAGATAGCATATTAAAAAGCAGAGACATTACTTTGCCAACAAAGGTCCATCTAGTCAAGGCCAAGGTTTTTCCAGTAGTCATGTATGGATGTGAGAGTTGGACTATAAAGAAAGCTGAGCATCGAAGATGCTTTGGAACTGTGGTGTTGGAGAAGACTCTTGAGAGTCCCTTGGACTGTAAGGAGATCCAACCAGTCCATCCTAAAGGAGATCAGTCCTGGGTGTTCATTGGAAGGACTGACGCTGAGGCTGAGACTCCAATACTTTGGCCACCTGATGCGAAGAGCTGGCTCATTGGAAAAGATCCTGGTGCTGGGAAAGATTGAAGGCAGAAAGAGAAGGGGATGACAGAGGATGAAATGGTTGGATGGCATCACCGACTCGATGGGCATGAGTTTGAGGAAACTCTGGGAGTTGGTGATGGACAGGGAGGCCTGGCGTGCTGCAGTCCATGGGGTCGCAAAGAGTTGGATACAACTGAGTGACTGAACTGTACTGATAAGGCATATTTTCTTAAAAAAATGAAAGCAATAGTATGTTCCTTTTCACTCATTCAAGAGGGAAAATTGTCCTCCACCCCCACCATCCTTGGCATTCACTTAGCAAATCTTGCATCTCCCAGTACATTCTTTTCAACCCAATGAAAATTCCTAGTAGAGACTATTATTTATATGTCTCTTGCCCTGAATTACATTGTTACTTATAATGGGAACAAAGCCTGTAAATTATGGGCATTGGACATTCTCAGGACCCACACTGCACTCAGTACTGTGAGGGGGATGGACGGGGAGACTGATCCTGAAGTTTAGGACTGTGTCCCAAGGCTTCTCTTCTCCAGGAGCCCAGGATAGACAGAAAACCTTCCTATTCAGGCAGAACCGAGTCCCGTTCACTGGTGGAAATGCATAGAAATGTGGAACAATAGTCCATTTGTGTGCTATTAACCAGGAAACAAAGGGCTGCTGATGAAGTGGCTTAAAGGGATTCTGGGTGTCATCTGTGATGTCTCCTGTCCCCCAAGCAGGGGCGACTGAGTGTGGAGGAGGACGCTTCCCTAGGGTCAGAGGAAGTCAGCCACCAGGAGCTGTTAGGTAGTTACTGGGGCACCACGTCTGGGGGGCATCGTCAGAGGTTTGGATGGTGCAGGTTTGTATTTATATCGACAGCTTTCCAGCAGATGGAAGTGTCTTCTAAAATAATCAGGGACTTCCCTAGTAGTCCAGTGGTTTAGACGCTATGCTTTCACTGCAGAGGGTGTGAGTTCCACCCCTGGTCAGGGAACTAAGATTCTGCATGCTGCAAGCTGTGGTCAGTACACCAATAAATAGTAATAAATGTATTAGTAGATAGACTACACTTTAAAAGATAGGTGTGTGTGTGTTAGCTATCCAGTTGTGTCCAACTCTTTGTGACCCCATGGACTGTAGCCCGCCAGGCTCCTCTATCCATGGAATTCTCTAGGCAAGGATACTGGAGTGGGTACCCATTTCTTCCTCCAGGGGATCTTGCTGACCCAGGGGTTGAACCTGGGTCTCCCGCATTGCAGGTGGATGCTACCGTCCGAGCAGTCAGAGCCTCGTGACCATTTCCCGACAGGTAGACCTGAGGGTCTTGAGGAGGGGCACTTACTTCTAACTTGCCCAGCCCTGGCCATGTGGGGCAAGACCCACCCCGCCAGCCCGTACCCCTCCCTCCCCAGGGCCCAGCATGGAGAGGCTGCGTGAACGGTGGGGCGGGGGGGGTGGGCATATGTGTCCAGCTCTGGGGAAGGTGGCCCCTGGCTGGAGGTAGGCACTTGGCTTTGAGAAATCCCTCTGGCGGGAAGGCTCCGTGAAGCAGCGCCTGAGTCATCCATCTGTTTGCCCTGGCACCTTCCACAGGAGGGCAGCGGAGCCCAGCCCTGGGAGAATCAGAGCTTGGGATATTCAGGTGCAAGCGCCTCTCTTACCTTCCGCAGGCTCCGCCCCTGGCAGACTCCCATCACGCCGGATGAGCAGACTGTTGAAAGAGTTTATTGCCCTCTTTCCACAGAGCTATTGCTTCTTTAAGTGACTGAGTTGAAGTCTTAGTTTTAGGCTTATGAGAAATGGAGCAGAAAATTGAGTTCCAGTGTCCCTTTCCCTCTCCGCGTATTCTTCCATGTTATTAACATCTTACATTAGTGAGGTGCGGTTGTTACAGTTAATGATATTAATAATATACTAATAACTTACACAAAGTAAAACCTAGATAGCATTTGAAAGTTAAAGTCACTCAGTCATGTCTGACTCTTTGCGATCCCATGGACTGTAGCCCACCAGGCTCCTCTGTCCATGGGATTCTCCAGGCAAGAATACTGGGATGGGTTGCCATTCTCTTCTCCAGGGGATCTTCTTGACCCAGGGATCAAACCCAGGTCTCCTGCATCGCAGGAAGATTCTTTACTGTCTGAGCCATCAGGGAAGTCTCTGATAGCATTTACATTTAACACTTAAATTATTATTCACATATTAGAATAATAATACTTTGTTATTAACTAAAGTCCACAGTTTACATTAGGATTCACTTGATGTTGTACATTCCATGGGTTTGAACACGTATAATCACAAGTATCCATTATTATAGCGTCATTCAGAACACACCCGATTCTGTATTCTGTGCTCTGCCTACTCAAGACTCCCCTGAATCCCAATCCCTGGCAACCACTGATCTTTTTATTATCTCCATAGTTTGCCTTCTTCAAAATATCATCTAGTTGGAATCACACAGTATGTAGATTTTTCAGGTTGGCCTCACTTAGCAATATGCATTTGTTTCCTCCAAGTCTTTTTATGGTTTGATAGCTTTTAATCTCTGAATAATATCCCATTGCATGGATGTACCACAATTTCCTTATTCATTCCTCTTTTGCAAAACATCTTGGATGCTTCCAAGTTTAGGCAATCATAAGCAAAGCTGTTGTAAGCATTCATGTTCAGAATTTTGTGTGGACATAAATATTCTTTTTAAAAATTCCTGTGATTGGAGCACGGTTGCTCTATAATGTTGTTAGTTTCTACTGTACAGCAGCGAATCAGCAATATGTATACACATATCCCCTCATGTTCGGATTTCCTTCCCGTTTAGGTTGCACTTCCCAGGTGACACTAGTGGTAAAGATCTCCCCTGCCAACGCAGGAGACATAAGAGATGCAGGTTCCATCCCTGGGTCGGGAAGATCCCCTGGAAGAGGGCATGGCAGCCCACTCCAGTATTCTTGCCTGAAGAATCCCATGGACAGAGGAGCCTGGCGGGCTACAGTCCATGGGGTCCCAAAGAATGAGACCGGCTGAAGTAACTGAGCAAGCATGCACCCATTTAGGTCATCACAGGGCACTGAGCAGCCTTCCCTGTGCTATTCTGTAAGCTCTCGTTAGCTCTGTGTTTTATTCGTATGTATGTGTCAATCCCAATCTCTTACTTCATACCCGCCTTGGTAACCATACATTTGTTTTCTACATCTGTGTCTCTATTTCTGCTTTGCAAATAAGTTCATCTAAATCATTCTTCTAGATCCTACATATAAGTGATATTATACAATGTTTGTTTTTCTCTTTCTGACTTACTTCAGTCTTATGATAGTCACTAGGTCCATTCATGTCTGTGCAAATGGCAAAATATCACTCCTCCTTTGGTCTGAGTATTCCGTTGCAGACACACTGCATTTTCTTTATCCATCGCTCTGCTGATGGGCCTTTCGGTTGCTTCTCTGTGCTGCTATTACAAACAGTGCTGCAGTGAACACTGGAGGGCATGCATCTTTCGGAATTATGGGTTTCCCTCAGTATATGCCCGGGAATAAGATTGCTGGGTCTACGGTAGTTCTATTTTCAGTTCTTAAAGGAACCTTCTTACTGTTCTCAATAGTGGTGAAATCAATTTACATTCCTACCAATAGTGCAGTAGGATTCTCTTTTCTTCACATCCTTTCCAATACTTATTGTTTGTAGGTTTTTTATGACGGCCATTGTGACTGGTGTGAAATGATACCTCATCTTACTTTTGATTTGCATTTCTCTAATAAATAGTGACATTGAGCAGTTTTTCATGTGTTTGTTGGCCATCTGTATGTCTTCTTTGGAGAAATGTTTATTTAGGTCTTCTGCCCATTTTTTGCAAGGGGGGGGTGTTGTTTGTTTTTTAATTTTGACCTGCACAAGCTGTTTCTTTCTTTTGGCTGTTAATCCTTTCTCAGTTGTTTTGTTTGCAAATATTTCTTCCCATCTGAGTGTTGTCTTTTCATATTGTTTATGATTTCCTTTGCTGTGTCGATTGAAAAAGTAGAGGAAATCAACAGCAGAATAACCAAGGCAGAAGAACTGGACAAAAATTTTCAGTTCATTTCAGCTAGGTTAGCAAACATCTAGGAGTGTAATTGCTGGCTGGTACGTAGGCTAGCAAACATCTAGGAGTAAAAATGTTGGCTGGTTTGGTAAGAGTACATTCAGTTTTGTAAGCAACCACCAAGCTGTCCTCCAAAGCAGCTGTGTCATTTTGCATTCCCATGAGCAATGAATGAGAGCTTTTTTGGGCTACATCCTCTCCACCGTTTAGCATTGTCAGTGTTTTGGATTCTGGGCATTTGAATGCATGTGCAGTGGTATGTCATTGTTGTTTTAATTTGCAATTCCCTAATGACATATGTTATCAAGCATTTTTTTCATATGCTTGTCCCTCACTTTTTCGTTATGGGCCTAAGGGAGATATTTCTTATGCAGAGTAGAAATATTCAACTTGCCATTATGGGAGAAATATTTTTTCTACACTGATTGGCCCAAATATTCCCTTAACACATCTTTCAAAAGTGATGGGGAATGAGACTCATGCCAAGTAACATTTTCTGTTTTAGGTACTTTCAAGATAGACAGCCCTACCAGTGTTAGATCAATAGGGAATAATCGAGGGCCTCCAGAGGATCCCAGGTGGGAATGGACTTTTCTCAGCCACGTAGAGCCTTTGAGACCAAATCTTGCTGCTTTGCCATTGTGGGAAGCAACCAATCCAGACTGTTGAAAACTCACCAAAGAGCTAGACACTAATTAATGTAAGATCTTTCTACAATACTGCTTCTCACATGTATATTTTTAGGTCAGGCAAGCCAGATATTTTTTTTTAGAGAAAAGCACTCATCATCTCATTGAGAGAATTGACTGTTTTTTTTTTTTTAATTATATTTATTTATCTTGCTCTGCTGGGTCTTGTGGAATCCAGTTCCTTGACCAGGGACGAAGCCAGGCCTCCTGCATTGGGAGTGCAGTCTTAGCCCCTGGACCACCAGGGAAGTCTCTGGCTTGTTTTTAATTCTGTCAAACCGAAGGATTTAATTTAGTTTCTGTGCTTGCTCCAGCAGATTCTCTACAAGCCAGTATTGATCGAGTCGTTAATATTATCTCCTAAGGACGGCACCTGTCAGCCACAGCGAGGGGTGCAAAGAGCGAAGGGCGGCGCCCCCTCCTCGCCTTGACGGGAAGGTGGGGTTACCACGCGGCAACAGCAGCGACAGCAAACAGTTGCAGCAGGAACGCAACCGCCAGGCGTTTCAGCCTCCAGCTTGACCACGGCTCCTGAGTTCCGTCTAGCTCTAGTCTGACGCTGGCGATTCGAGCGGTCTGCTCTGGGGCACGTCACCCTGAAGAAGGAACTCTCTCAGTGGGGCCGCCTGACAGCGCCCAGGGGCTGGCTGTGCAAGATCCTCGACAGGTCCTGGCAGCGGTCACCGTGTGGGCACCGTGGTTCCCAGATGACCCTCTCTCTTCACAGCTTGTTTTTTCCCTCCTGAAGCTTTGGCGAATAACGAACCATCAGTGCCCTGCAATGGCTAAGTCAATATTTCTAGGAACCCAGGTGAGACTCTTCCCAAAGGCACCCAAGTTTGGGGAGCTTGTCTGTGAGCTTCCTTCCTCCTCAGCCTCATCCCAGCCGAGCTCTGATGAGCATTACTCTGTGAAACAAGATGCCAAATGAGATGTCCTTAGTATCCTTGGACTTTGTCTTTAGCCCAAGGACCCTTCAGGTTCAATCCCTGCGTCAGGAAGATCCCTTGGAGAAGAGAATGGCTACCCACTCTGGTATTCTTGTCTGGAGAATCCCATGGACAGAGGAACCTGGCAGGCCACAGTCCATGGGGTCGAAAAGAGTCAGACATGACTGAGCAACTAATGAACATGTTCACTTTCAGTTCTGGGTATTACATAAAACTTTTCCAAATATTCCCTCCAAAAGACAGAGTTTTGACCATCTCATTCATTCTTCCTCAACCAGCTAATTCAAAGACATTTTTTAAAAAATCCATTCTTCCAATGTGATCTATAAAGCATCCGAGTTTCCAGCATCTTCCCAAAGAAAATGCAAAGTGAGGTAGGTACTCTGGCAAAGGGCGGGTCTCTTTGACCAGGAGGACTGCATATAGACAATCTTCAGGAGTTCCCGCCTCCCCTTTCCCATCTGGACCAGAAGCAGTGTCACCAAGGGACTTACCGCATGGGTGATGTGAACCCCTAATCCTCAGCCTAATGCTAAGACCCCCCACCTCCACACCCCATCAGCTCTCCATTCTCCAGTCCTGTTGAATTCATCCTGTTTCATTGCTGGTGGGATAGGGAGCTCCATCATCCTTCCTGAATGCAGGTGAATAGTGTTCAGCCTTTCATGCTCTTCCATGTAGACAGACACCTGTCCACTCGCCAACAGGTGTCTAGATAGACCACTAATGCTGAGGGACTTTTACACTGCTTCATTAGACATATCTTCATTTTAGGTAAAAACTGACTGCTTTCGGAGATCCAGGAATTGAAGAAGTAGCTGTCTAATATTTCATTTGTGTTGTATTTGACAGAGATGAGGATAGGATGTCAGTCACACAGTCGCGTCTGACTCTTTGAGATCCCATGGACTGTAGACCACCAGGCTCCTCTGTCCATGGGATTCTCCAGGCAAGAATACTGAAGTGGGTTGCCATTCCCTTCTCCAAGGGATCTTCCCGACCCAGGGATCAAACCTGGGTCTCCTGCATTGCAGGCAGATTCTTTACCGTCCGAGTCACCTAGATGAAGCTTTTATAAATGAAGGTGAACATTCTGAAATATTTCCTTTGAATTCCATTAGTCAGTGGCAATATAAACATGACCTTCTAATCTTGTTTTCTTCAGGGAAGAGTAGAGAATCTCATCTTTAAAAATCTGGGGAAAGGGCCTGCTTTCAACAGTTTTTAAACTGGCTCATAGTTGATTGATAGCATTATTAATAATTACATTCCATCATTCTGTGGGCAAGGTCCTAGAGGTTCAGAAAAAAACTATTTTACTGACTTGCCAGTTCCATGTACTTTCTTCTGACAAGTTATGTTTTGAGATGACTTAAAGCAGCAAGGACATTTTGGCCAACTTGGTGTTAGCCCTGGAATTAGAACAGCAAAAGGTAGTCTTATAAAATGTTCTGGTTTTTTGTGAGGTTAAGAAGATGTCCTGACACATGTATATTTGTCTTAGCTGTTTTGATAAGTTCTCTGTCCCCAGTCAACTACAGTTTTCAAAAAAAAAAAAAAGCAAACCATCCTACTCTGTATAATTGTTATCAGTTATCTATTGCTGCATAACAATGATACCACAACTTAAGGTACAAAACAACACACACTTATGACCTCAGAATTTCTGAGGTTTGGGACTCTGGGCACAGCTTAGCAGGGTCCTCTGTGCAAGGTCTCATCAGGTGCAATGAAGGTGTCCTCTGGGCTGGAGTCCCATCAGAGACTCTGCTTTCAAGGCTTTTCTTCCAAACTGGTGTGCCAGCTGGCGGTGTTCAGTTCCTGTGGTTCTAGGACTGTGGGCTTCCGCTTCTTGCTGAGAGTCAGCTAGAGGCCATTTTCAGCTCCCATCACGTGGTCCTTTCCATAGGGCAGATTCCACCATGGCAACTGGCCTCTTCAAAGCCATCGGGGGAGCATCTCACAAGGTGAGTGTTACAGTCTTACGTGCCATAATTACTAGTAAAGAAATTGAGTCAGTAGCCAAAAGCTTCCCGAGAAACAAAATCTAGAACCAGACAGCTTGACTGAAGAATTTTACCAAACATTCAAGGAAGAATTAATACCAATCCTTCTTAAACTCTTTCAAAAAACAGAAGAGAGAGGTACTCTTTCAAACTCATTTATGGGGCCAACATTACTCTGATACCAAAACCAGGCAAGGGTGCCACAAAAAAAGAAAATTACAAGCCAATATCACTGATGAATATAGACGGAAAAAATTCTCAGAAAGTATTAGCAAACCAAATTCACCAAGCATTAAAAGGATCATACACCATGAACAAGTGAGGTTTATTCTAGGGGTGCAAAGATGATTCACTATCCTCAAGTCTGTCAATGTGAAATATACCACATTAAACAAAATGAAGGACAAAAAATCAGCTCAATAGATGCAGAGAAAGCATTTGATGAAATTAAACATCCATTTGTGATAAAGACTCTCAACAAAGCAAGTACAGAGGGAATATACCTCAACATAAAAAAATCCATAGATGACAAGCCTATAGCTAACATCATACTCAGTGGTGAAAACCTTCTCCTCTAACATGATGTATAAGACAAGAATGCTCACTCTCATCACTTTTATTCAACATATTATTGGAAGTCCTAGACAGACCAATTAGGCAAGGAAAAGAAATAAAATGAATCAAATTTGGAAAGGAAGAAGTAAAACTGTCATTGCAGATAACATAACATTAAATATAGGACAACCCTAAGACTCCATCAAAAAACGGCTAGAATTAATAAACAAATTCAGTAACACTGCAGGATATAAAATCAACACATGAAAGTCCGTTGTGTTTCTGTACACTAATAACAGGCTATCAGAGAGAGAAATTAATCCCATCTAACAATTGTATCAAAAAGAATAAAAAACCTAGGAATAAGTTTAACCAAGGAGATGAAAGACTTGTATATTGAAAGCTACAAGACATTAGTGAAAGAGATGGAGGAAGACATATTGGAAAGATATTTTGTGCTCATAGATTGGAAAAAAACAGTGTTAAAATGTTCATACTATTAAAAGCGATTTACAATTAAATGCAATCCCTGTAAAAACTCCAATGGCGTTTTCACAGAAATTGGACAAACAATCTTAAAATTTGCATGGCACCCCAAATAGCCAAAGAAATCTTGAGGAAGAACAAGGTTAGAGGCACCATGCTTCTTGAGTTTCAACTATATTACAAAGTTACGGTAATTATGGTATTGACACAGAAACTATGGATTTGACTCTAGATTTTGTGAAAGCTTGACTCAAAGGAGTTTTTTATTTTTTTGAGCTGAAAGTCTTTTCTCCTACTCGCCACGGTAAATGCAAACCAGAGTACGAGCTGTGAGTATGTACGGGAAGTGGGCATGACACGCAGGCACTGTCCCTGACCGCGGGCTTACCGGGGCAGGTGTGGGGGGTGACTGGAGAGGACTTCCCTACCGGGTTGACCCGTTGGGCATCCATCGCCTTTGGCATTTCTCTCCTCTCAGAGGTGGAATGCCAAGAGGGTCCTACCCACAAGACACATTTCTAGGGATGGAATTAGCCGCAGAATGACTCAAACTGCTGTGCCTTGGACCCTGGGGAAGACATTCTCCCCTGAACCCAGCAGAGATGAAAGTCACAGGAGGAGTCTGAGAAGAGAGGAAGCCCGGCCCTGGAGAAGCATCCTTTGAGGTGGGCACAGCAAGCATAGTAAGCTCTCTGTCTTGCTAGATGTCAGATTTAGCCAAGATAGCCACTGGATGGTTTTTCCTCAAAAAGAATGGAGTAGATAGCTGATGACAGGCTGTGCACAGTCGCGGGACAGAGGAAACTGGAATGCAGGTGGTTTGGATGCAAAGCAGGTGAAAGGTAGAGAGAGAAGTCCCTGCCAGGGAGAGTGCCAACTGCTGCCGGGTCAAGCCAGGAGAAGCCTGGCATTGCACCCTGGAGGGGCGTGGGTGCTGGAAGGACTCCGAGTCACTAAAGGAACGGGACCCTCTGTTGGGCCTAAGGGACAGTCACTTGGGGTTAAAACAAAGAAGGCAGCTGGCAATCGTGAAAGATGAGTTTCTGGAATACCACCTGACTTCAGCCCCTTCAAGAGAAACCAGTCCCGAGTGTGGGCCGCACCTTGCACAACAGCACGACTCAGCCACAAGGCCGGAGGGCAGGATGAAAGCAGGCGAGGGCAGCGTGGGAAGCCTGGTCCCTCCCAGCCCTGGGCTCGGGGAGGGGAGGAAGGAAGGGACCTGCCACCTGCCCCCGGGGGCCGGGGAGAGCGCGGTGGGAATGAGCCTGGGCCCCCGTCCGGGCCCCGGGGCGGCTGCGGCAGAGTGATTTTGGCAGAGGGCACCCAGGTCTGGACGAGCGGGCAGCTCACGGGAGCCGGAGGGTTGGGCATCTGGGCCCCCCAGGGTCCCGAACCAGGAGGGAGGGCTGCCCTCTTCACAGAGAGAGGCTGCCAGAGGGGAGACTGCGGTCCCAGGGCCAGCCTCCTGCCGGGGCTGGGTGGACAGCACCGGGATCACACGGTGAACCTCAGCTTAGAGCTGGTCCCGGTGGGGGTGGGGAACTCACGTTCAGCTGGGTAAAACCAAGACAGTGGATTCTCCCCAGGGGCGTCGCAGAAGGCTCAAGGACCCAGGGACTCCTGAGTCACACTGGAGCTATAGACTTCTTTGGCAATCTTGGCATCATAGCCCACGGACACCCGTAACCTCATTGTTAGTGACGCTAGTTGGGGTTGAGTCAGCGCTTTGGGAATAAGGTCAAGTAACAGATCAAACAGGCAGATGTGTGAGTCCTGAGCTGGCCCAGGGAGGCGTTTCAGCTTCTGAAAGCTGCTTCTGTCGAAGAGGGACCCCCAGGGGACACCCCCACAGGTCACCGCGTGCACGCACTCACTTGCTTCCAAGGGTGCAGGTTTCCAAGACTTGTTATGGGTCTGAAAATACTCAGGCCAGCTGTGTTTGGCAATAAACTTGAACAACCTCCAGCCAGAGGCAGCGACAGGCACAGTGTCCAGATCGTCCATGTGAAAGCTACAGACCCCCTACAGGACACAAGTTTCACGTCACCCCATCCAGGCTTTCTCTTAAGCATGGTGCTTTTCCACCTTGGCTTTCTCATTGAGGGAGAAGCAACGTGGGAGTTGTTTTGTTCATCTAGCAGTGTGTTTTGAGCCCTGACTCCATCCCAGGTTCCCTACCAGGTCTCCAGGTGGATCTCGATGGATGAGCCCCTGGGGCCACACTGTTGGGAGGTGGGGTGGATATAATGGAAGCCACGAAGACCATGCTGTGCGCACATCTAATCCTTGGCACCCAGCTCCCAGGGCATTGATCAGCCTGGGGTGGATGGAACACTTGAGGTTGACGTCTCTGTTGACGAGGGCTGCTAGCGTGCTTCCAGAAAACATTTGGGAACATGCCAGAGATTTCTAGCCTAGGAAGGCATGAGATTTCTATCAGAGGAAATTGGCCTGCAGAAAGTAGGGAAGAAGAGTTAACCCTCTGGACCTTGAATGAGGTGGTTGGTGAATCAGCCTTCTGTGTAAATGACGAGCAGACAATCACCCATTTGATGTCTGAATAATTTCAGCATGTTAACAATCAGCCTCCTGGGGTTGTTGAATATGTGTCTGACAGCCTCATACACCATCATCCCCATAACACAATCTGCAAACGCTCCTCTGGTGCATCTGAGAGTGATTTCATGAGAAATTCTAAGGCACATGTTAAAAAATAAAATAGAAAATTACTCCTCTCTCCCTGTGGTTCGGAAGAGATGTGTCTTTACAGGATAAGATCATTTTTGGACTAGTTTTTTTAATAAAGAAAAAAAAAAGAGGGTTAAATGCTGTTTTCTTTTTAAACACAGGACTTTAAATGCTTTTAATGAAGAGTATATTCTTAGTAAATGCTTTGCTTCTCTCTGGTCAAACCAGTTTGCATTGTACTTGGAGAAGATCCACATTGAGCAGTCCCAGTTTTAAATGATTAGAAGAAAATGTAACAATGTTTAATGGAGGGAGATAAACAAGTTACGACTTCTGAATCTCACGGAGGAAAATGCTCATTCCGATTTATTACTTGACTAGCTTCAAATCTCTAGACAGAACAGAAGGACACTGTGAATAACGATGCTTGTGTGTGCATTCTATCCTCTGTGGTGGTGCCAAGCCTTTGAAAATAGAATTATTGTTATTTATCCAAATTGAAAATTTATTTTCTTTTCAAATACAGGACCTTAAATCTAAATTATGTTTTGCCTGCCAACTTGGACTGGAGTCTCTTATGGTATTATGGTCGTAGTGTGTGATAAATGATTCCCAAGTCCTTTAGTATCACGTTTTTAATTCAGCATGCCATGGGATGAAGACTTCTGAGCTTTGACAATGAAGGAAAGCTTTCACTTATTTTAAGTCTTTTAGGCAAGGTAAATATTAGGAACGTAACTCCTGAAATGCTCAAGGGTGTGTTTATTAAATTTGCGCTGTGAATGGTCTTCACAAAGAACAAGGAAAAAATTTAAGACATTCAATTACTGTTTATAGTCAACATTTCCTAAAATTTGGTAGAAATTCAGCTGAACTTTCAAACTCAGAATTGAGACTAAGGGTATGTTACAAGGTGGTTTTTTTTTTTTGTATTTAGATAGATGGTATGTGGTGGGCCAACAGTGCTTGCTGTTCATGACCAAACAGTGATTAAAACATAAGACTGGGCTTCTCTGGTGGTCCCCCTGCAGTGCAGGGGACACGGGCTTGATCCCTGGTCTGGGAAGATCCCACATGCCAAGCAGCAACTAATCCCGTGGGCCACAACTACCAAACCTGAGCTCTAGAGCCGGTGCTTCGCAACCAGAGAAGCGCCCCCAGTGCAAAGCCTGCACACCTTACCTAGAGAAAGCCCGCATGCAGGAGCAGAGACTCGGCACGGCCAAAACTAAAAAAGTCTTACAAAAAAGGAAGACATTTGGTCTTTAGTTAACATTAAATATTTGACAATCCAAAAAGAAGAGGGGAAAAGAAAATGGAAGGGAAATAGGAAAAGAGCATAAGAACGAAAGGAAGAAATGAAGGAAGAAATGAAAAAAGGGGTAGGGTGAGGAAAAGGGAGAGAGAGAAAAAGAAAAAAGAAAAGAAGGAAATCGCTTTTCCTCCAAAGCGGTCTCGTCAGTTTCCATTCCCGCCGGCCACGTGCGTGTGACTCTGAGTTGCTTCAAGTCCTCCCCGACACAGCATGGTCAGGTTCTAATCTGAGCCTTTCTATTACACGTGTGGGGGTCTGTTTGTGGTTTCCTTTAAAAATGCAGCCTTTCATGGCAATCCCCTCACCATCCAGTGGTTAGGACTCAGTGTGCAGGGACCCGGGTTCCATCCCTGGTCAGGCCACTAAGATTCCTCAAGCCGTGAGCTGTGGCC
This sequence comes from Cervus elaphus, assembly GCF_910594005.1. Lineage (NCBI taxonomy): Eukaryota > Metazoa > Chordata > Mammalia > Artiodactyla > Cervidae > Cervus > Cervus elaphus. Next base: position 66,574,133 of record NC_057839.1, read on the forward strand.
AAAGAAAAAAAAGTTAAAGAAAAAAAAAATCAAAACACTAGCCTTTCATCTTCCACTTCTTGATGTTCACCATACTCATCCCCGCCCCCACATTTGTCTGGGGCAGATCCTCCTGACTCTCCTCCTGACTCGCCCCCCGGCTCCGGTTCCTGCCGTCTCTTCTGCATCTGGCTCATTGTGATGGAGCAACCACGGCAGCCTCCAGGCCTGACATGGTCCCTCTCCCATGCAGACGCCTCCGGTGGCCCTGACCGACGGGACTTTCTGTCCTGTGAAGGGTGCGTGGTGTCCTCTTCACACATCCCAGCCCCTCCCACTCCCCCTTTCTCACTTTATTTCCACCAACACTGGGCTAAATTTGGTCCCAGAAGCTTCCTTGCCCTTCACTCCTCTGGCCTCTACGGGTATGGGCTCGGCCCAGACTATTTCTCCCTGAATTGTAAAAAAAAAAAAGCTATATTCTCTGAGCAGATTGAGGGCTCTCTGTTCTTCTTCATTTCTCATAATGTAAACATCGCCTTGTATTTCCCTTCTGCACCAGACCTGCAGTATGCAGTTCACACGAGACCCCAGATCTGCTGGGGGCAAAACTGCATTGTGGGACTTCCCTGTGGCACAGTGGAGAGCAATCCACCTGCCAATTCAGGAGACACGGGTTCGATCCCTGGTCTGGGAAGATTCCACATGCTGCAGAACAACTAAGCCAGTGTGCCCCAGCTATTGAGCCCCTCCTCTACAGACTGAGAGCCCCAACTACTGAGCCCAAGTGCTGCAGCTCCTGAAGCCCTAGTGCCTGGAGCCCGTGCTCTGAAGCAAGAGAAGCTGCCACAATGAGAAGCCTGAGCACCACAGTGATGAGTAGCCCCCACTTGCTGCAACTAGAGAATGAACGAATGAATGAAGTTGCTCAGTCGTGTCCGACTCTTTGCAACCCCACGGACTGTAGCCTACCAGGCTCCTCCATCTGTGGAATTTTCCTGGCCAGAGTACTGGAGTGGGTAAGCCCATGCAAAGCAACAAAGATCAGCACACCCCAAAATAATAAATAATAAAATTATTTTAAAAACCGTGCTGTGCCTTTTATGTGTGTGTTCAGTTGCTCAGTCATGCCCGACTCTTTACAGCCCCATGGACTGCAGCCCGCCAGGCTCCTCTGTCCATGGGATTTCTCAGGCAAGGACAGAGGGGTGGGTTGCCATTTCCTCCTCTAGGGCATCTTCCCCACCCTGGGATCGAATTGCTTGTCTTGCGTTTCCTGCATTGGCTGGCAGATTCTATTACCACTGAGCCACCTGGGAAGCCTGTGCCTTTTAACCCCCTTGTCTAATTCGGTGCTTGGCCATGGTGGACCACAGGTTACTCCAGAGATGTACTGAGTCACCCCATCCTGGTTTTTCTCCCTTGGGGTCCATCGATACAGTGCCTGCCATCCATTAAACGCCTTCATTCAATGTTCAAGAACGGTCATCAAATCTCGAAGGCGCTCTCAGCAACCTGTGCTGCCTCTGATCCCCCAACAGCGATGACAACGAAGGGAAGTGGGAGCCTTTCTAAGAACAGAATGGCTGTCTGCGGGGAGCTCTCCATGGTCCTGGGAGTCTCCTTGTGCATGGGGGCTCCGACGCAAGACACGCCGCGATTCCTGCCCGCCTTCTCCTCTCCTCCTCACAGCATCCTGACTTCAGTTTCCTCACCATCCAGAATCCACTGTCCATTTCTGTATTCTTTTCTTGTTTAATGAAAATATAAAAGAACACACGAAACCACAAAGTCAAACGTAGCCACCCAGCATGAGTATTACTACTTGAAAAATAGATGTGATGTATTTGCTTTAGATGTTTAAAACGAACAAGGAAAAGTACCCATTCCGGAACACTGAAGTCATCTCGATGCCCCGCTAAATTCCAGTCTCCTCTTGTCTTGGAAGATCAGAGCTCTTTCCTTCACACAGTCAAGGACTTCTGGGTATCCAATCATGTTTATACTTTCATTGCCTAGTATTCTCCACGGACACATTGTTTAGTGTTTCCCTCTCAACTTGAGTCTCTGCATCACTCTCCCGTGATTGTTTTGCCCCTTGCTTCCTCCCTTCACCAGAAAGCTAACCCCTGCTTCCTGTCTAGTCTGAGCTCCCCTAGTTTCAAATGTACAATCAGATGTGGGGCCTCCTGCATGGCGCTGTGGTGCCCTGTCCTTGGTCTTCAATTTTCTAGGACAACCTTGATTTCACCTTCTACCTCTTCTATCAAATTCTCGTTTTCTGAGGTACTAGATTCATCTGATCGTTTCATTTTCACATCTTATTGTCTTGTGAGTGTAATAATATATTTTTTAAGCTTGAGATGTAAGGGACATAACAATGAACTGCATATACTTAGAGTGTATAATTTGATGCATCCAGCTGTGGACTCCTCACATAACCAAGATAATGACCATCAGTCTCAAAGATTTCCTTACGCCCTTTTATAAGACCAACCCCCCCCCCCCGCCCCCGCCTGCACTCCCAGGCAAATGTTTATCTGCACACAATGAAGTTGGCACTCATTAACTGGCTTCTTTCAGCCAGCAAAATGATTCTGAGATATATTCATGCTGCTGTGGAGATCCATACTTTATTCCTTTTTAGTACTGGGTAGTATTCCATTGGATGGACACACAATAGTATGTCTAAACCATTCATCTGTTGCTGGACAATTGGGTTGTTTCTAGCTTTTGGCTATTATAAATAAAACCGCTGTGAACATTCATGTAAACGTTTTGTAAAGAAAAATGCTTTTATTTCTTGAGTAAATGACTGGCAGTGAACTATCTGAATCATACAGGAAGCGTACCCTTAACTTTTTAACGAGCTGTCACAGTGCTTCCCAAGGTGGTTAGATCACCCCCCACCCCATTCCCACTAGCAGTTTGTGAGGGTTCCTGGGCCTCCACATCCTTGCCAAGGCTTGGTTGCTCATCCATTTTAATTTCAGATATTCCAAGAGGTGGGTAGTGGTATCTCCTTGTGGCTTGATTGGTGTTTTCTTAGTGACGAAAGATGGTAAGCATCTTTGTATGTGCGTTTTGCCATTTGCACGTACTCTTTGGTGAAGTGGCCATTCAAACCTTCTGCCCATGAAAAAATATTTAAAATATTTATTATTGAGATTTGAGAGGTCTTGACATATCTGGATATAAAACGGCCATCGGGTGTGGTGTGTAAGCCTCCATCAGCCACCCAGCCCTTCACATCATTGAGTCACATTTCAGTGCGTGATAACCATCCCACACATGTCCACTCATCTGTGCACGCTGAGTTGCCCAGATGTCACAATTAAAAAAAAAGAAAACATTTCCCTTTTGTTCCTGCAATGAGGTTTTCTCCAGAACCGTTTGCTTTTCATGCCAGCGACTTTTCTAAGTGTCTGGTGATTCTTGGTCATCAGTTCACACCTTTCAAAGAGCACCAGAAGCAGAGCAGGAGCTGTCACTGAGGGGCAATACCACCCCAAGCAGGTTCCCACGCGGCCCAAGGCAGACGGTGACAACCACCACGCTACACGGGATGGCTCCTGCAGACCGAAACGTGGAGGCCTTCTTTCCTAGGATGCCACCATCTGTTCGCTCCGGCTCTCCCTGGAGAGCCCTCCAGCCCCGCGCCCACCATGTGTCTCCCCTGGGGAGGAGCGCAGAGCTGATTTCTGGGCTCTGCGCCCTCTTTATGGGGATCTGTGCAGTTAGCCCCCCACCCTCCCATCAGCTCTGGCATTTAGGGACGACCACCATCAGAGCCCCAGGTGGTGCGAGTGGTAAAGAACCCGCCTGCCAATGCAGGAGATGTGAGACGTGGGTTCGACCCCTAGGTTGGGAAGATCCCTTGGAGGTGGGCATGGCCACCCACTCCAGTATTCCTCCCTGGAGGATCCCCATGGACAGAGGAGCCTGGCGGGCTGCAGTCCACGGGGTCGCAAAGAGTCGGACACGACGGCAGTGACGGAGCACGCATGCGTGTCACAGCACCTCTGTTCGACGTGACCTGTCTCCTTCGCACACGGGCTGTGGATAGGCTGCAATGACTCAGCCTCATTCTCCTGAAGGGCCAATCCCAACCCTTAAACTCCCCCACAGGGGCTGTAACGGCGGTCAAGATGCAGCAGAGGGAAGTGAAGCGTATGTTCAGCTTATCATACTTCACTGGGAACTTCTAAGTGTACTCCTAAAAACAGAAAACCATTCCGAGGTGCTCAGTGCCTAGTCGTGTCCAGCTCTCTGTGACCCTTTGGACTGTACCCCGCCAGGCTCCTCTGTCCATGGGATTTTCTCGGCAAGAATACCAGAGTGGGTTGCCATTTCCTCCTCCAGGGCATCTTCTTGACCAGGATTGAACCTGAATCTCCTGTGTCTCCTGCATTGCAGGCGGATTCTCTAACTGCTGAGCCACCAGGGAAGCCCCAAATCATCCCTAAGGATGCTTAAAAAAAGAAAAGGAACTCTCCTTTCCAGATCACTATAGAAAGTAAACAAAAGAAGCTGCAAACAAGTAATAAAAGCATAAAATGTGATAAAAGACAGAACATTCAGTGTAAAAGAACATTTCACTTAGTAAAAGAATTTGAGCTTTCAGTGGCAAAGCCCATTTGTTAGGTTGGTAAAGATAACTAAAACAAAAGAATTTTAAAAACTTGGAATGAGGAGACAGGCAAAGAAATGCCAGATGAACTTATCAACAAAAAGAGCTTTGTGGGCACCTTTTTATCAAAGTAGAGTTAAGGTAACAAGCATTCAGCAGGTAGATGATCTTATATTGATAACAGGTACAGATTATAGAGTGGAAAACTGTGAAAAACAATAGCAACAAAACAGAGCAAAAACCGTTTGAAATAAAAGGAAAATGTGATCTGGAAGAAAAGGTTGAGAGAATGTTAACAGTATAAATACTATATCTGAATTAACTGCAGAAGAAACATCACCAACTTTTAAAATGGTGTTGTATTTTACAAAAAAAGGTTTGAGGCTACAAAGGAAAACTCAAATTCCTCAAAGGAGAAATTGCACAGATGATAATCTCCAGTACACCCACACATGGGGAAAGAACAACAAAATGTTTAAATCAAATCCCCCCAAACGGTTGAAAAGTAAAAAGCACCACTGCAAACAGAAAGACTTGTTCTCCGAAAACATGTGGATCAGGGGTTCCACAATAGTCCAGTGGTTGAGAATCTGCCTTGCAATGCGGGGCACACTGGTTCGATCCTGGCCCCAGGAAGATTCCGCATGCGTGCATCACAGCTGCTGAAGCCAGAGAGCCTAGAGCCCGTGCTCCCCAATGAGAGAGGCCACCGTAATGAGAAGCCTGAGCACCATGCTAGGCAAAGACTGCACGCTGCAACTAGAGACCCAGCACAACCAAGAATAAATAAGCACATAGAAATGTAAAAGTTAGAGTAAAACAGGCAAAAAAGATAAGCACTGAGAGTAACCAATGAATAACTACAAGATCAGAATGTCCAAGGGAACCTAGCCTTAGTCTGTCATCTCCTCTACACCTGCTGGGAAATCCTTGTCTTCCTTTTTCATCTGTGTGAAGTGAATTTGAAAATCTTAGTAAACAGAAAATTAACAAAAACAGCAAAGACATGATCCCAAAGGCTAAAGCAAAAAACTGAACAATAACCACACAAGAAAATAAAAGTGATCAAAATAATAATTCTGAGTTAGGCATTCCCGTTAAGATTACACAAAAATCATAGCAATCACCTCTATTATTTAATCCTGCTCTTGAATGTCTTGCTAATATAAGCAGCAGACAACAACACCAACAGCTTCAAATATTGCAAAACAAGAACTAGTTAAGGTATCTGAGAATGGTACGTCGCGAAGCTGGAGAACCTGAGAGGAACAACAACAAAAAGCTGGAATTCATAAAATAATCTTAGCAGCATGGCTGGAGGAGACTGAGCAAACTCCAGGAGACAGTGAAGGACAGGGGAGTCTGCAGTGCTGTAGTCTTATGGGGTCACCAAGAGTCCAACATGACCTAGCAACTAAACAAGAAGCATGGCTGGATGTGACAAATACAGAAGCATCAATGTGTGGGTGTGTGCTCAGTCATGTTCAACTCTCTGTGACCCCACAGACTACAACTCGCCAGGCTCCTCAGTCCATGAGGTTCTCCAGACATGAATGCTGGAGTGGGTAGCCATTCCTTTCTCCAGGGGATCTTCCCTACCCAGGGATTGAACCCGAGTCTCCTGCATTAGCAGGTGAATTCTTTATCACTGTGAATAGCTTTCATTCATCCTGGTTATAAAATGTACTTGGGGACATAGTATCATTCACACGAAAGAATAAAATATCTAAAAATAATCCTAGCAGAAATGCATAAAATTTATACAAATAATGTTACAGAGCTCTACAGCGAGACAGAAAATATTGGGCACTATGAAATGTAAGGGCTTAACTGGTGGCTCAGACTGTCAAGAACCTGCCTGCAATGCAGGAGACTCGAGTTCGATTCCTGGGTCGGGAAGATCCCCTGGAGAAGCAAATGGCAACCCGCTCCAGTATTCTTGCCTGGAGAATCCCATGGACAGAGGAGCCTGGCGGGCTACAGTCCATAGCGTCGCAGAGTCAGACAGGACCGAGCACGCGCGCGCGCGCTCACACACACACACACACACGAAATGCTAATATGAGTGGGAAGGAGACTGCAGGGCTGAAAGTCACATTACCGTCTGAACTTCTAGTGTGAAGAATCATCCACACAGAAGAGGAACAAAATGACTGAGCCTCTGACGGTAATTTTATTAATCTCCTTTATTTTTGTAATGAACACATTAACGAACTGTCATAGCTTGCTACATTACAGAGTCTAGTAAATGGAAGACAGGCAGACAGGCAGACCGAGATCTCTTCCTGTGTCAGTCACAGAGCCAGTGGTGCCAGTGAAGCAGGAACCGTGCGTCAAACCACCACTGAACCCCAAATTCTGGTCACTCAAAAAAGCAGCACCGACAGACGCAGAACTCCCAGTGGGCCCCTCTGACAAGCCTCTTTCTGGCCAGGTATGCCTTCCAGAACCCAGGGCCCAAATCAGTTAAGGTTGCTCAGATTTCTGAGTTTTCCAGAAGACATTCTAAATATTTACAGTTTTATGGTTTCAAGTAGTTATTCAGTCAGAAAAAGGTCCAAAGTTTATTTGATCATAAAGTTTCCCTGCAAGAGCCTTCCAGTTTTTTAGGTAAAATGAAGCACAGAGTTTATTTGATCATTAAAGTTCCCTGAAAAAGCTTTCCAGTTTTAGTTAAAATGAAGGACAACCACATCAGGAAAAGCTTTTTGAAAACCCTAAGAGACTGCAGCAAATTGCTAACACCGAGAATACAGTTTCTACGTGAAAACTCATGGGGAGGGAGCCCCTGGTTGGGAAGGTGAACCAGAAGGGGAGAGGGGGGCTGATCCGATGGGGTGCCCAGAGGTCCGGAGGGCAGGGGCCAGAGGGCGTGCTCCCTGCCTGGAGGCGCAGCTGAAGAATGCCTAAGACACAACGTGGTGAGTGTTGGAGTCCCGTCACTCAGCATGGTCAGCGACTGTAAGCGAACATGAACTCTCTCCACGCATCCGTTCCAGTTCCCAGCTCTGCAAATTCAGCAGCAATGGAGGAGAGGAGGGGATCTTCTCTGGGTGTTCACTACATCTTCACAGCAGAGACTCAGCAGCCTTCCAAAAGGGGAGGCTCCTTTGACACACCCGGCAACACCTAGCAAATGTTATTATTATTGATCTCCGTAGAGTTAGGAGCATCGAAAAAAAGAAATTCTGCTTCAAGGTGCAGGTGTGCAATCTTGAGAAGTACTTTAAAAGAAAAAAAAAAAGTGCCTGAAAAAATTCCAATTCTACCTCAAAGGAGGAAGGAAAGCCATCCCAGGCCAGCAGCTCCTGGTGAGGGACCCGATGGGAGGGCTGCCCTGGGCACCTTCATGCCCCCAGCCGAGGGCCACCAGGAAGTCCTCCTGTGGGGGATACAGCACCCTGCTCCTGAAGAATGCCCCTGGCGCGCTGCCTCCAGTGAGGTCACCTAGTGGACCAGGCCGGAGCAGGTGCCAGAAGCCTTTGGTATCAGCTTCCACTGGGCCTTTCTCCAGGCCCAACTCCTCTGCCCACCCAGCACCTAGTTGTGAAAGGTTGTGGGTACACCGTGGGTACCCAGAACTGTCTGACCTGGCGGGAGGAGGGACATGAAGACAGAAGATGCCTCTGGCTTGAGGGGGGAGGGGGATATCACCTTTGACCTTAAACTCATGCAGTCGAGGTTGTGTAAGGGATACAGGAATGTTTCAGTTCATGGAAAGTGAAAGTGAAAAAAGTGTTAGTCGCTCAGTTGTGTCCCACTCTCTGCGACCCCATGGACCGTAGCCCGCCAGGCTCCTCTGTCCATGGGATTCTCCAGGCAAGAATACTGGAGTGGGCTGCCATGCCCTTGGCCAGGGGATGTTCCCAACCCAGGCACCGAACCCATGTCTCCCGCACTGCAGGCGGATTCTTTCCCATTTGAGCCACCAAGCCCCACTCCATGGAATCAGACCCCAAATCAGAGGCGTTCAGATTCCTGATCTGGTTAGTGCGCAGCGTCATACTTCAATTTGTGATTTCAGTTTGATTAGACTGTTATTAGGCAGCGTACACATTTGCTAAGGGAAAAAAATCCTAGAGCAAATCTTAAAAAAGATGAAGTACCAGAAAAATTTCAAAGACATCAATCAGTTCATTGACACGGTCCCAAGAGAAACTTCATCAAAAAGCTTCAAGTCAAAGATAATTCCACTGACAACAAACTTAAACCAAAAACGGAATCATGATTTTTCTGAATTTTGGATAATCTTCAAATTTCTCATGGTACCACCTGAAATAAGACAAAAAAAAATACATTAAAAAAGTTACTTTTCTCACTGAAACGTTTGACAGATGCTAACAAAATGGACAAGTCTCCTCATAAAGGGATCCTGACCTTTTTAAAAGTAGTAATACAACAGTAGAAATGAGGAAACATACTCCAATCAAAAAAGTATAGTAATAAAAATTCTGGCATCTCAGGTACACAGCTTGACTTGGTCGGTATCATGGATAGCTAAACACATCTGATGGTACAGCCTGATTCGAGAAGATGTGACACCTATGATTCACCTTTCCATTGGCAAGGAAAGTTACAGGCATGTGATAAACATGCTGATCAGGAGGCTGGGGGGCCGCCTTAGCAGACCCCAGAAGCAAACAGACTCGGGGAGTAGAGGGGAACTGAGCAGGTGTGTCCTGACTATGGTTTGGTGACCCTGAGAGTTTTCTCCAGTCCTTGGAGGAGAATGAGGGCTGGCTCAGACCCGGGGTCTGTGGCAAGAGCATGCAGCCACAGGCCGGGCAGCTCTCAAAACAAATCCAGGAACATGCAACAGGGCTCGTTCATAATGTGGCCCTCCGCTCAAACAAACAGGCATTTTCAGTTTTGACTATAAATGAAGTCAACCAAGGCACACTCATTCATTGTGGAAAGGGTTGCAGCCAAGTGGATGGAGTAAAAATGAAAAAACGATCGGACAAAATGGAGAAATAGATGGAAAAAGGGAATTTCCCTAAGCACAGTGAATGTTAAACAGACTGAAAACAAAGATGGAAAATGATTAGCTGTTATTTCCGAAGATGGCAGAAATATATGAGATATACCTGTTATAAAGATGGCGGAAATACATGAAATATACCAACAACCTGAAAGTGAGTCAGTAAAATCCTGTTGATTTTAGATAAATTCAACACTGTTATCCGCATGGAGCCGTGACGTGGAAGACCGCCGTGGTACTTTCATGCGCTGTTCTGCATCCCCCAAAGACATATCAACAGAAGCACCCTGAGGAGCTGGTCACCTCCCCTGACACGTGTGTGTGTGGTGTGTGTGTGTGTGTGTGCATGCTCAGCCATGTCGGACTCTTTGTGCCTCTGGGCTGTAGCCCACCAGGCTCCTCTGTCCGTGGGATTTCCCAGGCATGAATACTGGAGTGGGTTGCCATTTCCTTCTCCAGGGGATCTTCCCGACCCAGGGATCAAATGCGCATCTCTTGCATCTCCTGCATTGGCAGGTGGACTCTTTACCACTTGAGCCACCTGGGAGACCATAGCAACCATGGACTTCCAGATCAGTGATGGTGTCTGGAGACAAGAAGGGTTAGAGGCCATGGTAACCATGGACTTTTCCAGATCAGTGATGTGCCTGTAGACAAGAGGGGTTACACACAGCAGTGGAGCCGAGTACGTGCACAATCCATGTGTTGACTCACACTGGCCTGTGCTACGGTTTGAACGTGAACCCTGCAAAGTCATGTGAAAAACCTAAGGCCCAAGAGGATGATAGTATCAGGAGGTGAGGCCTTTGGGAGGTGATAAGGATGGAGCCTCAAGAATGGAGTCCGTGCCCTGATTAAAGGGGCCCCTCCCTCTTCCCGCCTTATGAGTTTACAGTGAGTAGGCGCCATCCGCGACCCAGCCGAGGGCCTCCCCCAGAACTGGCCCTGCTGGTGGGATCTGGATCTCAGATTTGCTGCCTTCAGAACTGGGAGAAACAGATGTCTCTTGTTTATAAGGCCCTGGATTATGGCATGTTTGTTACAGCAGCCTGAATGGACTAAGACATCCTGCTCAGGATCCAGGACATGAACCAGCTGGTTCCTAAGGGCCTCCCATGGGTCAGCAGGGCAGGAGGGCAGGAGGTGAGTCCCTCTCCTGACCCTGCCCGGGGACTGGGGACAGTGGCCTCGGAAGGGCAAGCGTGAAGGCCAGCGGCAGTCCAAAGTCAACAAGGACAGCCTCACCCGTATAGCCCTCAGGTCAGCTCCGAGCACTGTGCAGCCCAGGAAGCTGTTCTACTTTGTTTAACCACTGAGACCTCAAATCCACCTCAAGAAAAGACTTCAAAGCAGAGGTTGCCAACCTCTGTGGCACTAGGGACTGGCTTCACAGAAGACGGTTTGTCCACAGACCAGGTCGGGGGAATGGTTTCAGGATGCTTCAAGCACATCATATGCATGGTGTACTTTACTTCTTTTATTATTACATCAGCGCCATCTCAGAGCATCAGGCATCAGATCCCGGAAGTTGGGGCCCTGCTTATAAGGAGTCTTCCAGCAGTCCAACGGTTAACATTCTGTGCTTCCACTGCAGGGGGCACGGGTTTGACTCCTGGTCAGAGAACTGAGATCCCCTAAGATTGCTCATGCCGCACTTTATACGTGTGTTTTCTTGTTCAGTCGCTCAGTTGTGTCTGACTCTTTGTGACTCCATGCACGGAAGCATGCCAGGCTTCCCTGGCCTTCACTATCTCCTAGAGTTTGCTCAACTCATATCCATTGAGTAGGTGATGCCATCCAACCATCTCATTCTCAGTCACCCCCTTCACCTCTTGCCCTTAATCTTTCCTAGCATCAGGGTCTTTTCCAAAGAGTTGGTTCTTTGCATCATGGGGCCAAAGTATTGGAGTTCCAGCTTCAGCATCAGTCCTTCCAATGAATATTCAGGACTGTTTTCCTTTAGGATGGGCTGGTTGGATCTCCTTGCAGTCCAAGGGACACTCAAGAGTCTTCTCCAACACCACAGTTCAAAAGCATCAATTCTTCGGCGCTCATCTTTCTTTATAGTTCAACTCTCACATTCATACATGACCACTGGAAAAACCATAGCTTTGACTAGACAGACCTCTGTCGGCAAAGTGATTTATTTCTGCTTTTAGTACATTGTCCAGGTTTGTCATGGCTTTCCTTCCAAGGAGTAAGGGTCTTTGAATTTCATAGCTGCAGTCACTGTCTGCAGTGATTTTGGAGCCCAAGAAAATCAAGTCTGTCACTGCTTCCACTTTTCCCCCTTCTATTTGCCATGAACTGATGGGACAGGCTGCTACAATCTTAGTTTTCTGAATGTTGAGTTTTAAGCCAGCTTTTTCACTCTCCTCTTTTGCCCTCATCAAGAGGCTCTTTAGTTCCTCTTCACTTTCTTCCATAAGAATGGTAACATCTGCATATCTGAGGCTGTTGATATTTCTCCCAGCAATTTTGATTCCAGCTTGTGATTCATCCAGCCATAGACACTTCTAAAAGGACAAGCAGCATATTTCTATTACTTTTCTCATTGATTTTTCTACCCTTAGAATCAAAGCTTATGCGACCTGACCAGGGCTGGATACCACTCCTTTGTCTTGAATTTATTACTGTTGAGGCTGAACTGACATCTCATTGCCTTTCTGCTGAATGCGGAATAACCCTGTAACCATTTGCGTGTCTGTGTGTTTCCAGCTCATGAAAAGCTTCATGTTCCCAATCTCTCTTCCAGAAGCCTTCCTCTGCCAGGGACAGGTCACTGATGCGTGAGTGAAGACTTTCCAAGCGTAAACAAATCACAGATCTTTATCGAAGTCTTACGAAATATACTGTTGTTCCATGAATCTAATTTTTTTTTTTAATTTTCCAAGACATTAAAGCGGCAACACAGAGCCACAAAGCTGGGGCCTGAAATGACGGCGCGTCTGCTCTCGCCGCCTGGCAGCCAGAAACCCGCCACCCAGGTGTGGGCAGGAGTACGCTCCCTCCCAGGCTCCAGGGGACAGTCTGTCCCTGCCTCTTCCAGCTTCTGGAAGCCTCTGGGTGCCTTGGTCCGTGACGGCATCGCTGCATTCTCGGCTTCTGGCTTCCCTCTGTGTCTGTCTGCTGGTGGCCATCTCTTCTCTGCGTGTCCATCTGTGTCCAGATTCCCCTTCTTCACAAGGACACCAGTCCTCGGGCCCGACGTCCAGTGCCACCTCATCTGAACCAGCCCCATCCGCACAGACTCCACTCCTAGGGTCAGGTCACAATCTGACACACGCCAAACTCCCAGCACCTCTGTGGCATCAGGGAGACCGTCCCGATGCTGAGCCAGTCTGGGAGCACCCCCGTCGCAGGACACGTGACTCCCAACCAGCCTGAGGCTTTGTTCTCTGAGCCTCAGTTTCCCACCTGTTAGGCTGGGCAGATGCCCTTCAAGATAACTTCACCTTTAACACCTTTGGTTTTTCATGTTGATGGTCCAACACATTGCAGGCCTTTTCGGGGATCTGATAAAGGTCGAGGCCCCACACTCTGGAAAATGATGTGATTTCGGGGTACAGAGCCCATTGGGGACCCCCAGCCTGGGTGGTGGGGCACACCTACGGGACGGGACTTCGCCAGGGCACGATGCCGACTCTTCCAACTCCTGCTGCCTAGTCGGCGTTCCCCTTTGTCACGGGCGAGTCCACAGCAGACCCCCAATCCCCTGCCAGACATTTAACTTGACCATGGAGCCCAGCCATGGAATATCCAAGATGCTCAGAATAGGGTGAAGCAGACAAGGATGCTGACACATGCCTGATAATTACAGCTAGGCATTTCATCGGACATTTGGGTTTTTCTGTTTTCACGTAGCTAAAAGTGTCAGTCACTCAGTTGTGTCCAACTCTTTGTGACTCCATGGACTGTAGACGGCCACGCTTCTCTGTCCATGGAATTCTCCAGGCGAGAATACTGGAGCGGGTTGCCACTTCCTCCTCTAGGGGATCTTCCTGACCCAGGGATCAAAGCCGGCTCTGTCGAATTGCAGGCAAATTCTCTAATGTATGAGCCACTGGGAAAGCCCTTTTGTTTAACTAAAGCCTGGTATAAACTGGGATTTGACAAATTAATACGAACGTTTCTAAAATCTAACCTGAGGATTGCTCTACGGAGATCAGAGAAGAAATTAAAAATGTCGAACATGTTTTCAAACATACTTGTGATGTTGCTGAGCCCTGGTGAACAGGACACAGAAGGTGAACACAGCAAAAGCCCAGCCCTGAATGGACCAGCTGGCGAGGGCGTAGCCACACCACTCCACGACTTCTCCAAAGTAGTTGGCTGCAGATATGTATTCAAACAAGCCCCCTAGGAGAAAACAGAGCCGGCAGCACATTTACTAAAAAACAATGCCTAATGACACCTTGACTGGAGAGACCTGTGCGTAGCTGTGGGGACAACATAAAAACCATCTCTGGAAAAACGCGACCTTTACAGAACTTGCATCATTGAGACACATCCATTAAGACCAGCTTTACTATTTCTATTACAACTTCTGGTCATACCTGCATGCCTAAATCAATATTCACCTGTTTATCTGACTACGTAAGAATGCTACGGCTTTAACATACTTCAATAAGTTGCTTTACTAGCTAACGAGTCAAGCTAACAAAGCTTAAACCAGGCTGGGGAGCACAGACCAACAGTGTTGGTCTTGATAAGATGGACTTCGAGGAACCCCTAGACAAAAAAGGGAAGAAAACATGAATTTTCAAGGACAGATTCACTTGTGTGTTCACTCATCAAGTTTTCCTGGACTCAGTAAGTCTACACGACAGGCCAGACCTTCTTCTAAGGATGGGGGGTGCTCCATGGACGAGATGGCTCCCTATACACCTGGGTTATTACACCCCAGGGAGGGTGTGGGGGACTCAAGGGGCAGAGCAGGGTGAGGCGGCTGGGAATGGGGCTGGGAGTGGGCTCGGTGGAAGGAGCTTGGGCCAGAGATCAGAGTGGCACACTCCAAGGATAACCCCAGGGCCACAGATTAAGTAATCTGAGGTTCACGGGGTTTTTCGGTCATTTGTTCCGCTGTTATTTCTGTATGGTTTCCAGGAAGATAAACACAAGGATTCCAAACTGAGTACTGCTATTTGAGCTATTTACCTTCATTCTTTTAGCTTTTAGCTTTACCAACTGATTAAAAAAAATTTTTTTTCAGAAGCTCTATTGTTTTTTTTAATTTATATATCTATATAGTTCTTTTTATAGTACGCTACTCCTTTACTCAGACTTTCAATCCCTTTACAGTTTAAATACGTAAGTTTTAAATATGAAAGTTTATAACCTGTATCTGAATTCTAAGCTCTGAGATCGCACACATCAATGAAGTCCTTGCTCATGAGGCTCTGTTCCTCATGGGCTCTGCAACTTTTGACTGTGGCCCTTCTTCCATGGTGGAGGGTCTGCTGGGCTCTCGAGGACTGAGTTGAAGACAGGTTCCCTGGGGATCTGGGTTTGCCTCGACCGTGGTGTGAGGCCACCACCCCCAGGACCACAAAGATCCTAACTCATGGCTGAATGGTATTTTTCAGACCAGGCAAGTGGCACGAATTTGGGCTGTAAGCCACCCTGAGGGTGAGTGGAGGTCACCAATTCAACCAAGATGCACTCAAGACTTTAGCCCTCACTTAGAGTTTGCCCTCTGAGGATCACTTCTGCTCTTGATACCATACTGATGCATTTAAAAATTTTACTCAACATTTTAAAGTGTTTTGGAGACAGGGTCAGTCAAGGTATCAATTCTATTCTATGGCAAGAAAGGAAGTGCTGGACACCCCTTGTAGACCATTAATTCTTAACTCATATGCTCTTTCCAAACACAGATATAACTAGAATTTCCTTTTTGCTTCCATTAGTCAGAACTGGTTCTTCCATCATTTTAATAAAACAATGATGAGTCACTGCTACTACTCATAATAGTACACTGAAAACCTGCAGCTAATGAACACTATATTTCACTTACGAGCTCTGGCAAACCCCAAACAGCAAGGCATCAGGCCATACAATCTCAGAATGCACGCTAAGTCACTTCAGTCGCACCCGACTCTTTGCAGCCTGGTGGACCGTGGCCCACCAGGCTTCTCTGTCCGTGGAATTCTCCAGGCAGTCAATTTTAGAATAAACACCCTATTTTTGGTACATACCTCTTGGTATTTTATAGCCAGTCTCCCCTGGTTTCCTGAGGTTCCTTAGGACATGATCTGAATGGATGTTAATTAGCATGCCTGTCAACCATAAGGCGGAACCTAAACAAGATAAAACATCCGAGGGTGTTACGGTAACCAAGCCACAGAATTCACAAGCCCAAGTGTGAATGAACAGTACTATTGTAGTCCTTCACAACATCATCAGAGGCGTAACATAGGAGCCATGACTGATGGTAAAAATCATGGAAATAAATACTGTGCTTTATTTAGAAAGATGACTTAGCTGACTTAGGTGTTGCGAGATAGGGCTTTGCTTTTCTAAAAATACTACTGAATTACCCAATTCATTTAAAATCACTTGATCTGATGGTCACAATCTATGTTTTTAGGGTGACTGGGATGACTAGAAATCTGAGTCACAAGGCTCTTTCCTAGGCAAAGGCATTGTCATTATCCGTGGGTCGGCCCACAAAGTTTATGTGACCTCGCAGACACTGTCTGAAGCACAGCGTCCCCCCACCCCCTCCCACGGGCAGACGTGGGGCAGGGGGGTCCCCAGAGTGCGCTTTACCAGGGTGGGCTGCGCTCAGGCCCCTTGAGGGGTGGTTCCCAGGAGCTCCTCTCTGGTCCTGGTTTCCCTATAATTTTATGTAACGATTTAATGTGGATCCACACCCCTCGCCCACCCATTTTCTGCTCGCCCATCATTTGGCATTCGTGGAACTGTTCATGTCCTCAACTCTCAACAAAATTGTCAACTGCCAGCTTCCCGGCTCTGGCTAGATCTTCCACAGCATCTGAATGCTTTCTCTCCCATTCTTAAATGACTGCAGAGGGTTTTCATCAGTTAAGGGAGACTTAGTATCACACCAATGAATGTCAACAAGAAAAGAGAAAATGTCAAAACAGTGTTTGATGAAAGGAATGACTTGACTTCATTAAGACGTTAACTTGATTGTTCTGAGACATGAAAAGAAAAGTGAAAGGCACATGGTGCTCAACTGTGCCACTTGATTCAAAGTCAAACAAACGAACACTTGGAGTAACATTATTAACTATTCATCAGTTAGCCCAGGGGCATTAAACAGTTTTCCCGGGTGAGAACAGGGATGTAAATCACGCTCAGGTCTACAGTAAGGCTTTCAGGATTTCTTTCCTGTGAAAGAAATTTTGTTTGGTGTTTAGCCACTCAGTCATGTTCAACTCTTTGCAACCCCATGGGCTGCAGTCTGCCAGGCTCCTCTGTCCATGAGATTTCCCAGGCAAGAATACTGGAGTGGGTTGCTATTTCTTTCTCCAGGGAATCTTTCCAACTCAGAGATCTAACCCACGTCTCCTGCATTGGCAGGCAGGTTCTTTACCACTGGGCCACATGGGAAGCCAAAGCACTTACTAGAGCCATCAATTTATAGTTGACTTGCTACTCTTTTTATATTTCACTATATCACTTTGGAAGCTCCAGAAAGCATCACGTTCTCAAAATTCCATGAGACAAGTTTCCTTTATCACCTAGGTCAGTAATAAAACTAATATCTGTGTTCATCTGAACTAAACATTTAATTTCATGGCAAGAGATCTTAAAATCTTTGTACAAACTCTTTTAGATGAACTACTTTTACTCCTCTGGAAAACTTTTTGTTGGGATTTTATTATCATTCACTTATCTTTTCATGGTAACTATTGTAAATATAATTAATCATTTATGTGATTTCAAAACTTCATATAATTACAAACGTGTCCTTTGAACAGTATACCAAAAAAGTAACCCAGCTTGTTTCTCAATGACTATGCTCTCATTTTCAATTCTTCCTGTTCAATTGTGGAGAAGTTAAGAAGTCTATACACAATTTACTGAATGTCTTAAACTTTAGACCAGCTTCAAAGGGTTTTCAGGTCACAAGCGCGACCTGCAGAACAAATGCAAATGACATTTAAATGCACAGGCCAAAGAATTCTTTCGTTTTATTGCTGTTCATCAACAATTTTCAAACAATCCATCCCAGAAGCAATTCCCATGTGAACCTCAAGTAGTAGCAATGTCAGTTGCTCAACTGTCTCTGACTCTTTGCTGACCCGTGGACTGCAGCCCACCAGGCGCCTCTGTCCCTGGGATTCCCCAGGCACAAATACTGGAGTGGGTAGCCATGCCCTCCTCCAGGGGATCTTCTTGATGCCAGGGATGGAATCCAGGTCTCTTGCACTGCAGGCAGCGTCTTTACCATCCAAGCCACCCAAATAAACAATTAAAACTGTTATCTTTTAGTTTAACAGAAAAAAGTCGCTTTTCTCTGTCCTTGGTTGCCTCCTACAGGGGCTGGTGATGATCTGGTTGAAACCACTACTCTGCCATGACTTGGGCTAGGTCCGGGGCCAGCTGATTCCCTCTCTGACCTTTCCTTCTTCAGGTGACGAGGACCTAACTTCGGCCCTTCTCTGAACCTCAGAAGGCAGAGCGTGGGTGCAGTTCCTGGCAATGGGCTCAGCCTGTTCTGTTTCCTTCCTCCTTCTGATAACTGGGGCAGAAGAAAATCAGATAGTCAGAGAGCAGGTAAATCAAGATCGTGTTTGGGGGCAGTGCGCAAACACAACAGCTCAGTCTGGTGTTTCCTGGAGGCAGAGATTGTGGAGCCAGCGTGGGCGTGTGCTAGGTCACTCAGTCCTGTCCGACCGCGACCCCATGGACTGTAGCCCACCAGGCTGCCCTGTCCATCCGGTTTCCCAGGCAAGAATACTGGAGTGGGTTGCCAGGCAACCCAGGGGGCATCTCCCCTTCTCTGGGATTGAGCCAGCATCTCTTACATCCCCTGCATTGGCAGGCGGGGTTCTTCACCACTGGTGCCACCTGGGAGTTTAAATGTTAATTTTCTCTATTATGACCAATTCATAGACGTGGAGGGAAAAAAACTCGAAAGAAACGCAGGGCCACTTTATTTTTCACTTTGCTTCTGGCTGCGCTCGGCCTCACCCCTGCACGTGGTTTCCCCTAGTCGAGAGGAGCGGGGGCTGCTCTCTAGGAGCAGTGCTCTGGCTCTTCACTGCGATGGCTTCTCCTGGTGCAGAACACGGGCTCTCGGGCACACCGGCTTAGCTGGTCTCGGGCAAGTGAAATCCTCCCAGATCAGGGATCAAACTTGTATCCCCTGCGTTGCCAGGCAGATTCTTAACCACTGGACCACCAAGGGGAGTCCTAAGGTCACTTTATACAGTTTAAAGGGCTTTGGGGCTATTTGAAGATTTGACGGACTCTTAGTAGCTACCTGTGATCATGTGTGCATGTTCAGTGGCTCAGGCGTGTCCAACTCTTTGCAACCCCCTGAATGGGACTCTCCCCCTTCACTGACTCCCCACCCCCTACCAGGCTCCTCTGTCCATGGAATTTTCCAGGCAAGAATACTGGAGCAGGTTGCCATTTCCCACTCCAGGGGATCTTCCTGACCCAGGGATCGAACCCACGTCTCTTGCATTGGTAGGCAGATTCTTTACCACTGTACCACCTGGGAAGCCCGGTGGAGTAGCTACCATGGGAGTAAGCTATAACTGAATGTGCTAGAATTTCTAACGAGGAGGGTAAACATATAGAAACTTCCTTATAAACAAGAGCCCCCAAATTATACATTTTTTACATCCTTGCAAATACTTTTGATGACTTTTTTTTTTTTTTTTTACCATTTTTGTTTAGAAATTGTAAGGTTTAATTAGAACTGGAAAATGTACTAGGAAAGTGAAATCGCTTCTCTGTGTCAGCAGAGGTAGCCAGGTGTTTGTCAGCGACCCAAAGGCTACCGTCCACGGGGTCGCAAAGGGGCGGCCCAGCGGAGCACGCACCCTCAGTGACGCGAGCCAGCTGCTGGAATCAAACGTGGAGCTCATCACACCACACTGTGCATCATGGGACCGATGTGCATCTCAGCTTTCACAAGAAATATCACCATATCGCCAGCATAAGAAATTTAATGGTCCTGAGTAAACCAGGATACACCAGCCTTATCTGATGACAGAAGACCTTGTTCTCACCACACCACCCCCTGCCTGCTCTCGTCCTAAGTAACAGCCTAAGGACTAGCGCTCCTGCTGGAGGGTCATCTGCACGGTGTCACAGACGGCAGCGCGGACGGGCCCACCCAGACACCGTGAGCACAGGCCAGCATCCTCTCAGCCCTGCAGTGACGCGCTGGTCGCTCAGTCGTGTCTGACTCTTTGCAGCCCCAAGGACTGTGGTCCACCAGGCTCCTCTGTCCATCGGATTCTCCGGGCAAGAATACTGGAACAGATTGCCATTCTCCCCTCCAGGGAAGCTTCCTGACCCTGGGATGGAACCCGGGTCTCCTGCATTGTGGGCAGATTCTTTACCATCTGAGCCACCACCAGGGAAGCCTAGAAAATGTGCTACTTTATGTTAATTGATAAAAATTTTAAAAAAATTTCAACAGCCTCATAAAGCTCAGAGTTTAAAGTCTCACTGCCTTGTTGAAGATGACCGACTTCCTCTCACTTTCCAGAAGGAACTGTAGGAGGTCTGATGACAGTCTTAGATTACACGGCCAGTTAGCGCCCGAGTGGCCTCAGTCCTGGTCCACTGCTCAGCCTGCTGTGGCCCGTTGCTATTTTTAGGTCACCTTAAGAACAGGTATTTGCGCTTTCGGCGCTTGAGTGGGCAAGGGAGCTGGGCGCCTTGCGTCACAGGGACAGCCTGACCCCCCCGTCCCAGGTCAGGAACCTTGGCAGACTCTGTACTCTCAAGATGCTTTCTAACTGAACACCGAGCTGAAGGTTACAAGGACGGGGTGCGTCGCTGAGGACACTCACCTGTTAGAAACCGGGGGTCTCTGAGCCAGTCGTCCGCGTACACTGCGTACTGACTCAGATACCTGCTCTGCAGATAGCCGTTATAGGTGCAGAAGATGAACGCCAACAGGAAGGCGTACAGTGGCGTGGGCTTCCCTCCTCGGATCAGAAAGGGGAAAACCAAGGTCCTTCAGAGACAAGAAGTGTTTTTTTTTTAAAGCAACAATGATAAAGAATCTAATGTCTGCAATTCTACTTTAAGTGTCTTAGATTTTTTCTTTTTTAAGTGTGAAGATTTTCTTCATTTTCTTCTTGAAGCAATGATTAGATGTTTTCTTAACTGGCTCTGGGCTTCTCTGGTGGTTCAGATGGTAAAGCATCTGCCTGCAGTGCAGGAGACTAGGGTTCAATCCCTGGGTCGGGAAGATCCCCTGGAGGAGGGCATGGCAACCCACTCCAGTAATCTTGCTTGGAGAATCCCATGGACAGAGGAGCCCGGTGGGCTACAGTCCATGGGGTCCCAAATAGTGGGACACGACTGAGCGCCTTCCACTTCACTATGGCTATTCTATTACTACTATCTCTCATTGCCCCAGACGTCTTACAGAGCTTTCCAACTGGGGGAGCTCAGCGCTGAATTACAGGTGTGCCGGAGCGGGGCTGCTCTTAGCCCCGCAGCTGATCGGGGCAGATCTGGGGGGCCAGAGCTCCGGAACAGCTATGTCTTCCCAGTGAGTCTTCTTGTCAGATTATCCCACTATATGCTAAAGATGTGTCACATACCTTGTGTGCTATAATGAGAAACAGATTGAGAAGCTCTGCTCTAAGTGTCTTGGATTTTTAATCTTGAGTTTTATATAAAAGTCATTCTTAGGAATACTTGCACAGATGTACTATATCTGTTGAAAGCAGAATTTCTAGTTAAAGACTTAACGGTGTTTCAATAATGTACACCATGGGGCAAAAATTCAGGGTTCTAGTTATGCAGAGTGTGAAACAGACACACGGGATGAGAGAACACGGAAGGCTCCATCCTCCTAAAACCAGTGACTCGGTCTGGGCCGAACTGTACGAGTTTGGGGACCACCGTCATGCTATATGTCACCATGGCGATGGCTGGCATCTCCCTAGTGCCCACCATGGGCAAGGCCTCCCAGCTACCTGCACAGAGACACTGTCAGCACACTCGACAGAGGACAAGGTTAAGACTCAGAGCGCTCCAGTAACCTGCCTAAGGTCACGGGCTAGTGAGTGGCTGAATTTAAGTATACTTTGGCCACCTGATGCGAAGAGCTGACCCACTGGAAAAGACCCTGATGCTGGGAAAGATCGAGAGCGGGAGGAGAAGGGGATGACAGGGGATGAGATGGTTGGATGGCATCACTGACTCAGGGGACATGAGTTTGAGCAAAGTCAGGGAGACAGTGAAGGACAGGGAAGCCTGGCGTGCCGCAGTCCATGGAGTCACAGAGAGTCGGACACAACTTAATGACTGAACAACAACAACAACGTTCGTGTTAGTTGTTCAGTCGTGTCTGCTCTTTGCCACCCTGTGGGCTGCAGCCCACCAGGCTCCTCTGTCCATGGGATTCTCCAGGCAAGAACACTGGAGTGGGCTGCCATTTCCTTCTCCAGGGGGTCTTCCTGTCCCAGGGATTGAACCCGGGTCTCCCGCATTGCAGGTGGATTCAGCGTTCCTTGGCTGTACCACACTGGTTTAGGTGCACATTGCTGTTTAGTTGCTCAGTTGTGTCCGACTTTGCAACCCCATGGACTGCAGCCCACCAGACTCTTCTGTCCATAGGATTTCCCAGATAGGAATACTGGAGTGGGCTGCCAGGCCCTCCTCCAGGGGATCTTCCCTTCTGGGGATTGAACCCTTGTCTCCTGTGTCTCCTGCATTGGCAAGAGGATTCTTTACTGCTGAGCCATCTGGGAAGCCCTTAGTGCACACCAGTAGAAGTTTAAAGAGGGGAAAATAAAAGGACAAGAAGTTAGAAATGTAGGAAGAAAACAGGATGCAAAACTTTATATTGTGTTTGAATTTTCTCTTTAAAATCAATACATCCTATATTTAAAAGGGGGTCATCGATACATACCCTATAGCCCTTAAGGGGATAATAAGAAACAATTTCAACAACTTTATGCCAACAGATTTGACAACATGGATGAAACAGACAAAATTCTTAAAAGCCAGAGATGATCAAAACTGACCAAAGAAGAAAGCGACAACTTTAATCCCTCTATCAATGAAAAATAATTCAGATGTAAGGAATTCTAGAAAAGCCAAAACTACAGTCAGGGGAAGGGATTAGCTGCAAAGAAGCACAAAGGACATATATGGGGACACAACGTCCTATATCTGGATTGTGGTGATGACCACACAACCTGATCCAATCACCAAAGCTGATCAAGTGAAAATTTATTTACGTAAATGATAGCTTGAAACGGGAAAGTGTACACACTTATTGTTTCCATTTTGGCCATCTACTCCCGGGTAAAAACATAGACGGCTGTTAACAGTAAGAGCACAATAGTAGTACTATAGTGTCACTCTCCCCAACAGTCTCACTCAACACCTCGGGAGGACTTTCCCATGAATCACAAGCAGGTTCTCATCTTGTGCAGCCACTTCCCCCAAAGACCCTGTGTAAGTTTAGGGCAAAGTCCGAGCTGGACAGAAAGCGTCCACTAGGCAATGACATCATTGGTGGGGCAGCGATTTGCCTGGAAACTATAGTGCTGACAGTTCACTTCAGTTCAGTCGCTCAGTCGTGTCCGACTCTCTGTGACCCCATGGACTGCAGCAGGCCAGGCCTCCCTGCTCATCACCAACTCCCGGAGTTTACTCAGACTCATGCCCGGCGAGTCGGTGATGCCATCCAACCATCTCATCCTCTGTCGCCCCCGTCACAAGCCCCTCAGAAAGAACAGGGAGGGACTTACCCGGTGGCCCAGTGGTAATGACTCCATGCTTCCAGTGCAGGGGGTGCAGGTTGGATCCCTGGGTGGGGAATTAAGAATCCACATGCTGTGTCCCCAGGTACGTGTGTGCTCAACTGCGTCCAGCTCTTTCTGACCCTCTCTGCAGGCCCCTCTGTCCATGGAATTCTCCAGGCAAGAACACTGGAGTGGGCTGCCATTTCCTCCTCAGGGAATCTTCCCATCCCAGGGCTCAAACCCGCATCTCCTGCACTTGCCGGCGGATCCTTTACCGCTGAGGCACCGGGGAAGCCCACGGGCTGTGTGGTCCACAAAAAAGAACAGGCACTTCTCTCTGCATCGGGGAACCATGGCTCCTACCTGGGCAGACAGCTGGTAAAGCTGACTGGTACTGGGACGCAGGCTGACTGCAAACACTGACACTGCAAGACCAGGGCTTGGTCTTGACTGGGGGTACCAGCACAGGCGCCCTTAGAAACAGGCAGGGGCTCTGAGGGGTTGCGATCAGGCACTGTTGCCATGGTGTCTTTCTGCTCCTCCCAGCTTCTCAGCCAGGGCAGAGGGCCCCATGCTAGAGCCAGAGGAAGCGGCTGATGACAGAAGACAGACCGGTTCTCGGCCTGTCCCCGAGTGCCCAGACCTGAGAAGCACCGGGAATTAACTGATCTCATTTCCCCAGTCAGCTCAGGGGATTCCTCTATAGCCCGCCAGGCTCCTCTGTCCATGGGATTCTCCAGGCAAGAATGCTAGAGTAGGTGGCTCTTTCCTTCTCCAGGGGATGTCCCCGACCCAGGGATCGCACCCCGGTCTCCTGCATGGCAGGCAGACGCTTTACCGTCTGAGCTCCGGGCTGGAACCCGGTAAAGGTGGAACCCAAAGCTGCCTCTTGTTCTGCCTTCCTGCCCGTTTCTCCTGGGTCACTAATGTTCTGTGACATCAATGTGAGTATGGATCAGGTGTCGGCAAACACAGCCACTGGGCCAAGTCCAGACCACCGCCTGCTTTCTACTGCCTGGGAGCTAAGAATGCTTTTTACATTTTTAAGTAGTGTGTGTGTTAGGCAGGGGAGTGGGTCAAAAGACTATTCCATGACACATGAAAATTGTACGAAATTCAGATTTCAGTGTCTGTAAATAAAGCTGTACTGGAACACAGCCACGGGCCTCTGTTTACATCCCGTCTGGAGGGAGTTCGGTGGGCATGACAGAACCTGCATGTGGCGATATTATCTCTTGGCACAGGGCTCGGTTGCTTGGTATTCTGTGACATGATGCAGGAATCCGCATGCCCACCTGTCGCGTCAGAACAAGGAAAGCTGTTGGACTCTTCGTGCTTTGAAGGTAAGTGGAGTGTGAGCTGTTTGGTTACCGTGCGCACTCTGTCCGACTCTGTGAGACCCCACGGACTGCATGGTCCCGCCAGGATCCTCTGGCCGTGGGATTCTCCAGGCCAGAATACTGGAGTGGTTTGCCATTACTGCTCCAGGGGACCTTCCTGACCTGGGGAGTGAGCCCCGACTCCTGCATCTTCTGCGTTGGAAGGTGGATTCTTTACCACTGAGCCAGCTGGGAAGCCCCTTTGAGGACTCCAGCAGCTGGCAAAGCACCCCTGGGGTTCACTGCCAGCACAGCAGTGGCAGACTAACAGAGGCCCCCACCGCCAGGCTCGGCGGTCATTGCAACGTCCCCAACTCATGGGAAAGCGGCAGTCAGAAAAATCAGAGTTTGAAACAGCACCCCAGGGCAGAACTTCTTTTAAGAAAAGGAAGGAAATGAGGCTACGGCCGCTGGAAGCTACCAAGCAGTTCATTTTGTTAGCCTAGCAAGGAAAACCACCTAGACCGATGATGAGTCAATTACTTGTAGGGGCCAAAGAAACACACCCAGGGAATATAATCTTGTGTAACATGACTATCAGCCTTTCGGGAAGAAGAGTGGCTTGCGGAGTGAGGACACCAGGAGTGACACTTGATAGTTCAAAACGGAGGCAGAAGATGGTGCAGGCGGGCAGCCTTGGCGCCTGGTAAGTCCATGGACGTCACTGCAATGGCTCAGCTGTTTATTCCAGGGGTTGGTGCTGAGGTTGGAGTGGGCAAGGGCTCAGGCTCTCTAAACCAGGGGCCCTCAGCCCCCAGGGAATGGACCCGTGCTGGTCCACGGCCTGTTAGGAGCCGGGCTGCAGAGCAGGAGGTGAGTGAGTGACGCGTCATCTGTATTTACAGCTGCTGCCCCGTTAACTCACTTTACAGCCTGAGCTCTACCTCCGGTCAGATCAGTGGTGCCTTTAGATTCTTGTAACACCTTGATCCCTACTGTGCTTCAATCACCCCCAAACCATTCCCACGCTATCATCCCGGTCCGCCGAGAAACCGTCCTTCATGAAACTGGTCCGTGATGCTGAAAAGGCTGGGGTAGGCTGCTGTATACGGCCTGTGCGGAACAACTAAAGGTGAGGCTACTTTCAAAGAAGTTGAGCAAGCAACTAGCTCAGTACAGTGGAATCTACAGTGGAATCTGCTGAGATGTTGTAACTCATGGTGGTAAAAATGTGTGCGATAGACAAAATACAAATTTACAAAGCTTGTGAAAATTTAAGGCCTTTAAAGCTATCTCTTACACCAGCTTCCCTGGTGGCTCAGACAATAAAGAATCTGCCTGCAATGCAGGAGACCCGGATTTGATCCGTGGCTTGGTAAGATCCCCTGAAGAAGGGAATGACAACCCACTCCAGTATTCCTGCCTGGAGAATTCCATGGACAGAGGAGCCTGGTGGGCTACAGTCCATGGGGTCATAAAGAGTTAGACACAGTTGAGCAACTAAAACTTTCACTTCCTTATACCAGCAATTTGTTGTTGTTATTGTTGTTTAGTCACTAAGTCATGTCTGACTCTTCATGGCCCCATGGACTGTAGCCTGCCAGGCTCCTCTGTTTGTGGGATTTCCCAGGCAAGAATACTGGAGTGGGGTGGTCATTTCCTTCTCCAGGGTATCTTCCCCACCCAGGGATTAATCCCTCACCTGCATTGCAGGTGGATTCTTTACCACTGAGCCTCCAGGGAAGCCTCAAGTTAAATTTTATTTCCCAACAACAACAACAACAAAAGAATCCCATTCTTCTCATTACACCTCTATTACCAAAACTGCATTGAGGTATTATATTTTGAATTCTCTCGACACAATTTCTGTGAACATTTGTTTCCTCTTAAGTTATAAATTCCTACACCAAGGATCTTCCTTTGCCCTTTGGGCCAGAAAGCTGGGCAGACACACCTGGCCCTTTCCAGGGAAGTTCACAGACCTTAGTCCAGATCACAACAGCAGATATAATCTGGACATGTCACCTGGGTTTTCTTAGAAAGCACTCTTGCCTGTGGCCCCAGCACTTGGGTTTTGGGCAGCCGCTGTGGTCTGGGGCTGGCTGGTGGCCGGTGGGGACCGCACACACCTGTCCTGTTCCCTGGATGGCCAGGAGGTATGCCCTGACCTCTGCGCCTGTGGAAGCTGGTCACAAATGACCTGGGGAGAGGATTTCTCTCTCTTTGGTCTCACGTGAAATGTCAGGAAAGGGGCCAGGACTGGATACAGGGCCTTGGGCTGACACAGGTCTCTTCTGTTGCTCTCTGTCCTTGGAGGGCTCAGCAGCGACCCTGATGTCCACAAAACCAGGAGGCTGGAACAAACTGTCCCGAGCAACGCCACCCAGGCCCACAGACCTCAGGAGGGAGCTGCGATTGTCCTCCCCACCCTCTCCTTCCCCAGAGGCCGAGCACGTCCCTGGGGACCGGCCACCCTGGCTCAGAGGTCCTGGGGCCGGGGTCTTCAGCGACACTCAGACGCGACACGCCTTCCAGAGGGGAGCACCGTGCCCCCTTCCTGGCATCTTCCGGGTGGTCTTTCTCCTTCTGGGTTATTTCCTTTTCCTTGGAAATCCATGCAGCAACTGTCAGCAGTGTTTTCCTTTGACTTGGGCCAAGAGGAACCAGAATGGGTGGGGAGGGGCAGCTTCTGGACGTGGCTTTTCCTGAACCTTCCTCTAGACTTTGGAGGGACAAAAGCAGCTCAAGGTTGGCGGTGACCCCAGCCATTTATCTGGGGGAAGGTCCAGGCTCAGACAGCAGGGGAGGCGGGTGCCTCTGCTGGGTGGACACAGCGCCTGCCAGGAGCCAGTTCTGGGACCCAGGTCATCTAGTTATGGAGCGTGTTTGTGTTCAAATGATTTCACACACCGCCTCGCCCTTACCATTGCCTCTGGGACATGAACAGCACCCCTCGTGGAAAACAGGCACTAAGTCAGAGACTGAAAATTCCTTAGCACAGACATCATCTCTTGAGAAACCACGAAGCGCATCTTTGGAGAAATCAGGTTATAAAGCCATTTCCTCTTCTGCATACACAATTGCCAGGTCCCCAGGAGCTGGGAAGAAGAAATCCTGTTTCCTGCATCATCAGGAGGGGTGTGGGATTAAACCTGACACTTTGCTCCTCATTGTGTTACAGCTTTCTCATTTTTTTTCTGTTCCTTGTCAAGAAAGAATATGGCCTTTCCATAAAGTTCATGTTTGTAAGGCAATCAGGAACATGGGCATGCTTCATGACTGGGTGAACCTAAATCTCTGAGATGCTGGAATCCCCGGGGTGCTTTGATGGCTCGGGGCGGTTTGCGGTCCACCTCCTTTTGGGGGTGAGTTTACACGCTTAGACAGCAGAAGAGGACTTCTCATAGTTTCTGACGAATGTTCTCAATAATCCCTAATCCTACACATGCCTTTTTTTTTTTTTTTTTTTAAAAAAAACATGTCAGAACCATTACTATTAACCTAATGAAAAGATCAGGACCAGAGGCTCAGAGGAACATGGGGAAACTCTCTCCTGGGTGATGGAGAGAGACACCAGGAGCTGGCCACCTCCATGGCAACATCCTGGGTGTGTCATCCGCCGCATCCCGAGAGGTCAGCCAGAAGCAGGACCAGGCAGGGCTGTCTTTGTCTACTCACGCTGCAGCACATTAGTCTTTAGAAGTCATCTTTATTTCTTTATTTCGTATTTCTACTAAGCTAGTATGGTACTTATGTTAAGTGACAGAAGTGGGATATAGATTTTGTGCGCTTATATATCTGTGTTGTTATCTTGACTACTTAAGAAAAAATGATCCAAAACTTACAAAAAACAATGAAGGAGGGACCTCCCTGGTGCCCCAGTGATTAAGACTTCATTTTCTAATGCAAAGGGTGCAGGTTCAATCCCTGGTTGGGGAACTAAGATCCCACATGCCTTGGGGCTAAAAAAACCAAAACATAAAACAGAAGTGATATTGTAACAAATTCAATAAAGACAAAAAAAAAAAAAAATGATCCACATTAAAAAAAAAACCAACAACAAAAAAAACAGTGACAGAGACGGGAAAGAGCTATCCCAAAATACCATCTATGTTATCTCTGAGGGGTGGAATTCTAGGTGGGTTTATTTCTGTTTCCTTGAATTCCTCTGCACTTTATAAGTTTTCTACAAGGAGCACCTATCTCAATTGCAGGTTCTTTTGCAAACAATATGCAGACGAGTATTTTAAGTCCTGATCCCTAATACATTCAGAACAGACCTGATGAGAAATCTGATTTCTGGGAACCTGAAAAACTCAGGCAAAATCAAAGGTGGGAATGGAGACACAGATATAGAGCACAGAGTTATGGACAGGGTGGGGGTGGGGGCGGGAGAGGGCGGGATGCGTGGAGGGAGGGACCCGGATACACACACAGCCACAGGTAAAATACACAGCCCACGGGAATCTGCTGACTCAGGGAACTCAAACGGGGGCTTTGTGACAACCAAGACAGTGGGATGGGGAGAGGCGGGAAGGAGGTTCCAGGAGGAGGGGACACATGTTACCTATGGCTGATTCATGTTGATGTTTGGTAGAAACCAACACAATATTGTTGAAACCAACAACTCACTATAAAGAATGCTGAGCACTGAAGAATTGATGCTTTTGAACTGTGGTGTTGGAGAAGACTCTTGAGAGTCCCTTGGACAGAAAGGAGATCCAGGTAGTCCATCCTAAAGGAAATAGTCCTGAATGTTCATTGGAAGGACTGATGCTGAAGCTGAAACTCCAATACTTTCGCCACCTGATGCGGAAGCACTGACTCATTTGAAAAGACCCTGAGCTGGGAAAGACTGAAGACGGGAGGAGAAGGGGATGACAGAGGATGAGATGGTTGGATGACATCAGCGACTCAATGGACATGAGTTTGGGTAAACTCCGGGAGTTGGTGATGGACATGGAAGTGTGGCATGCTGCAGTCCATGGGGTTGCAAAGAGTCGGACATGACTGAGTGACTGAACTGAACTGAACTGTGGCTCAGCTGGTAAAGAGTTCACCTGCAATGTGGGAGACCTGGGTTTCATCTCTGGGTTGGGAAGATCCCCTGGAGAAGGGAAAGGCTCCAGTATTCTGGCCTGGAGAATTCCATGGACTACATAGTTGCAAAGAGTCGGTTGCAAAGAGTCAGACAGGACTGAGTGACTTAAATAAAAAAAGATCCCATGGACAGAGGAGTCTGTGGGCTACAGTCCACAGGGTCACAAAGGCTCAGACATGACTGAGCAACTAAGCACGTATGCAAGCACAAGGCAGGCATGACATGAAGACACAGCAGAAAACTGAAGAAAGAGAAGGGCATACCAATCCCTCAGCCTTTGCCTTCTTTTGTGCCAAAGTACAGAGTGACAGAGTATTCTTTGTGTTTGCAGCCTCACCTCGAAAGGGCAAAATCCTTCCTTAAATACATATCTTTATTGCAGTTTAATCACTACAATCACTAAATTCCTTTCTTTTTACAGAAGGCAGGATAAGCAAAAGGAACTGGTCCAAATCTAGAAGTGCTGTAGATTACAGTGATGTCCAATTGTTGAGAAAGAAGTGAAACAATTAATTATTAAAATTAACAACCATTCTCATTTAAACATTTGAAAATGGTTAGCTCTACCATTTCCTAGTAAGTAGATAAGTAGATGCATGCTCAGTCATGTCTGACTTTGTGGTACCATAGACCGTAGTCTAGCAGGCTCCTCTGTTCGTGGGATTCTCCAGGCAAGAGTACTCGAGTGGGTTGCCATCTACTCCTCCAGGGGATCTTCTTGACCCAGGAATTGAACCTGCATCTCCAGTACTGCAGGTGGATTCCCCACCACTGAGCCACCAAAGAAGCCCACCATTACCTAAGTTACTGCCAGATCACCCAAGTTGGCTACTTAGTGTTCCCAAACTTGGGTTGGCGACCTTATAGGCTGCCCTGGGAGATGACGTCCAATCGCTTCTATTTCGAGGGTCAAATCATTTGCTGAATGATTGTGTTATTTCCTATAGCAATAAAACTGAACAAGAGTCTTCTCCAATGCCACAGTTCAAAAGCATCAATTCTTCGGTGCTCAGCTTCCTTTATAGTCCAACTCTCACATCCATACATGACCACTGGAAAGACCATAGATTTGACTAGACAGACCTTTGTTGGCAAAGTAATGTCTCTGCTTTTTAATATGCTGTCTAGATTGATCATAACTTTTCTTTCAAGGAGCAAGTGTCTTTTAATTTCATGGCTGCAATCACCATCTGCAGTGATTTTGGAGGCCCCCCCCCCAAAATAAAGTCTCTCACTGTTTCCCCATCTATTTGCCATGAAGTGATGGGACCAGATGCCATGATCTTAGTTTCTGAATGTTGAGTTTTAAGCTAACTTTTTCACTCTCCTCTTTCACTTTCACCAAGAGGCTCTTTTGTTCTTCTTCACTTTCTGCCATAAGGGTGGTGTCATCTGCATATCTGAGGTTATTGATATTTCTCCCGGCAATTTTGATTCCAGCTTGTACTTCGTCCAGTCCAGCATTTCTCATATAAGTTAAGTAAGCAGGGTAACAATATACAGCCTTGATGTACTCCTTTCCCTATTTGGAACCAGTCTGTTGTTCCATGTCCAGTTCTAACTGTTGCTTCCTGACCTGCATACAGATTTCTCAAGAGGCAGGTCAGGTGGTCTGGTATTCCCACCTCTTTCAGAATTTTCCACAGTGTGTTGTGATCCACACAGTCAAAGGCTTCGGCGCAGTCAATAGGGCAGTAGATGTTCTTCTGGTATTCTCTTGCTTTTCTGATGATCCAACAGATATTGGCAATTTGATCTCTAGTTCCTCTGCTTTTTTAAATCCAGCTTGAACATCTGGAAGTTCACAGTTCATGTACTGTTTGAAGCCTTGCTTGGACAATTTTGAGCATTACTTTGCAAGCGTGTGAGATGAGTACAGTTGTGCGGTAGTTTGAACATTCTTTGGCATTGCCTTTCTTTGGGATTGGAATGAAAACTGACCTTTTCCAGTCCTGTGGCCACTGCTGAGTTTTCCAAATTTGCTGCCATATTGAGTGCAGCAGTTTCACAGCATCATCTTTTAGGATTTGAAATAGCTCAACTGGAATTCTATCACCTCCACTAGCTTTGTTCATAGTGATGCTTCCTAAGGCCCACTTGACTTCACATTCCAGGATGTCTGGCTCTAGGTGAGTGATCATACCATCATGGTTATCTGGGTCATGAAGATCTTTTTTTGTACAGTTCTTCTGTGTATTCTTGCCACCTCTTCTTAATATCTTCTGCTTCTGTTAGGTCTATACCATTTCTGTCCTATATTGTGCCCATCTTTGCATGAAATGTTCCCTTGGTGTATCTAATTTTCTTGAAGAGATCCCTAGTCTTTCCCAATCTATTGTTTTCCTCTATTTCTTTGCATTGATCGCTGAGGACGGCTTTCTTATCTCTCCTTGCTATTCTTTGGAACTCTGTATTCAAATGGGTATATCTTTCCTTTTCTCCATTGCCTATCCCTTCTCTTCTTTTCACAGCTATTTATAAGGCCTCCTCAGACAACCATTTTGCCTTTTTGCATTTCTTTTTCTTGGAAATGGTCTTGATCACTTCCTCCTGTACAATGTCAAGAACCTGTGTCCATAGTTCCTCAGGCACTCTGTCTATCAGATCTCATCCCTAGAATCTATTTGTCACTTCCACAGCATAATCTAAGGGAAAACCTTGTGCACACCAGGACCTGAGAGAAAGGAACAGTGACCCCACAAGAGACTGAACCAGACTTGCCCGTGAGTGTCCAGGAGTCTCCGGCGGAGGCGGTGGCCTGCTGCAGGGTTGGGGGCACCGAGTGCAGCAGTGTGTGCATGGGACCTTTTGAAGGAGGTCACCATTATCTTCATCACCTCCACCATAGTTTGGCTTCAGGTCAAATAACAAGGAGGGAACACAGCCCCACCATCAACAGAAACTTGGATTAAAGATTTACTGAGCATGGCCCTGCCCATCAGAACAAGACCCAGTTTTCCCCTTAGTCAGTCTCTCTCATCAGGAAGCTTCTATCGGCCTCTTATCCTTCTCCATCAGAGGGCAGAAAGATTGAAAACCACAATCACAGAAAACTAACCAGTCTGATCACATGGACCACAGCCTTGTCTAACTCAGTGGAACTATGAGCCAGGCTGTGCAGGGCCACCCAAGACAGACAGGTCACGGTGGAGAGTTCTGACAAAATGTGGTCCACTGGAGAAGGGAATGGCAAACCATGAACAATATGACAAGCCAAAAAGGTATGACACTGAAAGAGGAACTCCCCAGGTCAGTACGTGCCCAATATGCTACTGGAGATCAGTGGAGAAATAACTTCAGAAAGAATGAAGGGATGGAGCCAAAGCAAAACAACACCCAGTTGTGGATGCGACTGGTGATAGAAGCAAGGTTCGATGCTGTAAAGAGGAATATTGCATAGGAACCTGGAATGTCAGGTCCATGAATCAAGGCAAATTGGAAATGGTCAAACAGGAGATGGCCAAGAGTGAATGTCGACATTCCAAAAATAAGCGAACTAAAACAGACTGCAATGGGTGAATTTAACTCAGATGACCATTATATCTACTACTGTGGGCAAGAATCCCTTAGAAGAAAGTAGCCATCATAGTCAACAAACGAGTCAGAAATGCAATACTTGGATGCAATCTTAAAAACGACAGAATGATCTCTGTTCGTTTCCAAAGCAAACCATTCAATATGACAGTAATCCAAGGCTATGCCCTGACCAGTAATGCTGAAGAAGCTGAAGTTGAATGGTTGTGAAGACCTACAAGACCTTCTGAAACAAACACCCAAAAGAGATGTCCTTTTCATTACAGACGACTGGAATGCAAAAGTAGGAAGTCAAGAAACACCTGGAGTAACAGGCAATTTTGGCCTTGGAGTATGGAATGAAGCAGGGCAAAGGCTAATAGAGTTTTGCCAAGAGAACGCACTGGTCATAGCAAACACCCTCTTCCAACAACACAAGAGAAGACTCTACACATGGACATCACCAGATGGTCAATACTGAAATCATATTGACTATATTCTTTGCAGCCAAAGATGGAGAAGCTCTATACAGTCAGCAAAAACAAGACCAGGAGCTGACTGTGACTCAGATCATGAACTCCTTATTGCCAAGTTCAGACTTAAATTGAAGAAAGTAGAGAAAACCACTAGACCATTCAGGTATGACCTGATTCAAATCCCTTACGATTATACAGTGGAAGCCGAGCCACAAGGGAAGCCCAAGGATACTGGAGTAGGTAACCTATTCCTTCTCCAGCAGTTCTTCCCAATCCAGGAATCAAATGCAGGTCTCCCGCATTGCAGGCAAATTCTTTACCAACTGAGCTATCAGAGAAGTTCATGGGATTATCCAGGCAAGAATCCTATAGCTGGTTGTCATTTCCTTCTCCAAGGGATGTTCCAGACCCAGGGGTCAAACCCTCGTCTCCTACGTTGACAGGCGAGCTCTTTACCAGTAGTGCCATCTGGGAAGCCCCTCGTGTGTTGAGTGCTAGCTGCTCAGTTGTGTCTGGCGCTTTGTGACCCCGTGGACTGTAGCTCACCAGGCTCCCTTGTCCACGGGATTTCCCAGGCAAGAATACTGGAGTGGGTTACCACTGCCTTCTCCAGCGGATCTTCCCGACCCGGGGATTGAATCCAGGTCTCCTGCGTTGCAGGGGATTCTTTTTTTTCAGTATATGTGCTGCCGAAGCGAGCACTGCAGGGGATTCTTAACCATCTGAGCCACCAGGAATCCCTGAAGTCCCTTATGACACCTTTAAAAGAGAGGCTGACCGAGGCTCTCCCCAGGTCATTAACGGAGTCCAGCAGGGGGGAAGCTGGACCTCAAGCAGGTGACGTGCTTTGAGGGGCTGCCATGAGGGATGACAACAGAACCAAGACCCCACAGAGTCCCAGACCTGGCTGAGCACATGCCCTGGGGTGGGCGTTTGAGAGTCTGCACTCTGGGACTTGGGGGTGGGGTGGGGCGCGTTTGGCCCCCTTCCTCTGTGGCTTCAGGGTAAAGGTGGTAACTGGGGGCCCCAGTGGCAAATACACAGCCCTGCGCTCCAGTGGGACTTGGGTTTGTGACTACCGTTACACAGAAGAGCTGATGAAGAAATGATGCAGTGAGTCGCTCACTGACCGCCCAGTGGGAATCAGTGATACAGGCGCCCTGGGTTCGGGTCATACCGAGTCCCTGCTTGGCTCGACAGAAAGCAGAACAGGAGCTGAGATAGGGTTGAGGGTGCCACCCCAGGACCCTGGCGCAGAGAGGCTCTGAGCAGACCTGGCTCTGAGCAGACCTGATAACAGAAAGCTGCTCATTTCCAGCACGCACATGCCTGGGGTGAGCAAGAGAAAGGTCGAACTCTGCACACAAACAAAACCCAGGGCAGTGTGACAAGGTGTGGACAGTGCTCTCTGGACTCAGACGCCTGAGATCAACAGCCGACCTCCACGCTGACCCCATGCAAGGGCCACTGGCACAATGACATGGTTTGCCATGGATAAAAAAAAAATGCCCACAAACATCCTTGCCCATCCCCGGGGGTCAGGGCCTTGATGTGCTCTGTCTGACAGCTGTCCCCTGCCCCGCTCCTTGGCAGGCCTGCCCCACCGTCCCCGGCTCTCCTCCACAAAGGTCCTATTGATTCTACCCTTGTACTTAGCAAAAGTATAAGAGTTTCTCTCATCCTCACCGATGTCTTAAGAGAACGTCTTGCCTCCATCTACAAGCCCACCAATGAGCAGGGAGTCAGTGGATCCTCAGACAAGGTATGCTAAAGGAAGATTATAAAAACATGCGGGCAGACACCCCTTCCCACAGACCACGGGAAGCCCCTCCACCTGGCTCTGCTTCTTCACGACGCTAATGTTTCCCTAGGGCAGGGCCCTGCCCCCCTCCAGGGTCAGCCCACAACCCAGCCCAGGGCCTCGGCAGATGGCCACCAAGTTCTGGAAGATGCTGCCCACTCGGGCTTGCATCTCCCAAGCACGTGTCCCAATTCCTGTGGTTTTCGTTTCTTCTGCCACCAGTCTGACTCAGGTTGGGATTCACACAGCCTCCCTTGTTACTGAGTCTGGGCTGGCCAGCAGAGCCCCGACAAAGGAGGGGCGAGAGACGCCTCCCGACTGGCTGGATGCTTTGGGACGAGCTCTGTCCCTTCTGCACTCCCGCTCTTGTCCACTTCCTCCGGTAATCAACAGCCTGGGGCTGATCAAACGGAGGCCCCTACTTCCTCAGAGGCACAATCCCTGCTGGGACCAATCAGCCCTTGTTATCAGGGCCAAGCTGAGCATATCTGGTCTAAAATTTGGCTATAAAACTATGATCACAGAAAAATACAATTTTTGACAATGCGGTCACAATATTTTTTAGACTCCAGAGAAAGCCTGATGAAAAAAGTTCTCTCTTTAAGAATTCTTGCCCTGAGGAAATAATTCCTCCCATACCTTTAGACTAGAGCTCTCTGGATCACTTATCTAGACCATCTCTAATTCCTGAAACCAAAAGGAAAAAAAGGGGAACAGCCTTTTAAAATATTACTCCAACTATTTTTACAATTAGCGTGTTTTGTATTGTGATACCTGATTCATAACTAGGTTTGGAAAACATAACTTTGTTATCCATTTATTTGGATAAATGTATGTCTCAGGGCGTGTCTGTGTTTTTTAGATAATATTGCTGATTGCCGAGATCAGTGTGTGAATGAGGTTTAATCTAATTGGGCTTTAAAAAAAAAAAGTAGGCGCTTACAATTCAAATAATTCTAAATACAAGAGAAATTAACCTAAATGAATTTCAGGTTCATGTGAACTGGGAAATATTCAGTATTAAATACCTGATATTAATGTTTGTTTGTTGATCTAAATAATGTACACATGTCTAAGAGTAACTAACAATAAGCAGAATATTTTCACTGTACCTAGGTTTAATACAAGTTAAATATTATTATATGTTACAAGTTTATCTGCAAGGAAATTCCCTCAAGTGAAAAAACTTCTTAAAAATGCAAATAAGATAAGCCTTTAGATAGACTCTATTAAGAATAATTATGCTTTAGGAATGTCTGTCTAAAATAGTCTCTGCAGACTGGGGTAACTTGAACTTCTAAGGGTTGTGCTTAACTAAGTGTTGGAAGTCTATTGAATAGCTAAGTCATTTTCCAAATAAAATAATATTTTGAAACATTTACTACTGAACACTAATCACTAAACACTAATCTCCTCTTACAGAGAAACTAAAGTGATTTGGGATTAAAAATGAATCATGTTTGGTGCCATCCTAAAATGTTCTAAGAAAGCAAAGGTTTTAGAAATTATTAGTGGTATCTATGCTCACCGATCTATAAAATGCTCATATAAGAGTCAATTCTTAGTTGCTTAAGGGAAGTAGGAAGTGTGTTTTCAGTAAAGAAGGTATGAGGAATGGAATGGCATTTTGTGACGGGAAAAGGAAGTAAGCCTGACTCACAGGTGGCTTTTTAGGATGGAAGAACACAGTGATGGGTACAGAAAGTGATAAGGTTTGTGACAAGTGAACCATGAGCAAAGAGTCTTGTACATGGTTAGGACTAAGTTTAAAAAAAAGTTAATTTTATTTTTTAAATAAAGTAAGCTGGTGCAAAAACTAGAATTTAGCTTTTCTCTCTGTTTAGAGGACACCTTTTCTTCAGATGTTGAACTGCCTATGCTAATAGTTTTAAATTTTAGTTTCTTTATCTCTTAAATGATTCTGAAATCCCTTATTGTTACTTTGGCTAAGTGAATAGTATTGTTTCACAGTGAACTATAATCCCATTTGACTCAGTCTTCTAAACCTTTTTGATATTTGTTGACAAAGCTTCCTAAATCATTCTAATGAAGAAGATTTCCAGCTAATCTTGGGATGCTTCAGAGGGCCCCTGAAACATCCCAAAGAGAGATATTACACTAATTAGGTTCATTTTGTTACAGAATTACATGGGCGAATATTGTCAAGTGAATAAGTCTCAGGTAATATTGTACGGTAACTGTTACTAATAAAGAGGTCCTAGAAACCGTGTGGCGTTCCTAAAATTCTGATATGTTTGGGTGTAATGTTATCAGGCATAATTCTAGTTACTATCTCAAAATATTGTCATAGCACTAACAAAGTTTTGGAAAAATGCTTCCTCTTCAAGAAGATTTGTAGAAAGGACTTTTGGATAAATACCAGTTTCTGAACTGGGTAAGGATTCTAGTGGAAAACCTGATGACTTCACAAAGGTTAACAAAAGGACTGAATGGTCAATATGCCTTACGGTTTCCATCTCAAAAATTACTGATTTGAATCTGTGTTTTCCAGGTGTAAGAAAAAAAAAGAAAAACCTTCTTCTCAAAGTAATTATGACAGTAATTTGGTAAAATTATATTTTATAAACACATTGAAACATTTATCTTTCTTTTCTGTCTGAATCCTCCATATACTAGAAGCTCTTAGTTTCGGTAACTTTATCAGATAAGTTAGGAAGGTTATCTCAATAACAGGTATGGAAATCTCAAAGGCATTCTGGAGACCTTGAGAAGGGAGTTTACTTAGATCTGTTAGGCAAAATCTGTGATAAGCCTTTGGCAAAGCATCTACCTACAATGTGGGAGACCCGGGTTCAATCCCTGGGTTGAGGAGATCTCCTGGATAAGAAAATGGCACCCCACTCCAGTATTCTGGCCTGGAAAATCCCATGGATGGACGAACCTCATAGGCTACAGTCCATGGGGTCACAGAGAGTAGGACACGACTGAGCAACTTCTTTTTTCTTCTTCCTAGCCCTGAAAGGTTTTATTTTAAAAGTTCAGTCTGAGACTCTATTAAAGTCTCAGCAAAGCAAAAAAGTCTATGATCAATTATGGTTATATAAGTCATCAGGCCAAGTTTATTGAGACCAGACCTATATTACAAACAGGTCTTAATTTGGTTATATTTGGTAAAAATGATGGTGATTTTAGGGAGAAGGAGATGTTACAATGAATGTTAAATCCCAGCTTGTTAATGGAGGTCTGTATCTGCTAAGACTCACTTCCCGGATGGTTCTTTGCTGTTAGGGTATATTAATGTAAAATTTAATTGAATTATTAAAGGACACTCTAGGGTAGTTTCTGAAGCTTATCTCAGTAATCTTTCTTTGGATGAAGATCAGATGCCTCACGCATGACCTGCAACCAAGACTGGAAGAAGACATAGTTTAATAAGGAACTCTCTCCAACCTGGATGAAAGGACCTTTCTATCAGGTACTCTAAACTAACTCATGCCCAGTGAAACCGAAGGGAAATTGACTCTTGGGTTAACTCCCACTTCCAAAGGCCCCTAAGCTGGACTGGTCTGCTGACCAGAGACGCCTGCTGACCTCAAACTCACCTTAAAACAGAGGAAATTACACTCCACTAGGACGAGAAGAAGAGGACATCAGAAGTAGACAGCTTGCCCAAGATGCTCATCTGACTTGTATGATCATTTATAACGTCTTCTTGATTCCTTGGACCTATGCCTATCAATCAAACGTTTTTTACCATGGACATGAGTCAAAGATAGTTTAAAACTCAATCCAATTGTTGGGTTGTGGCCAGTTACCTGTGTCTAGTACTTCTGGGTTACCTTGATGGATTTCTGCTCTCTAGGGCTCTGATTGGATACCCACTAGGAAATTTATTTTAGATGAATGTTTAGTCCTGTTTTGTCTATTCATGATATTACTAGATGGGATCCTCTCACCTGGCCAATTAATAATATCTGCTCTGATGCTGGCCATACACTTAAGTTTTCTCTAATGGTCATTCAAATTCAGTTGGAGTGACAAGCTAAGTCTCTATAAAAAATTAACCTTTCATCTATTAAAAGGAAAACTCTCACAGTTATGGGGTCGATCTACATGGTTAATACCAGGCTATGGTCATTTTAGTTTAAAAGCTCCTCTATGTTGGGAAGGCTTAAATCATACTAAAAATGATCAACCTGGTAATTATGAGACAAGACTGGGTGTTTTACGAACTATGTCTACTATTACCCTTACAGAGAGTGATTGGTATGGAACTCAGAGGGTTTGTGGCACTAATTTATGGCTGTCACAGCTACAGGGATCAATACGAAGGTGTAGCCTGGGATTCCCATGAATTTAAGGTCATACACGTTAACAAATTAGAGGTAACCCCAACCAATCTACCATTGGTATGATCCCAGTGGGTCAAGGATCTGTATTCTACTGGTATGACCACTTAGCAGCTTGTGTGTGTGTGTGTGTGCACGCACGCACGTGTGCTCATGCACACGTGCCTTCAATGGGGTTAAAGGATGTAATTGGCCATATCTAAGCCTTAACACGGAGAAGGCAATGGCAATCCACTCCAGTACTCTTTCCTGGAAAATCCCATGGACAGAGGAGCCTGGTAGGCTGCAGTCCATGGGGTCGCGAAGAGTCAGACATGACTGAGCGACTTCACTTTCACTTTTCACTTTTATGCATGGGAGAAGGAAATGGCAACCCACTCCAGTGTTCTTGCCTGGAGAACCCCAGGGACGGGGTCGCACAGAGTCGGACACGACTGAAGTGACTCAGCAGTAGCAAGCCTTAACAACTTTGATAAGCTTTAAATGATAGTAATCAGGCTATTAGCCTACTGAATTCTGAGATCTCTATGATGAAAAAGGCAGTGCTACACAAACGCATGGCCCCTGACATCCTTACAGCATTTCAGGGAGGCACCTGCGCCATAATTCAAACTGAATGCTACATTTTTATACCTGATGAATTCTCTAATATAACACATTTGGTGAACCATATGAAAAATCAGATTTCTGCTTTAAGTGACCCATTCCCTAGTCTTGACGATCTTTTAAAAAAAAACTGGTTTGCTGTGGGAGGCTCATGGCTAAACTATTTACTTTTAATTCCACTAATGTTATTAACTATACCATTTGCTTTTTGCTTGTTTCACAAGATTATTATTTCTTGTATTACCAGGTATATGACTGAGCCTCCAATGAAACTGATGACTAGACTTGAAGCAGTTGATCAAACGTATAGCTCGTATATACGATCAAACGTATAGCTCGATATACGATCAATGATTGCAATAGTGTAACTCTAGGTATTTTCATGCAACGAGAGGGAATACTTTCCTGGACCATAACTAGAAGACAGGTGTCCCGACATCTTTGTCTATTAAGACCTGGTCCAGTAATAGCACACTGGTTTCGGCTTATCAGCAAAAACCTTCTTCAGAACTGGGACCGAGCCTTCCCACCAAGGCGGGACAAAATGGTTATGAAATGCCCCCCCCAGTGGACTTCCCTGGTAGCTCAGCTGGGACAGTGAAATGCACCCCCAGTGTAGCCAGATTTATGACCACAAGGGGAACGTGTCAACTACAAATTGGCAACTTACCAAGATCACTGCCATCTGCCTTCAGGGAAATTGAACCCCAGGCTGCTATAGCTGCTGACCTTCACCACCCCCTGAGGGAGCTCAGGGCGGGGTGAGGCACTCTGTGCTCCGGGGAATCTGGTGGGACAGGTCTTTAGATAGTTGGATGTTTTTAGGAACAGATTTTATGATCTCAATCTTTGCATCTCCTCATATCTAGAGAAAGCACTAAATCCCTTCATGGTGACATCAGATCCTCATGACTAACAAAAACCTTTTGTAAAATGAATGCTTCATGGCATTGAACTCCCCCTTCACCAAAACCTTATATACTGATTTCCCCCCACTACCGCTTTGGAGCAGTCTCTCAGAGCTATCTGAGATGCTGCCTCCCGGGCTACTTTCTTCATTTTGCCCCAAATAAAACTTCACTCGCAACTCTCAAGTTGTACATCTTTTTTTAGTCGACAGTGCTCACTGACTTAGGTCAAATGACCGTTGAATAAATTAGCTGCTTGGGTAGAATGGAAGATGTTTATCTCTTCTATTTGGAAAACTTGTCGTCATTCAGTCGCTCAGTCAAGTCTGACTTTTTGCAACCCATGGACTGCCGAACACCAGGCAGCCCTGTCATTCATCGTCTCCTGGAGTTTGCGCAAGTTGGAAAGTTTGGAAAACATAAATGTCCTCAAACCACCTGGCTACGTGTACAGTAACATGAACAACTGTGGGCCGCAGCCTCGCTGTAGAGGTTTCCTCTCTTCATGAACGAACTTACTGGCCAGGTTTAAGTGCTGCAAGTCATCGATCAGCTCCCTGTTTTGGTATGGACTTATGGCAAACTTGGGCTTCCCTGCTGGCTCAGACGGTAAAGAATCTGCCCGCAATGCAGGAGACCTGGGTTCAGCCCCTGGGTCGGGAAGATCCCCTGGAAACAGGAATGGCTACCCACTGCAGTATTCTTGCCTGGAGAATTTCATGGACAGAGGAGCCTGGCGGGCTACAGTCCATGGGGTTGCCAAGAGTTGGATGTGACTGGGAACACACTGATGGGTCTGTTAGCGAGCTTGCTTACTGGGATTCTCTAGGACTGTCAGGTACAGAGCACTCAGAAAGACTTTGTGGAGCACTGACTGACCATTTCCAGTGTCTGCTTAAAACTTAAAAGCAGACTGGGATGCAGCTGCCCAGTGGCTCAAGAGAGGCTCAGAGACATCCGCACTGATGTCTTCTACTGCTCTGTGAAGTGGGTGTCCTAAGGTGGGACCCACAACCAGAGAGGTCAAGTAACCTGCCCACGTTCCCAAAGCAGTTGAGCTCAGGTCCCTGATGTGCAGAGAACACCCCTTTTAACTGGGCAGCCTTTCGAAGTCTGAATACAAATTTTCAAATTTTGATTTTAAGCTTTCGAGCAGTCTTTTGGTTTAGCTATGCAAAAGTGTGAAAGTGTCAGTCGCTTAGTTGTGCCCGACTCTTTGCGACCCTATGGACTGTAGCTCACCAGGCTCCTCTGGCCATGTGGATTCTCCAGGCAAGAATACTGGAGTAGGTTGCCATTCCCTTCTCCAGGGGATCTTCCCCATTCAAGAATCAAACCCAGGTCTCCTGCAATACAGGCAGATTCTTTACCAGATGAACCTCCAGGGAAGCCCTTAAGCTGTGCAAAAGCCAAAACCTAAGACCTGGAGAGAGTCCCAGCTTGTTACAGACCTGAAGAGTACAGACACAGCCATTGAGCCTTCTTCACAAAAACCAAACATCTGGAAGTCAGCTTAAAGACCTTAGGTGTGTTTACCGCTCATTTCTTGGAAGGCTGCTTCCACAGTGCTGGGGGCACCTGCCTATACTGTAGTGGAGAAAGTGCCTGAATGTGACCCATTCAGTAGTTGTAGGAAACCAGTCCCCCAAGGTGCAAGTGATCATCTGATTGGGAGAGACGATCCTCCACCCTCAACAAAGAGTCCACGACGAACTAGAAAAGTAGGAAAAGGGCGCTGGGGGAGAGAGAGCAGGGGCGCAAGGAGAGGCGCCAGGCCCTGGTGCACAGGTGCGGGGAGCCGACCCCGGGCGGCGCGGAGAAGGGGGCGCAGCGCGGGCGGCGGGGAGAAGGGGGCGCACCAACCAGGGGCGGCGGGGAGAAGGGGGCGCAGCGGGGCGGCGGGGAGAAGGGGGCGCACCTGGGGCGGCTGGGGGAAGCGCGGGGCCGCCCGCTCTTACCGTTGCGCATAGTGGACCAGGAACATGGCCAGGAGGATGCAGTTGGGCCAGCGGTTGAGGCGCTCGGCCGGCGCGCCCGCGCCCGCGCACGCGAGGAGCGGCAGGGCCAGCGAGGGCAGCTCCTGCACCGCCCAGGCGGCCCGCGCCGGCAGCCCAAAGGCGGAGCCGGGCGACGCGTAGCGCCCGTAGGGCGAGCCCCGCAGCTTCAGCAGCACATAGCACACGACGCCCAGGGCGCATTCCAGGTAGGCGAGCGCGTCCAGCAGGAACCGCTCGGCCAGCTCCATGGTGGGGGACGGCAGGCGTGCTCCATGGCCCGGCGGCTGCGTCGGGCCACATATAGGGCGGCGGCGGCTGCGGGCGGGGTGTTGTGGGGGGCGGGAGGCGCGGTTGCCTGAGGCCGGCGCCCGCTGTCAGAGCCCTGGGCCCGGATCCGCCCCGTGCGGGCGGCCCCGGAGCCACGCGCCACCCGTCTCTAGTCCTGGGTGCGCGCCGAGGATGGAATGGGGCGCCCGCTTGCCACGCCCACACGGCCAGAGCCCCGCCCACTCCAGGCCCTCCGCGACCGTCTCACCAGTCCTGAGTGCGCGCCGGGGACCCGCCCCGCCCACGCGCCTAGAGCCCCGCCCACCAGGCCCCCGCCCTCTAGGCCCCGCCCATTCCGGGCACCCCCTGACAGTCTACCTAGTCCTGGGTGCGCGCCGAGGACCGGGCGGGACGCCCGCCCGCCCCGCCCACGTGGTTAGAGCCCCGCCCACCAGGCCCCCGCCCACCCCGGGCCCTCCCAGACCGAGCGTCGTCGCTGCGGTGCGCACGCGCGACCTCGGGCTGCCCGCATCGCTGCCTGAGCCGGCGCGGAAATCCTTGCGCTCCTGCAGGTCTCTCCCTCCCTGCAGGTGCCGGGGAGGCGCATGCGTGGACTCGCGGGGTCCTCGAGCTGCAGCCCGGAAGTGCTAGCGGCCGACGGTGGCGGGTCGCGCTGTGCGGGCGGCGTGCGCGGCCGCGTGGGCCATGGGGCG
Source organism: Cervus elaphus (assembly GCF_910594005.1). Classification (NCBI taxonomy): domain Eukaryota; kingdom Metazoa; phylum Chordata; class Mammalia; order Artiodactyla; family Cervidae; genus Cervus; species Cervus elaphus. The sequence goes on from NC_057839.1 coordinate 66,618,659, forward strand.
GCGGTCGCGGGGCCGGCGGCTACAGCAGCAGCAGCAGCGGCCCGGGAGCGCGGAGGACGGCGGAAAGCGCAATGGGGCGGTAGGAGCCGGGGGAGGGCGGGCCGGGGCCCCGAGGCCTGCGGGGCGGCGAGGGGCGGCTTCGCGGCCCCGGGTGCCAAGTTTCTCATACTCCTCAGGGCTGGGAAGGCGGCTACCCCGAGATCGTCAAGGAGAACAAGCTATTCGAGCACTACTACCAGGAGCTCAAGATCGTGCCCGAGGGCGAGTGGGACCAGTTCATGGGAGCGCTCAGGGAGCCTCTCCCGGCCACTTTAAGAATTACCGGTTACAAGAGGTAAGGGGGTCGTGCCTTTCACGTTTCTCGGAAAGTGGGGGTTTAGAATGCCCCGGGTTTAAAACGCAGGTGTATTTCTCCCAAGAAGCACACGTCAGCGGTGTGGATGCGAGAGCCTGGAGGCCTTGAGAGGAGGGAGCACGGGTGTCCCAACGGAGTACGGGGAGAAGGACCTGGCAAGTTGGGAGGTTAGAATCAGAAACGAGCGTGCAAGCTGAGAAGCAGTTGACTCTTTGGGGGCCCGTTGACGATGCTCCACCCTTTAGAACACATGAGAACCTGTGACATTAGTGAGTTTTAAGTGAAGCTTATGGTGTTCTCTGTCTTAATTTTTTTTTTTATTTGGAGTTGTGTAACTGAGCACGTGGGCTTATTGCTAGCTGCACAATGGAAAGACCAAATACCGAGGCAGCAGTCTTGCAGAAAGCGAAAAGGCTTTACTGCACTATAGTCAAGCAAGGAGACAGGAGGCAGTACTCAGCTCTTCCCTATCAGCTGTTGAGCAGGATATTTATCCTTGGAAGTAGGGAGTAAGTGGAGGAGGGGGCACTGGAATGATGGGTGAAAATTAAAGGTAAATTTCAAGTATCCCCTGCAGGTGCAGCTGTGCTTCATACCTTTTTATGTGCAGTTTTGGGGTGGGGAGTCTATTACATGTGGATTTTCCACTTTGTGATGTTTAAAGTTTACTGTGGGTTATTTAATTTATTGAAAATGTCTATTACGAATATTTTGCCCTCGGCCCATGGCATGTGGGATTTTAGTTCCCAGATCAGGGATCAAACCTGCACTCCCTGCATTGGGAAAAATGAGTCTTAACCAGTGGACCGCCAGGGAACGTCCCTACTGTGGGTTGTATTAGTCCTTTAATGTGCCTCTGCTGGGCAAAATGGCTTTTAGGACTGAATTGTGTTTATGTCCTATTTCCCTGGTCTTCTTTGAAACAAGCTTAGAGATGTCATTTAATCACGTTGTTTCTTCCTTATGAACCTTTAGTGTGTAAGTTTAAGAATATGGTTGCAGTTGTACCTTTTGAAGGTGATCTGCAAGTGAAAATGGAACTTCAGGAATGTTTAGGAGAGGAGTAGAATAGTATTATATTTAGTTTTTCACCTTTTAGAGATTAAAGGACAAGGATTGTTCAAACTTCAAAAGAATGCAGTAAAATGGTAGTAATTAAAGAATGTCTTCACTGCACACAAGGATGGCTTTTGTTACAAAACTCAATCTTAGGTTTATAAAGAGATAAAATGTATTGAATTAGCTTTCCAGATTGATTTGAAACTTCTAAAAAATTTTTTTGATAGCCATGCAAAAGAGATTCTCCATTGCTTAAAGAACAAGTATTTCAAGGAACTGGAGGACCTGGAGGTGGATGGGCAGAAAGTTGAAGTTCCACAGCCCCTGAGTTGGTAGGTATAACAGGGCTTCATCCTGTTGGATATTTCTCTGGGCTTTTAATCTTTGTCACTTGAATTTATTTCTTGGTAACCCATATGATGTTGGCATGAAAGAACCTAAATGTACTCTCAAGACATTTTCCTATTCTTATTCCCAGTGCTTTTTTCGCTGTTACTTCACACCCGTGTGCAGGTTTTCCTTTGTGATTTGCACGCTGTGTGTTGAAGTCTTGATTTCCATCAATTTTTCCCAGTCAGTCCAGCTTCTTTTCTTCCTTGATGTTACCATTTCCACCATTTCTACTTAAACCCCTTGTCTTCATGTCAGAACTGTTGCAGACGTAATGTTTTGTTGCAGGGCCCAGCATAAGACCAGATGACAGTCAGAGCCTGGGAGACCTCTGGAGTGTAGCCAACATTTCATTTTGCTGATTGCTTGGTTTACTGCATACGAACACACTACACAACAGAAGTTAGTCACGCAGAGAAGGAAAGGAAAGGGGGTGATGGAGGAGGCGTCTCGGCATGAGTGTCGGTCCCCTGCCTGCAGTTGGGCCTTGGGACAGGTGTGAGCTGGAAGTCCCCGCCTGCTCTGACAGCGCCTCCAGTGGCGTCTGTCTATCTGAAACAGTTCCTTCATCTTGCAGCATCAGGTCCTTTGACAAAGAACCTTCAAGCCCCTGTCCGTCAATGGGTGTCTTAACAGTGATAATCTGAGACTGCCTCTTTATCAGTCACCCTTTCTGCTCCCATGGTGTCTTTCTAGATGTTACCAAACAGTGGATGTTTCCGAACAGTCCTCATGCAGGTTCACATTGGCCACTGTGACTCCATTTCGAACTCCTCGACATCACCCAAAGTCACACAAGATGAGTGGAATTCCCGTGACTATAAATCACATCATAGCTCCTCTCCTGGAAAAGGCTCAGCAGGGGCTGCGTCAGCTGTCCTGTCTGTCTCTGTCTCCAGGGCCCACGCTCTCCCTCCTTTTATCCTCACTGTCCTGTTGGTGTCTCGTGGCTCATCTGTGTGTCTTGATCCAGTTCAGGAGTGTGAAAGCGGTCCCGTCCGTCTCGTGAATGGCCCAGAGAGTCAGGCACAAACCATGGTGGTGCCATGGCCAGGGCCGTTATTTCAGCTCAGCTCAGTCGCTCAGTCGTGTCCGGCTCTTTGCGACCCCGTGGACTGCAGCACGCCAGGCCTCCCTGTGCATCACCATCTCCTGGAGTTTACTCAAACTCGTGACCATTGAGTCAGTGATGCCATCCAACCATTTCATCCTCTGTTGTCCCCTTCTCCTCCCACCTTCAATCTTTCCCAGCATCAGGGTCTTTTCAAAGGAATCAGCTCTTTGCATCAGGTGGCCAAAGTATTGGAGTTTCAGCTTCAAAATCAGTTCTTCCCAATGAACATTCAGGACTGATTTCTTTTAGGATGGACTGGTTGGATCTGCTTGCAGTCCAAGGGACTCCGAAGAGTCTCAAGGCTTGGGCTATGGAAGTCGAAGTGGTTAATAGTTACGCATTGCAGAGTATCAACTTTAAGGTACTGAGATTTCTCACAAAAGGACACCACCACATTTTAAATGATTACTATAAAAATGTGAATTGAACCAGCATTGCCTGGCAGTTTGTTGTTCAGTCACATCTGACTCTTTGTGACCCCATGAACTATGTCACACCAGGCTTCCCTGTTCTTCGAGGTCTCCTGGAATTTGCTCTGATTTTTGTCCGTTGAGTTAGTGATGCTATTTGAAAGTGTTGGTTCTTTGGACCCCAACCTTCTTTATGGTCCAATTCTCAGATCCATACTGACTACTGGAAAAACCATAGCTTTGACTAGATGGACCTTTGTTGGCAAAGTGATGTCTCTATTTTTTGTTGTTTTTTTTTTTTTTTGGCACGCACGCAGGAGTATTTTATTATCCTTATTTAGGCAGGTATGCATACATATGTACGTATGACCACATATGGACACACACCATATGATAGACCACTACTGATGCTTTGATGCTTGAAGATCATTTCCTCTCCTTTTTCTTAGCCATGATTCTGCTGACCACATCAACTGTCAGCATCCTGACCACAGCATCCTCTCTCCTCCCTCCTCCAAATTCCTTCTCATAACCCACAGGTTCTGCATGTAGATACTTCTCAGTTAACAAGTCCTGGGTCCCTTGAATTCAGATGGAGTTTCTTTCTTAACAATTTGAGGTGCGAAGAATATTCATTACCTTGTTAGCCACAATCGACAAAGTCTTGAAGCTATTCTTCAGTTGACTATTGAGTTCCAGTATAGATGCCAAAGTTGGGGCTAAAGGGAACTGAGGAGGTCAGTCTTAAGTACATTCAAACAAGGTCTTGTGAACTTCTAGCATGGCCGTTTGTTTCATGCTGCCATCCTTAATTCATTCTTCTATATCATTAAACAGACTAGTCAAGTTTTTGCCAAAAACATCTTGAGCTTCTGCATTATGCTGATCAACTGCCTTCTTACGATCCAGTTTAAAATGGAGACCAAATAAACCTTTTGTAGTTTCTTCAACTGTTTTAAGCCACTTATTAGCCACAGTCGACGAAGTCTTGAAGATATTCTTCAGTTGACTATTGATTTCCAGTATAGATGCCAAAGTTGGGGCTAAAGCTGTTCCCAGTGAACTGAGGAGGTCAGTCTTAAGTACATTCTTATTAGCCACAATCGACGAAGTCTTGAAGATATTCTTCAGCTGTCTATTGATTTCCAGTATAGATGCCACAGTTGGGGTTAAAGCTGTTCCCAGGGAACTGAGGAGGTCAGTCTTAAGTACATTCAGCCTCAATAGGCCCTGGGGGTCGCTCCGTCCGAATCTGCCACGTGTATCTGGGTGCCACTTGTTGGTCCTTGAATGGACCGGAACCTAGTGGTCCTGAGAGCAAGAGAGAGAAAGAGGCTGGTATCCCCTGGTTTAGGCGGAAAGCCAAGAGAGCCCTGTTCTCAGGGCTCGCGCTGCGGCACGTGGGCACCAGGCGCCCTCTCGAGTGGGTGAAGGCACAGTGCGCCTTCCCGAGAGGGGCTTAGAAGGGTCTGCACTTGAGCCGCACAACCCGCGACTGGACTCCGGCCGCCCAGGGCCTGCAGCTCGGAGGCCAGCCGACGCCGCCCCGGCCCCGCACACTGCCGCCCCCGGCCAGCACCCGTCTGGCCCGGCCCGGGGCCCGGAGGGCTTCCGGGACCCCGAGTGGCCTGGCGTGCCTGCGGGAGCTGGGGCGGGGTGGGGCGGGGTCTGTCTCTGTTTTTTAATACACTGTCTAGGTTTGTCATAGCTTTTCTTCCAAGGAGCAAGTGTCTTTGAATTTCATGGTTGCAGTCACTGTCTGCACTGATTTTGGAGCCCAGGAAAATAAAATCTGTCACTGTTTCCAATTTCCCCTTCTGTTTGCCGTGGAGTGATGGGACTGGATGTCACGATCTTTGTTTTGAATGTTGAGTTTTAAGCCAGCTTTTTCACTCTCCTTTCACCCTCATCAAGGTGCTCTAGTTCCTCTTCACTTTCTGCTTGAAGAAATGAATTTAACCACCGTTTCCCGACAGCTTTTGAAGTTTTGACTGTTCAAGTGTTTGATGTATCTTTTCTTTTTGGCTAACCTTTGGTCATCACAAGCCAAAATGAGGTTCTCATTGTTCCTGGTCTGTGCGTTTGCTTGCTTTTCATTCTTTTATTGGCTGTTTGGATGTTCAGTGTCCGTATCACAGATGTGCACAGCATCCACGGTGGAATGAGTACGGAGTGGCCAGATGCTTAAATCAGATCAAAACCAAATGTCACCATTGTAGAGCGCGTTTCTGGGATACAGGAATAAGTCTGCAGTATTACACCAAAAAATTCCATGATGGCTCTTTTGTTAAACAGTTTTAATCAGAGTTTAGAAGCGTGACTGGTAGAGAACAGGGAAAGGACTCGAAGCCAGGTGCTGAGGCCAGCGGGTAAGGATGGTGCCCCCCGCTGTGTCTGCAGCGTCGCCAAGCGTGGCGACTGTCCCGTGACGGGCGGGTCCCCCTCAGTCACCGGGGTGTACACTGAGCTCTTGGCCCGCGCCATGGTTTGGAGGTTTGATGGATGGCCCTGGTGCTTGATGTTGGGGTCATCTGATGTTTTCAAAAGCAAGTTTAAGGTTGTCTTTGCACATTTCTATGCATAATAATCTTCCCTGCGTTTGCTGCCTCACACAGTCACCTGGAAACATTTATTCCTTCCACTCTGTGTCCAGAAGTGCAGCTTCTCAGATGCGGCCGCCTCTGCCTGTTCTCTGCCTCTGGGCAGAAAGAGGAGCTGGAGAGCCGGCCCCCTGGGGAAAGGGTGTCTCTCTGGGCTGTCCTGGTGTTTTTTTCCACAGTCCCAACCCATATGGAATTAGTCTCGCTGTTTTTATTGTTCTCTGCTGACTACAGTCGGACTTTGGTTTAACTGGCCCATTAAATGTTTAATGGCTATTTTTCATTCTTGATTGTTGAACTTCGGATCTGGGGGCAGGACCAGTCAGTTCCAGACCTCTTGGAAAGGCCCTGCAGGTAAGGCCCTGTGGGTGAAGAATGCAAGGAGTCACGCCACTAACAGCTGGGCCTTCTCTTCACGATACTGTTTGATCCGGTTTTCTGAACACAGCTGAGGGGTCTGAGCAACATGTTGTAAGATACAAGTTCCTAATACTCACCCTTTTTTCATTATCAGTGACAACTGTGAGACAGTTTTATTCTATAAATGTTAAATTCACTGGTCAGGTGTGGGATACCCATAAATCAGTAAATAAAGCAGAAACTTAAAATACTTTCTGGTGGTTCTTTATATTGTGGAAATTGCAGAAATAGATCTTAATATTGTTTTAACCTTTTGAGACATAGTGGGATGTAGGAGAAATATTTTGGGGGACCAGGTTTTCTAGAAGGAATGTTAAGTATAGGACTTGGGCAGATTTCATTTTTTTTTTCTTACCTTTCATAAACTTGAAATTGTGAGGGGTTAAAACATTTTTTAGAAAGCATTGTTTTGACAATCATTTGTTGCAAATGCACCTTGTTATTCTGTTTATGTTCTTTTTAATTGTCTGAGTTGATGGTTTATCCTAGATGTTGTATACAGAGAGAGTTTTCAACTCAGTCTTTGTATTTGTTTGAAAGTTCTTAAGTAATTTTCTCATAAGATGAAGAGCTTTCATAATTATAACTTAGAGTCAAATTTTATTCTTGTAATAGTAAATTTACATTTTTAACTGCTAGAAACTTAACCAATAAAGTGCATAAAGAAATATTCCCTCAAGTTATACCTAGAGTCTGCTGTCTATTAGAAAATGAAAATTCAGCCTTGTACAATAAATAATGGCAGGCAGCATTCAAATTAGTGATGTTTGGTGGTTTGATAAGGTAGTTACTGGCATGTGTGCTATCGTTGATCACAGACAATTCCGTTGCCAGGAATCTTAAGAAAGCAGATGTTTGGCTATCCCCAAGGGCCTGTATTCTTGCCTGGGAAGTCCCGTGGACAGAGGAGCCCAGCGGGCTGCAGTCCATGAGGCCACAAAGAGTTGGACATGATTGAGCGCAAGCACATAAATACACACAAAGGCTGCTGAGGGGCTGGAGGTTCCTCTCAGCTCAGCTGGAGCCAACCCAGAGGAATCCCTGCCATTCACCTCTAGTGAGGCCACAGGGAGCAGTTAAAGCTAAACGCTTTTTAAAGTTGCCTAATGAGTATGATTGCATTTGGTTTTGTATTGAAACAGGTTACATATTCAAGAGGGAAGCAAGCATAAGAAATAGAAACAAAGTTCCAGGATACTTGGAAGGTGGCCGTGAACAGGTTCAGCCAGTTTAGTCTTCATAATTTGGTGGAAAGCACTCATCAGATATAGCTCATGATAAAATGACCATTGAGCAGTTTCTTCAAGTCTTAAGCCTCAGTTTGTCTCTGTCAGATAGTCACTCAGATTTTCAAAGCAAACGTGGTGTTTTTCAAACATGCCATTCCATTTTCACGGCTGTCACCTTAGCTGCACTTTGATGCATGGCAACTTTGTGACTCTGCGTTGTTAAATTGAGCTCATCCTTATACCTCAGACTGAACGCTGCGCGCAGTACGGCTTGTCACCGAGTGCCACGTGACGCCGAGCGTGGCCCCGCGTGTCCTGTCCGTGTGCTGACCCGTGCTGCCGGAGTTGAGCGGGTGGACAGGCGCACGGGCCGGTGACGGAGCCGCCCACCTCCTCGTCTGTGATGGCCTCGCTACACACCATTCACGTGTGTTTACAGAGACGGCAGGAGATGCTTTGTTCTTCGGTCTGTGTAAATGTCAGTCTGGGACCTCAGATTAATATGTTTTTGATTTCCAAGGTTTGGGGGTATATAGAATATTTCACAATATTATTGGACTGCTTGGTTTGAGAAATAGTGAAAAATACAGCAAAAAAAAAACCTGTAATCAAATGTTGGACTTTCTGATAGCTGCCCTCCGGCATTGTTTTCATGCTGTGTGATCCGCACTGTAGTTTGTCTCTGTACGCCTTCTCTTGGGCTCTGTGCCCTGAAGTTACGACGGTGGAGAGTTGGGGCATCGGGGTCTCCCCTCTTCCCCTGCTCTCGGCCGTTCATTGGCACAGTTCCTCAGTCACGTTCAGCGCTGTGTCCCTCAGCGCCTGGGGCTGTTTGGGTCCAGTCTCAGCGAGCTTCTGTGTCCTGCGCTCATCCTTGGAGGAAGGGGCAGGGGTGTGAGCAGCCACAATGTGGCTGGGCATCTCATTTGGCCCATGACCTGTATAATCAAGGCGCTGTGAAGAGCCCACTTTAATCTGTGTAACCCATACATGTTTTACTTTCCTTTCGGGCAGGTATCCTGAAGAACTTGCCTGGCACACAAATTTAAGTCGAAAAATCTTGAGAAAGTCTCCACAGCTGGAAAAGTTTCACCAGTTTCTGGTCAGCGAGACGGAATCTGTGAGTAGATGACTTCAGTCTTGCTGGTCTCCTTAAAGCCTGAGTATCGCAGTTTTATCTCAGCCATGCCTGCCACTGGCAGTGATTGGGTAGATAAGGCACGCAGAAAAGCACCCTGAACTCACTGTGCGCGCCCCGTAACGTCTGGTAATGTAGGTTGAGTTAGTAGCTCCTCTGATCATGCAGAAGCCCGGGGGCGCCGGCATGGTTGTCAGCGTGGCTTCTGGTGTCGGGTGCTGCAGCCACGGCTGGGCGCAGCGCTCTGCTCCCCGCACCCCACTTTGGAGCACGTTCCGTCTGCTATTGTGTCCTTTTGGTGTGCACATGCCGGGTGCCTTTCTTGCAGAGAAGGTGATGGGTTTTTATGGCCATCTTTATTTTATTAAAAGTGCTATACTCCACCTTTGCCAGACAGAAGAACAGCCTCTGAATATGACAGGTTTGGTTCTCGTAAAACGACATGGTCTTTGCCCCCTGGTTCCTTAGCCACCCCTGATTGCTGTTCAGTCACTAAGCTTCTTACCTTTAGCACCACATCTTCCCCAGCAAAACAGCCGCCCCCACACACAGTGCATGACCGAGTGAGTGCCCGGGAACCAAGGGCGTTGTCGGCTTTGCGGTTTCCTTTCAGTTCTGGATTCTTCGGTCTCAAATTTAAAATTGGAAGCTCCCCCTTCCTATTTTTCTGATCTCCTTTTGCTAGCCCAGGAAATTAGGTGTCACCAGATGGTTTTTATTTCCTTGTTGCTCTGAGCTTCTCTGTCCACCTGACAGGATCATTTGCTCCCCACGATTCTTGCCTTGAAGCCATGGCCAGTTTAGAAACCCTTCACCTCACTCCGTTCCAATCTCTCCTCCGTCCACAGCTGTGTGCTCTCAGGCTTCCTGTCCCTTCGGGTACCTGGTAGGCAGGCTCCTGTTGGCCTGGGTTCCCACTCCCACCATGTTGAGGAGTACATGGTGCTAGGCACCGCCTGTGCCCCCTTCTTTGCTCAGACTTGTGCAAAAAGGGCTTCTCTGGCTTGGCATTTAATCTCCAGGGGTTATGTGAACTGTCGGCGAAAGTGTAGGTATAATCTCTGTGGGGTGTGTGAACTGTCGGAGAAAGTGCAGGTTTGCACTTGGGCCGACCGTCATCATGCATCTGTGTGAGTTGAAAGATGAGCGCAGGGTGGCTGTTCACACAGGAAGCCCAGGTCCTGAAGGAGCAGAAGCCTCCTGCCTGGTAGCTGACAGTTCTTAGCTTTTTGTTGGGCGTTCAGTCCCAAGCTGTTAAAATAGAGTTGTGCGTGTCACAAGTGCTGGATTTTTCAAAGAATCTTTGAACAGTCGAACATTCAAATAGATGATGTCCTGACCCACGGGTGAAGGTGGTGAGGATGGCTGGTTAGTGTGGAGGTGTAGTTGTTGTCTGCCTTCTGCTGAGGCAGGGAGGCAGTGGTTGATGGGGCGGTGTCCAGGAGTACAGGGCAGGTGTGGGCTGCTCCTGGAGACAGGAGCACCAGAAATAGAAGTTGCAGTTTCAACTGTGAGGGGACACTTCTAGGGGGCTTTCTGTCCTGTGTGCATGTTGTATTTGAGTCTCTAACGATCTAATGTCATTCTCACATTGATGCCAAAGACAAGCCAAAGAATGCTCAAGCTACCTGACAACTGCACTCATTTCATGCTAGTAAAGTAATGCTCAAAATTCTCCAAGCCAGGCTTCAGCAATACGTGAACCGAGAACTTCCAGATGTTCAAGCTGGTTTTAGAAAAGGCAGAGGAACCAGAGATAGGATTGCCAACATCTGTTGGATCATCATAAAAGCAAGAGTTCCAGAAAAACATCTGTTTCTGCTTTATTGACTATGCCAAAGCCTTTGACTGTGTGGATCACAACAAACTGGAGAATTCTTCAAGAGATGGGAATACCAGACCACCTGACCTGCCTCTTGAGAAATCTGTATGCAGGTCAGGAAGCAACAGTTAGAACTAGACATGGAACAACAGACTGGTTTCAAATAGGAAAAGGAGTATGTCAAGGCTGTATACTGTCACCCTGCTTATTTAACTTAATATGCAGTGTACATCATGAGAAACGCTGGGCTGGAGCAAGCACAAGCTAGAATCAAGATTGCTGGGAGATACCAATAACCTCAGATATGCAGATGACACCGCCCTTACAGCAGAAAGTGAAGAAGAACTAAAGAGCCTCTTGATGAAAGTGAAAGAGTGAAAAAGTTGCCTTAAATCTCAACGTTCAGAAAACTAAGATTATGGCATCATTTAGTGGCAAATAGTTGGGGAAACAGTGGAAACAGTGGCAGATTTTATTTTTGGAGGCTCAAAAGTCACTGTAGATGGTGACTGCACCCATGAAATTAAAAGACGCTTACTCCTTGGAAGAAAAGTTATAACCAACCTAGATAACATGTTAAAAAGCAGAGACATTACTTTGCCAACAAAGGTCCGTCTAGTCAAGGCTGTGGTTTTTTCAGTAGTCATGTATGGATGTGAGAGTTGGACTATAAAGAAAGCTGAGTGCTGAAGATTTGATGCTTTTGAACTGTGGTGTTGGAGAAGACTCTTGAGAGTCCCTTGGACTGCAAGGAGATCCAACCAGTCCATCCTAAAGGAGATCAGTCCTGAATATTCATTGGAAGGACTGATGCTAAAGCCGAAACTCCCAATACTTTGGCTACCTGATGTGAAGAGCTGGCTCATTGGAAAAGATATGATGCTGGGCAAGATTGAAGGCAGGAGGAGAAGGGGACGACAGAGGATGAGATGGTTGGATGGCATCATGACTCAATGGACATGAGTTTGGGTAAACTCTGGGAGTTGGTGCTGGACAGGGAGGCCTGGCGTGCTGCAGTGATGGGGTTGCAAAGAGTTGGACATGACTGAGCAGCTGAACTGAACTGAATGTCATTCTGATGGACAGGGATTACTGTCTTTTGATAGTGGCCATTTATCCACTAGTAGAAAAATGGGTCTTACTTGCTGTATGCGCAATAGTACTAACTTTGGTGTTCTGTGTATGGTTATACAGTATTTTAGTGCATTGGAAATAATGCCCAATATTAATTTTTTCTGCTGTTTTTAACGCCGTTGCTGATTTTTAAAAATTTTATTTTCCAAGGGAAACATCAGCCGTCAAGAAGCTGTCAGCATGATTCCACCGCTGTTGCTGAATGCCCACCCACACCATAAGGTACTCTGAGCCTTGCATAGAAAATGCTGGTGTTCATCTCTCTCTGTTTTGTTGAGACCTTTTATCTTAATATGGTTCATCGTTTATTTTTCCTTTTCACTTTGGGTGCAGTGGAAAATGATACATATTTTATTTTAGGTTCTTTTTTGCAGTTTTTATAGCTCAGTTTTTTTACTTATTGCTGAGTTTATCTTCATTGTTTCTGATTGACTCAATCAGGTTGAAATCCCAGTGAACACATACCGAGGGCTTGTTGAATGCCGACCATGGTTCTGTGTTCTTTTTGTGAGCTAATTCTTTATTGCACACACATCCCTGTGAGGGTAGATGTCCCTGTTTTTCCAGATGAGGAAAAGGAAGCAAAGAAGAGTGGAGGTAACTGACTTAAAGTTAGAAGCTAGTCGTCAGGGGCCAAACTGAGTTTGGAACCCAGCGAACTCTGCCCCGTGGTGTTCTGTTACAAGGCTTTTTGCATCTAGAATCTTTACTCAGCGTCCCTGAATGTCTTTTTCTGCTGGTTTCTAGTGCCGTTTTGTTCCCGTTTCCTGTGGCACGAGTATCTGTCTCCTTTCGTGATTCAGGGGCGATATATATTAGGGCATCCCAGGAAATTAAATAGAACACATGCTGTAGATTTATTGCATAACTAAGTGCTTAGGTCCTGAAGTAGAAACGAAAAATAATTTTAAATTGTTCTAAGTTAGATGTAGGATGGTTGATTTATGTAAAGAAAAACATCCAGCGTTTTCTTGCTTTTCACTAGATTTTAGATATGTGTGCGGCTCCTGGGTCAAAGACCACACAGTTGATTGAAATGCTGCACGCGGACATGAACGTCCCCTTCCCAGGTATGTGTGGGGCTGGGGTTGAGGGGTGGGGGTGCTGCGCTGGTGGGTGGTGGACGAGGAAAAGAGCAAACACAGTGATAGCTTATGGTGAACCATGTGATCTCCAAAGAAGATTTAGCTTCGGCACCAGGGCCCAGGTTTGATCACTCAAGAGCTTTTGTGTAGCAGAGTTTTATTAAAGTATGAAATGGACAGGGAAAGCTTCTGACACAGGAAAAGCTTCTGACACTTCCCCCCACACAGAGGGGGGAGAGTGCCCCCCTCGCTAGTGTTAGCAAGGGAATTATATCGTTTTTCAATTGGTTATTAAAATAAAAGAGTGTCTCAAGGTTGTAAAAATCTTACTAGACCCACTCCCACAATTTACATTTTAGGATTAAGGATTAGAACTTAACAACAGAAAGGTCCTACCAGACCCACTCCCATAATGTACATTCTGAGATATCAGGATCAGTCAGAAGGTTTTCAGGAAGGAGAAACTGTCCTCAAGCAGGATTGTTCTTCTGTAATCCCTAGTACAGAGTTTAAACCGAGTTTGCTGTGTAATCATCAGTTCTGGGCTTAAGAAAAAAACAACAACTTAGTTTTATATGACTAAAACTAAGGAATGCAGAGGAAAAAAAAAAGATGTTTGTCCTTTTCCTGCTCAGGTACCAGGGACTTCTCAACCTGCCTAGGAATTGACTGGACAGGGGGCGTCAGGCGCCTGGGTTTCCTGTCTCTAAAGGTAGAGCCGGGCACTGTGCAAGCCCGTCACATGTGCCCTGTGTGCCCCCTGGAGGGGCCTTCAGTTTAGCATCATGCATGGCTTCTGTGAGAGCACATGGTGGTTCTTTCTGAAGCCAGAATAGGTAGATTTCTGTTTTGTTTTTAATCTGCCTGATGGAACTCTCTGGCTGCCTCGCGTCCTGGTTGCGTCCTGCGGGATCTCTCGTCGCGGTGCGCCTGCCCTTGCCATGGCGCTTGGGCCCAGGAGTTGACGCCCAGCGTGTGGTATCTCAGGTCTCCCACCAGGGCTCGGACCCACGTTCCCTGCATTGCGAGGCAGGGTCTTAACCACCAGACCCCAGCGGGGGCCCCAGTAGGTTGATTTCAGTTTGAATTTTCGGGAGTCCCCGTCTCACGTTGGGGTTTTGGTTCTCTTCTGACTGTTACTACCTGTGTGAGAGGCAGGGGGATGTAGTTTAGAACCTCTGTCAGACTCCCCAGGTTCAAATCCCACCAGCGTCTGGTAGGTGAGTTATGTGACATTTCCAGACTCCACATAGGAAATGAGGCTTCAGTCTTGAACTTGGAGAACATTAGGTCGATGGCAAAGATCTGAGCTTGTGGGCCCTCAGGAACCTCAGTCCCTGCCCACCGGGAACTGACTCTCAGGGTCTACAGTGGAGCCCTAGCACGTCTGCCCTATTTTAAACACTTGTTGGGAGATTCTCTTAGTTTCCACGTCTTTCTCCCCTCACCCTCTGTTTTTTTGTTAATAGTCAGTGGTAGAAAAGATAGTTTGGGCAGAATAAGCCCTCCAAAGAGAGGAACTGTTGGAGAGATGAATTTTGAAGTTTTGACATTTTAAGAGACTTTAAATCCCTGCCAAGCCGCTCGCTTCCTTCTCCTGGGCTGTGACCCCAGTTCCCGCAAGTCTGAGGCTGGGTTGCTGGTCTCCCCTGCCAGCCTGGGGATGAGCACTGCCCCATGTCTGCTCATTTGATCCGATGCCGTGCCTTTGCATTCCCAGAGGGCTTTGTCATCGCTAACGACGTGGACAACAAGCGCTGCTACCTGCTGGTGCACCAGGCCAAGCGGCTGGGCAGCCCCTGCATCATGGTGGTCAACCACGACGCGTCCTGCATCCCGCGCCTGCAGATGGACGTCAACGGCAGGAAGGAGGTCCTCTTCTACGACCGCATCCTCTGTGACGTCCCTTGCAGGTACCGTCAGGAGGCCAGGAAGCTCAGAGTCCCCTCGAAAAATCAAATCAGAGAGAGTCTAAAGTGAAGCTGCACATGGACGCGTGTGTAGTGAATCTGGTCACAGCTGGTTTGAAGAGAGGGGCAGTATGAGCCTAAATCAGAAAACAGAAACTCAGTGTTAGTGATAAACAAGGAGATCAGAGAGGGGCGATTTTAATGGTTGAAAGGGAATGTGAAGACGACAGCGGAGAGCAGTGACGTCACATCGAGCCTTGTTGCAGGCGTTGTGCCAGGAGTGCGGGGTGAGTGTAGACACTGTCACAGCGAAATAATCGCTGTTAACACCGGGTGAGTCCTGTGTGGGACACCCAGGGCTTCCATGAAGGTTGGGGAACTCACGCATTTGTACACATACCTTTCTTTGAATTTTATTATGTTAGACTTTTATAGAGTTTACTAATAAAGTAATTGCAAGGCATAGCTGAATTACTGAGTTTTTCCAAAAAGGAAAGAGTAAAACTAAAGTGGCTAAGTTCCCGGAGGCAGTGACGTCAAACGTGCTGATGTCAAACATGTCTCTCTGAGCACATGACTTAGCCAGACTAGTACAAAACCTGCCATCGTACTTTGTTAGCTCTAAATGCAGCGTTTAAGTGGGCTGCATTGTTATCAAGTCCCGTCTTGTTTAAACAAATGGTAGATTTACTGCTAGTGGGAGAGTTCAGTGGCGGTATGACTGTGTGTCAAACACCGGAAGAATTCTTCAGAAAAGTTAAAACAGGTCATGAGCTGCATTTGTTTTTTTTATATCAGATTGCAAGTTTTTAGTTTTCTTTTGGATTAGATGTTTTCCCACCCCTGTGGGTTTTTTATTCTCTTTTTTAAAATTGGAGGATAATTGCTTTATGATGTAGCGCTGGCCTCTGCCATGCATTTGCGTGACTCAGCCGAGGGTGTATATCCGTCCCCCCCCTCCGGCTCCCACCCCACCCCACCCCTCCAGGTGGTCACAGAGCACTGGGTTGAGCTCCCTGTGTTCTTGTGATCAGAGATACCACACTGTGACCATGATGTGACCTCGTGGGCTCTGAGTTGTAAGTTGAGGAAATCAGAAATTTAGTTCCCACAGTACAAGCAGGGGATGTCGTTTGAAAGCCGTTATATCTTTTTTTTTTTTTTTCTCTCTTTTTTTTTTTTTTTTTAATTTTTTTATTAGTTGGAGGCTAATTACTTCACAACATTTCAGTGGGTTTTGTCATACATTGATATGAATCAGCCATAGATTTACACTTATTCCCCATCCCGATCCCCCCTCCCACCTCCCTCTCCACCCGATTCCTCTGGGTCTTCCCAGTGTACCAGGCCCGAGCACTTGTCTCATGCATCCCACCTGGGCTGGTGATCTGTTTCACCATAGATAGTATACATGCTGTTCTTTTGAAACATCCCACCCTCACCTTCTCCCACAGAGTTCAAAAGTCTGTTCTGTATTTCTGTGTCTCTTTTTCTGTTTTGCATATAGGGTTATCGTTACCATCTTTCTAAATTCCATATATATGTGTTAGTATGCTGTAATGTTCTTTATCTTTCTGGCTTACTTCACTCTGTATAAGGGGCTCCAGTTTCATCCATCTCATTAGGACTGGTTCAAATGAATTCTTTCTGACGGCTGAGTAATATTCCATGGTGTATATGTACCACAGCTTCCTTATCCATTCATCTGCTGATGGGCATCTAGGTTGCTTCCATGTCCTGGCTATTATAAACAGTGCTGCGATGAACATTGGGGTGCACGTGTCTCTTTCAGATCTGGTTTCCTCAGTGTGTATGCCCAGAAGTGGTATTGCTGGGTCATATGGCAGTTCTATTTCCAGTTTTTTAAGAAATCTCCACACTGTTTTCCATAGTGGCTGTACTAGTTTGCATTCCCACCAACAGTGTAAGAGGGTTCCCTTTTCTCCACACCCTCTCCAGCATTTATTGCTTGTAGACTTTTGGATAGCAGCCATCCTGACTGGCGTGTAATGGTACCTCATTGTGGTTTTGATTTGCATTTCTCTAATAATGAGTGATGTTGAGCACCTTTTCATGTATTTGTTAGCCATCTGTATGTCTTCTTTGGAGAAATGTCTGTTTAGTTCTCTGGCCCATTTTTTGATTGGGTCATTTATTTTTCTGGAATTGAGCTGTAGGAGTTGCTTGTATATTTTTGAGATTAATCCTTTGTCTGTTTCTTCATTTGCTATTATTTTCTCCCAATCTGACGGCTGTCTTTTCACCTTACTTATAGTTTCCTTTGTAGTGCAAAAGCTTTTAAGTTTCATTAGATCCCATTTGTTTAGTTTTGCTTTTATTTCCAATATTCTGGGAGGTGGGTCATAGAGGATCTTGCTGTGATTTATGTCGGAGAGTGTTTTGCCTATGTTCTCCTCTAGGAGTTTTATAGTTTCTGGTCTTACATTTAGATCTTTAATCCATTTTGAGTTTATTTTTGTGTATGGTGTTAGAAAGTGTTCTAGTTTCATTCTTTTGCAAGTGGTTGACCAGTTTTCCCAGCACCACTTGTTAAAGAGGTTGTCTTTTTTCCATTGTATATCCTTGCCTCCTTTGTCAAAGATAAGGTGTCCATAGGTTCGTGGATTTATCTCTGGGCTTTCTATTCTGTTCCATTGGTCTATATTTCTGACTTTGTGCCAGTACCACACTGTCTTGATGACTGTGGCTTTGTAGTAGAGTCTGAAGTCAGGCAGGTTGATTCCTCCAGTTCCATTCTTCTTTCTCAAGATTACTTTGGCTATTCGAGGTTTTTTGTATTTCCATACAAATTGTGAAATTCTTTGGTCTAGTTCTGTGAAAAATACCGTTGGTAGCTTGATAGGGATTGCATTGAATCTATAGATTGCTTTGGGTAGAATAGCCATTTTGACAATATTGATTCTTCCAATCCATGAACACGGTATGTTTCTCCATCTGTTTGTGTCCTCTTTGATTTCTTTCATCAGTGTTTTATAGTTTTCTATGTATAGGTCTTTTGTTTCTTTAGGTAGATATACTCCTAAGTATTTTATTCTTTTTGTTGCAATGGTGAATGGTATTGTTTCCTTAATTTCTCTTTCTGTTTTTTCATTGTTAGTATATAGGAATGCAAGGCATTTCTGTGTGTTAATTTTATATCCTGCAACTTTACTATATTCATTGATTAGTTCTAGTAATTTTCTGGTAGAGTCTTTAAGGTTTTCTATGTAGAGGATCATGTCATCTGCAAACAGTGAGAGTTTCACTTCTTCTTTTCCTATCTGGATTCCTTTTACTTCTTTTTCTGCTCTGATTGCTGTGGCCAAAACTTCCAACACTATGTTGAACAGTAGTGGTGAGAGTGGGCACCCTTGTCTTGTTCCTGATTTCAGGGGAAATGCCTTCAATTTTTCACCATTGAGGGTGATGCTTGCTGTGGGTTTGTCATATATAGCTTTTATTATGTTGAGGTATGTTCCTTCTATTCCTGGAAAGCCGTTATATCTTACAGGACATTTCCAGCCTTTGGAGCCTTCACATGAAGGACATGTGACCAGACCCACAGTGAAAATTACATTTTACAGGGAAAGCCATCGGACACAGGAATTCCTCCAAAAAGTCTGGGATTCAAAATTAGACCCGGACAGAAAGACTTAATTGATCAACTGTATTATAAAATTTACATGGAAATGATTTCTGTTAAATAAAAGTAGAAATTTAAAAAATGTTTAACTGATAGAGAAAACTCGTGGTAAAGAAATTAAAATGGCTTACTGAATTTGCTGAGGAAGTCCTTTATAAGTTTATCATTATTCATGTAATTCTGATTAAAATGCTGCTGTTGAGCAGCAAGTTTCTAAGTAGCAGGATCAGATTGTTATCTGCTTTCCGAGTTCTGTCCTAGGTCTGGAGATGGTGTTTTGCTGGTATTTCTCTTAAATGGAAGCAAATACTGTCTCTTTGTTGAGTGAGGGTTCCTACTCAGATCTTTTATTTCCTTATTGAATTGAAATTGAAATATAATTAGAAAGTTTAATGCATTAGCGTGTCCTCCAAACAGAAATAGGATGGGGCTTATGAGAATTTAGATTGTTTTCTAAGTGGTACTCATAATACCCTTTAGCTTGGATTATTAAGCTCCAGTCATCCTACTGGTACAGAGGTTTCAGTTCTTAAACTCATTTCTTTGCAGTGGAGATGGCACGATGAGAAAAAACATTGACGTCTGGAAGAAGTGGAGCACCTTGAACAGCCTGCAGCTGCACGGGTAAGTCAGCTGTACCTGGCGGCCCTGGGTGACCAGGAGGTGAGTGAGGGTTTAAGGTCGAATCCCTGAACGCGCAGAGCTTCAGCTGGCTGACTGCAAGCCTCAGAGCGATAATCGCTGCCTTCCTGAGTCTGCCTATTCGTCAGGAGTTGTTTTAAGAGTAGTACACTGAAGTTGTATATGTTTTCAGGTTTCAATACCTGAAACATGTTGAAATGTATTGAAAATGCCTTTTATAAAAATTTCCTGTGATATTTCTAACATGTTGTCTGTGAAAAGAGCGTTTCTTACTAATATTTCTCGTCTCCGTTTTCAGTTCTTCGTGTTGAGTTATTTTACCTTTTAACATCTGATCTCAGAAATATTTATGGCTATCTTTAAAAACATTTTTGAAAAGTTCTTAAAACTGCAAAGAAAAAGGAAATCTTATAACTCAGATATATTTTGTAATTCCTCATGTATTGTAGTGTTTTCCTGTGCATACAGATTTTTAAAAATTGTACTGTCTACAGAGCTTTGGATTCTTTATTTGAGTTAGCATCAGAATTGCAGATGCAGAACTGTGGTGATTTAGAGTATGTGTGCGTGTGTGCTCAGTCGCTCAGTCGTGTCCAGCTCTTTGCGACCCCATGGGCTGTGAGCCACCAGGCTCCTCTGTCCATGGGATTTTTCCAGGCAGGAATACTGGAGTGGGTTGCCATTTCCTTCTTCAGGAATCTTCCCCCACCCAGGGATCAAACCTGAGTCTCCTTCATTGACAGGTGGATCTGTACCACTGAACCACCACCTGGGAAACCCTGATCTAGAGTATCCTAATGAATATTTTTGTAATCATGACTAATCTATATTATCTAAATTTATTGCTTCACTATTTGATAATTGGGGGAAAAAAAGCAAAATTCACTGGTACAGAAAAAAAATGAAAGTTTAAAAAAAAGTATCTGTAAACAGGGTTGATACTAATCTACATTATCCAAATTTATTACTTAACTCTTCTGATAATTGAGGAAGAAACCAAAAGCCACTGGTGCAGAATAAATAATGAAAGTAAAGAAAGTATCTATGAGCAGGGTCGTTTTTGCAGGCAGTGAAGCCGACTGTGCTCTCCTCCCCGTGGGGGCCCAGTGTGCAGTGGCCGCAGACAGCAGCCTCCTCGGTGGGGTATGCAGCCTGTGGCCTGTGCAGGTTGCACTAAGGGGCCTTGGAGACAACTCTTTCTGGAGGGCATCCATAACTGGCCTGCTGTCCCCAGTCTGTCCCTGGGTTGGGAGGATCCTCTGGAGAAGGCAGTGGCAACCCACTCCAGTACCCTTGCCTGGAGAATCCCATGGACAGAGGAGCCTGGAAGGCTCCAGTCCATGGGGTCGCAAAGAGTCGGACATGACTGAGAAACTTCACTTTCACTTTCATAAGCAATATTGTTACTGTTCTGTTAACCTTTCCCAGCATGTGAACAAGCAAAGCATAAAGCTAACAACTGAATTCAACATATTAGGAAAATTTCACTATTAAAAAGACCATACAGATACATGATTTTTCTATTAGCAGTTGGTATATTCTAAATTCCTGTTTCATGTGAAGCATTGAATTGATAAGTAGTAAATTTAGATAATATAGGTTAATATCAACACTGTTTACAGATACTTTGTTTTCAGTCATCAGAATAGTTAAGTATCAGAATTACAGAGATCATCTAAAATAATCATAGTCAACACTTAGAGTATACCATCTGCATACACATATACACACCGAGTATAGGTTAAGTGTATTAATTGCATCACATTGGACTTCCCTGGTGGCCCAGTGATTAAGAATCTGCCTGCCCACGCAGGGGATGTGGGTTTGATCGCTGGTCTGGGAAGATTCCACGTGCCTTGGGGCAGCTGAGCCTGTGTGCCACAGCTACTGGAGGCCTCACGTGTAGAGCCTGTGCTCTGCAACAGAGACCCAGTGCAGCCAAAAATAAAATGAAAATAAATGAGCGAATGCTGAGAATTCACTTTTAAATGAGGCGTGTCGTATATACTTAGAAGAGGAACATAAAATGGAGTTATGTTGAAAAAAAAATATTTTTAATGGAGTTACATTAAAAATCCTGATATTCAGAAAGGTATTTCTCCTGTGAAGAGCCCTATGAAGAAAAGGAAAGTCTTTTAAAAGATTGGAGACACTATTTTTGTGAATGGCACATTCTGGTTTTATGGGTATCGGTTGCTTCCCCCCATGGGAGATGAAGGATTTCTACAGGTACTTCCTGGTAGCTTCTGTCTCCTCAACTTCCCAGTTTTATTAATTTCATTGTCATTTTGAAAAGGGCAAGTTTTGTAATAATTCAGTTGGTTTCTCAAATTCTCTCCATAATTTGACCTCGGATATTGGGATGCCTTAAAAATAACGAAATTGTGCCATTTGCAGCAACATGGATGGACTTGGCGATGATCATACTAGGTGAGGTCAGCCAGGCAGGTAACATGCCCCGTGATGCCGCTCACATGTGGGATCTAAACAATACAGCGAACTCGTGACGTCACACACAGGCACAAATCAGGCTCGCACATACAGGAGCAAACTGGCCGGTTACCAGTGGCAAGGGGAGGAGGGACAGTGCAGGGCTTGGGGATTCTTCTTTTTAATCAGCAGGGAGCACCTTAAACAGGTTTACACTAGCTTCGTTTAGAACCTTAAAAGGTGTATATACGAGCGTTGTTCACTTTACAGAGTGTTTTGTTGTGCGTCTGTCATCAGCTGCACTAAACACCCGCTCTAGTAGGTGCCTGTGATGCGTGTGCCACATGGTGG
Organism: Cervus elaphus; assembly: GCF_910594005.1. NCBI lineage: Eukaryota > Metazoa > Chordata > Mammalia > Artiodactyla > Cervidae > Cervus > Cervus elaphus. The sequence continues at coordinate 66,640,391 of NC_057839.1, forward strand.
TGCTTGGTCTCACGGTGACCTAATGTCCGGCCCTTAGTTTACAGCTGCGGATTGCAACGCGGGGAGCTGAGCAGCTAGTGGAGGGGGGCAGGATGGTGTACTCTACGTGTTCGCTGAACCCCATCGAGGATGAAGCCGTCATCGCGTCTCTACTGGAAAAGAGTGAAGGTAAGTGCGTGACGAATCTTTTAATAAGAAAATGTGTTTCAGAACCTTTATTGCTGTAGTGTGTTTTCCTTAGACTTTTTCTAATTTTGTTCATGGACATTAGCTTGTATGATTAGTCCATGAACCCTACAGTGAGGTGTGTGCATGCTTGCCAAGTTCTTCAGTCGTGTCTGAGTCTTCTCAACCCCATGGACTGTAGCCTGTCAGGCTCCTCTCTCCGTGGGATTCTCCAGGCACGAGTACTGGTGTGGGTTGCCGCGCCCTCCTCCAAGGGATCTTCCCAGACGAGCCCACCTCTCTTAGGTCTCCTGCACTGACAGGCAGGTTCTTTGCCACTAGCGCCACTTGGGAATCCCCCAAATGAGGTAGCCCTGATTAAAGACATGCTTCTGTGATGAATTTGTCATTTTTCATGGGAAGTGAGTTTTGCCTGTTTTCTTTCTATAAGTTTGAAAGGTGGTATCAGATCCTTTACCACACCGTTACATTTTTTTTAAGTTTTAATTGTAAAACACACGTAATTTGAAATAATGCAGCTCATTTAAAACGTGCAGTTCACTAGTGTAACTGCATTCACTCACTAGTCTCCTGAGCTCTTGATCTCGCAAATGAACTTCTAGGCCCACTGGGCAGCTCCCCCGTGTCTCCCCGCCCCCGCCTTCCCCGCTGTACTTTCTGTCTCTGTGTTTGACCGCTCTAGGTGTCTCCTGAGTGGAATCATGCAGCACTTTTGTGTGTGTGACTGACTGGCTTATTTAGGATCATGTCCCCAAGGCTTATTCATGTTATATCATGTACTCTCAGAATTTCCTTCGTTTTTAAGGCTAAGAATATTCATTGTCTGTTTAGACTGTGCTTTATTCATCCCTTGATCTGTCAATGGACGCCTGGGTTGCTTCTGCATTTTAGTTGCTGTGAATAATGCTGCTTTGAACATGGCTATACCAACGACTCTGGGAAAACCCTGCTCTCAGTTCTCTTGGGTGTATACACAAGTGAAATTGCTGCAGCCTGTGGTAATTCTGTTTATTTGTTGAGGGCCCACCATACTTTTTTCCATAGTAGCCGCACCATTTTACGTTTCTACCAAGAGTGTACAGGTTTGCCAGTTCCTCTGCATCTTCACCAGCACTTGCTGTTTTCTGCTTTTTTGATTATTAACCATCCTGATGGGAGTGAGGTCTTACCACACTGTTTTACACTGAGGAACCAGACAGATTGTCAGAACGTTTCATGTTTTCATGTCAAATATTTCTCCTTTTATGTTTTTGCTGAAATGTTAGCCTTTTCCATCAAATTCTCCTTAAACCAAATAGTGGAAAATTTAAAACTAATTACATCTCCTGAATAGAACGCTACTTGCATATGAAGCAGGTTGAAACGTAGATCCTGAAACTGGTGTGCGTTTCCTGAGACGATGTCAACAACTGTCTCAGCTTCTGTTACATCTTCTCAGTAGCTGAAAGGCCTGTGCTGTGAGGTGAGCCCTCCTGTTCTCACCTTTGCGGTCCCTTCAGTTTGAATTTACTATGTCGTATTTTGTTTTGCTATACTTATCTGAAGACTTGCTTTCTGTATCATGTTTTCCGTATGGAAAAGCTCCACATTTTTGGTGGTGCTCTATTTCAGAAGGCCTGTGAAGAGAAGGGCCATGGGTGGTGTAATCTGATAGTAACCGAGAGTCCTGTTCGCTAAGTATTTTTTCACGGGGCAGGTGGGTTTCCTGTCTGTGTTTTGCTCTCACAGCTGTCTCTCTGCACGTGGTTGCTCCAGACCACATCATGAGTGTCTCATTTCCGTGCTCCATCAGAGGCACGTGTGTAGACGTGGCTTCATCAGACAGTGACTCTTGCCGGGTCTTGTGTCCGCATTTGCTGGGGATTTTAACTGCAGGAGTGGGGTCCCTACCTGAATGTCCTCAGACCCAGCAGGGGGAAAGGTAAGCATTCAGTCTGTGCTCGCTGGGCCCCCGCCAGCAGCTTCTGACCCAGATGCTAGCAGAGAGTCACCGCTGAGCCCAGGCAGTGTTGGATTGAGAAAACCAGTTTCCATGTTTGTGCTGTTACCCGGTGTTTGCTTTTAGAAGCCGGAGTATTCGGATGGACCGTGGAGGCCAGCGTGATGCTTTTGGCGAAGGTTTCTCACTGTTGGACCTCCACCTCGGGGATTGCATTTTGCTCAGCTTCCATGGAGCTCTGTTGGATTTTCCTTCTCGTGAGGCTGTCCATGGATCTGTCCGTGGTTTGTGTTGGGTAGTTCATCTGAGAGGTTTCCTGTAGTGGCCCCAGAGTACAGCTTCTTGTAACGGTGCTCTTGTGAACAGTGCTTCAGAAGGGGGCTGTTGTCCTGATGGCCTTTTTAGAAAACTAACTTGGGCCTGAAGCTGAATGTTTAAAAATGTCCACAGTTTTTCGTGTTGCTTTTTGGATCCGGTGTGTTTGTTAGAGACAAAGGCATGCAGACGCAGATCATGTCCTTGGTGTGACTGGAGACCAGGAGCCGGCTGAGCGCGGGGTCCAGCCCTGCGTGTGTTCTAGGCCGCCTGCCGCGCCGTGTCTCGGGCACAGCGTGGCCTCTGCGGCTGCTTCCTGCAGCTCTCCTGTGCTGTCCTTTACCCACATGGTGGCACTTGCTCTAAGTGTGCAGTTCCGTGGTCTTGAGTGACTCTTGATATTACGCTGTGGAGAAGAGCTCATTTACGGTCAATCCCTGACCTATCCCAGAAGTCTCTAATCTGCTCTGTCTGGGTGGGTCTGCCCTCCCGGGACAGTCTCTGTAAACAGGATCTCACAGTATGCGATCTTTTACAGTTGTTTCCTTTCCCTGGGGTAACGGAGTTTTTGTTTTGCTGCTGACCTGCAGGTGCGTTGGAGCTCGCTGACGTGTCCTCAGAGCTGCCGGGACTGAAGTGGGTGCCTGGGCTCTCGCAGTGGAAGGTAAGTCTCCCGCCAGGACTCTGGCTCAAAAGGGTGGGTCAACTCACTAGGCCTCTCTAGTCATGAGAATTTTAAAGCATCCATGCTAGGGTAACTTGAATAAATGGTTCATTTGATTATGCAACTTAGAATCAGTTTCAGAATTATGTTTAATGACAAATGGTATGATTATACAAATATTTCTGGCAATGGACGTTTTCCTGCCTTTATTTTGCAATTACACGTCAGCTTTGTTTATTCTCATCCCTGTAAGTATAGCTTTGCTTTTTTCCCTTTTAACTGGCTGGGGTTCCAAGCTTTGTTCCCAGTATGAAGCAATTCACTCCTCAGTTTTAGCCCAGGAACATTCTGAGGCTTGTTTTATAAAAGAAACAGAGAGAGAAAGAGGAGAAAGAAAGAAAAGAAAAAAAACCCCGCTTGGAAAGTGAAAATGCTGCCTGATAGAATGATTGTCCTGGTTCATGGAATAAAAGAGATGGTCTCATTTCTTTCCTTGCAAACCGTCCTCCTCTCTTTGGGGAGAATGAGAAGCGCGATCTCTTGAGAGCTTCCTTACCCCCTCCTCTGACTTTTCCCTGCTCTCAGATGGGCTGGTTATTCAGAGTCCCCACCCTCTGGCCCTGTAGGTGATGACGAAAGATGGGCAGTGGTTCGCATCCTGGGACGATGTCCCCCACAACAGACACACCCAGATCCGGCCGACCATGTTCCCCCCGAAGGACCCCGAGAAGCTGCAGGCCATGCACCTGGAGCGGTGGTGAGTTTCCGAGATGCGTCTCGGGCATTTCCTGTATGGGCCATGCTGTGCCCTTGGCTGAACTCTTGGACATAAACTTTTCAGCAAGCAAGGTTTTCAGTGCCTCTTAGCTGCTGGCAGCAAGCGTTTGTATTGTAAACTAAAAAAGCAAACTGGTTTGAAAATGGTGATATTTTGGACATTGTGTTATTAAGTCTTTGCAGATTACATATTGACCATTCTCTCAGGGTTGTGTGAGTATTTACAGCAACAGATTATATATTTTGGATCAGTTAAAAAGGGTAAATTGTGTATGTGTGTGTGTGGTTTTTTTCAGTCTTAGAATATTACCACATCATCAGAACACTGGAGGGTTCTTTGTGGCGGTGTTGGTGAAGAAGTCTTCAATGCCGTGGAATAAACGTCCCCCAAAGGTAAACGTCTTCCAGGACAGCAGAGCGTGCTGTGTGGTCTTTCCGTGCAGCTGAGGCAGAAGCTGACCGCAGAGCGTGTTTGAAGGGTGGAGGGCAGTGGGGTGTTCTTGTGTGTGTGGTGGTGATGGTGTCGTTAAATTTTTGAGTATTCCAAAAAGTAGTAATTTCTTAAAACCTTAACTAAGGTCGCTCAGTTGTGTCTGACTCTTTGTGACCCCATGGACTGTACCATCCATGAAATACTCCAGGCCAAAATACTGGAGTGGGTGGCCTTTCCCTTCTCCGGGGGATCTTCCCAACTCAGGGATGGAACCCAGGTCTCTCCCGCATTGCAGGCGAATTCTTTACCAGCTGAGCCACCTTATAAGGGAAGTGGAAAAGGCAGAGTTTGGGAATTGCATGGGGCTATGGTCCTTAGGGTAGACACGGACTGCAGAGTCGGACGCGACTGAGCAACTTAACACACACATTCTTTCTGCATCTTCAACCCACTTCTTTAATAAGACTTGAAAAGGTGTGAAGACCACTCTGTGACTCAGTCAGAACCCCTCTGGTGGCGTCAGTGCTCTGCGTTCCGGTGGATGGTTTTCAGCTGGGACAACTCTGCCAGTTGCAGGCCAGCAGCCTTCCCCTTGGCCGTGGAGGGCAATGCCAGGCTGTCCAGGCCTGGCTCAGGTGGATGTGGACAGGGCTGACCCGTCATAACAAACATCAGCCGACCCCGGGGTTGTGTAAGGGAGGCCGTGAGGCAGAGCGGTGGGGAGACGGCGGCTGCTGCTTTTTTGTTTTTTTAAATAATTTTATTTATTTATTTATTTTTGGCTGTGCTGAGCGTCATCTTCTCTGCGAGGGCTTTTCTCTAGTCACGGTGTGGGGGCTTCTCGTTGCTGTGGGTTCTCCTGTCGAGGAGCACAGGCTCCAGGAAGTGCACGTGGGCTCGTGAGCTGTGGCTCCCGGGCTCCGGAGCGCAGGCTCAGTAATCGTGGCCCGCGGGCTTAGTTGCTCAGAGACCTGTGGGATCTCCCCGAAGCAGGGATCAGGCCCATGTCCCCGGCACTGACAGATGGATTCTTTACCCCCTGAGCCACCAGGGAAGCCCGAGGCCAGCCTCTGAGTCTTGACTCAGGATTGGGGTGTGAAGCGCGGTCCTCCCCTTTGTCAGTGTGCGGTGGGACTTGATAGCTTGTCCATCAGCCTGCCTCCCGTTGCCGTGGACCGGGGCCTGGAGTCACTGTCTGCGGGGCTCTAATTCCTTCCGGTCCATGCGGGAAAATGAGGACCGATGGTGCTTATAGCCTTTGGAGAAGCTGGAGCCAACCATTCTCTAGGGTACGGCTCATCCAGGCCGATGCCTGCAGGCACAGCCTCACAGGGAGGTGATGCGGCGCTTCGAGCGGTCATCCTGGGGCTCGTGAGGCTGAAGAGGTTCCCCTGGAGACCGGGTTCCTGCCTCTCGCAGCCCCTCACCCCCATCAGGAGAGGAGGCACGGAGCTCAGAGCTGTGCTCTCAACATCTGAACGCCGACCTCATCTGCAACTGAAATTGTCTTACAGCCATTGCCATACATTACATGTGATTTTCATGCAGTCACAATGTTATTAATGAAGTAGTTTTTAAATCTCAGAATGAAAGCATACAAACTCTGAATTTTGCACTATGAGATCCATCTTACTTTGCACTGGTCACATTTGATGGTCAGAGCACACGTGAGCCCACCTAGCGTGGCGCTGCTAGGGCCACGTGGTGAGACTCGGGGCCTCTGTCTTCAGGGCGCTGTTGTCCCGTTGAAGCGATGCAGAGTGTGAACACTGCTGGGGCTGGGGCCGGGGAGAGGCGTGCAGACAGAGTGCTGTTGCTGTCATTGTGAGGGGGCGGGACCAGACCTCAGCATCACACGGGACAGAGGAGCTTCCTGGGCCGAGGGGCGCGGGTGCAGGGCTCTGAAACAGGCGGTTTCCCGAAGCACAGATGTGGGGGGCGGGGGTAGAAAGGAGACACAGCCTTGCTAACCTTCGCAGAGGATTTGGGGGTTTGTTCTTTGTTTGCCTTTTTCTTTTACAATTAAACCACGTTTTCTGGGAGGCAGTGTTGCACAGCGTTACAGAACCTTACCAGCCTGTCCACTTAATAGCTTTGTGAACTCGACAGACGTGTTGAACTTTCCTGTGTACATGACCTAATTTGTAAACTCATTTCACAAGGGTTGGGAAATACTACTTTTACCAGTCTGGTGACTTGTTAGCAAGGACATGTGGCTGTAAAGAACTTCACCAAGTGGAAGTGTAATGGACACAGACCAGCCTGTTGGCTCAGGGGTGCGCCATGGCGATTCTGTATATAAATGCCTGGTTGTGGTGTGTCTTTTTCCCAAGTTGAGAACTTTCAAGGTCTCTCATAGCAGGTTTGAAATACACAAGCAGTGTTGTTACCTGTAGTCCCTGTGATGTGTGTCACGCCATAGTTTATTGTCTAAGATCTTATATAAGGTATACATAAAAAGTTAACGGCAGTAAGACACTGTGCTCATTTTTTTTTTTTTTTTTTGTGCTCATTTTTAAAGCCAAATTTATCTATAGTTGTCCCAGATCAGAAGTCAGCTAGTTTTTCGACAAGTAGTCCCTCTGTCACAGGAGGTACGCTTCATCTTTCTTCAGTTGATCCCTGGGCCCTGGAGCATTTCCACTCTCCTCTCTTCGTGTCCTTGTCTTTCTTCGAGGCCCCATGTAGCATGTCTGGAAGTGTGTGACCCACCGCACAGAGCAGATGCCTGGCAGAATTTCTGGGTGAAGACAGGCCAGTGCTACTAGCCTCTGCTAAGAAACAGGAAGTTAAAACTAGAATCTCTACCTGTGAATTCTGCTTATAATAGCAGATAGACTTAAAATGCTTACTTTTTTAAAGAATCCTGTTGTCTGTCTTTTGCATGTGAGCTGCTGTATTCATTTGGGCAGGTTGTGTGTCCCTGGAATCATCCCTTCCTGTGTCAGGACAGAGGCGGTTGCTGTCTGGGTGTTAACAAGCGTGTTAATGAGCATGTTCCTGTCCAGCTGCAGGGTGAGCCGGCGGTGCCGCAGGCCTCCGTCCCCCTGAACCCCGTGGAGCCTCCGGTGGGCAGCACCTCTGACCCTTTGGAGCTGGAGAGCAAGCTGGCGCCTGGGATCAGCGACACAGAAGCAGTGGAGAGAGCAGAGAACGTGGAGAACAGTGGGAGTAAGAAGGATGGCGTCTGCGGGTGAGGACCGCCGTGTCTTGGCCCTCACGCTCCAGCACCTGCCCGGCCCTCGGAGGTTCAGCAGGCCCCAGCCCGTCCAGGTGGTGGCTTCGCAGGGGCAAGCAGGTCCTGGCTGTGTGGGCCCCGGGGCTGATGACCCCGCAGGATGGATGCCTTGGACCATCCTCCACAAGGAAGAGACATGTGTCCCTGCATAGCCAGGCTGCCCCGGGCGGGGCGCGGCTGCGGGGAGGAGGAGTGGGCCGGTGGGACTACTGCGACCCCTCACTGATGGATCCCCTCATTCCCTCCTCTCCTCAGCCCTCCTCCATCTAAGAAAATGAAGCTGTTTGGATTTAAGGAAGATCCATTTGTGTTTATTCCTGAAGACGACCCGCTGTTTCCACCTATCCAGTAAGGATTCATTCGGCCTGTTAAATTCCTCATTTATGTTTACCATGGGGTTAAATGCACACGTGGTCATGTGTAACTGTAATTGTTCGTTTAGCTCCTTTTTAACTGCCTGTTAGAGCTGGGTGAAGCTTTAGAGGGTCTTTCCCAAACCCTTCAGTTTAAGGTGAGCAGTAATCAGAGCATGTCGGAGCCTGGAAGGCAGAGATAATGGAGATGGAGACTTTGGACTGCGGGTCCAGGTGGGAAGCCCTTGGTGGGGGTCCATGGCTGGGACGCCGCCCCGCCTTGCTGCTGGTTAGGGAGGGTGGGTCTGGTGGGGTTTCCAGCTCAATCACAGGGGAAATGTGCTCGGGATACCAGTCGGGTTCCCCTCTTCCTTGTCGGTTAAGTTTAGTGTCTGTGAACCAGAGTGCTCACATATGCTGTCCTGTAGATGACTGGTGTTTTGCCTGTGTTTGTGAAAACCTCTCCTAAAACGTCTGTGAAGAGGGGGATGTTCTCAGGTGTGTTGTTGGAATTCAGGGGAGATGTTGTGCCTGTGAACGCAGGTCCTGGATCCAGGAGGTGCAGGCCAAGCAGGGGACGTTAGGATTAGATGGTGGGTGTCCAGGGCGGAGCCCCTGTCCCTGAACCATGCGAGTGTGAGAACTTAGACCATGGAGGGGGGCGGGACCACACGGCAGGCGTCACGTTTGAGCTGAACCCTCGTAACCAGTTGTGTCCCCTTCACAGGAAGTTTTATGCTTTGGATCCCTCGTTCCCAAAGACGAATCTGTTAACTCGCACCACGGAAGGGAAGAAGAGGCAGCTCTACATGGTGTCCAAGGAGCTGAGGAACGTGCTGCTGAACAACAGCGAGAGGATGAAGGTGGGGTCCCGGCCCCGGAGGGCTGCCCTTTCTCACTGCTCGCATTCCGTCGGAGGGGCCGGGGCCCAGCCGCCCGCCCGGGGGTGTCAGAGCTGCCAGTGGGCGCAGGCCGCCCCGCCGCGTCCTCCCCGCCGTCTGGGTCGTGGGGCGAGGGGCCTGCCTGCTGCTCTGTGGGCGCTTGGTTTTGTTTGTCCTTAACGTTAGCCTTCAGGTTTTCCCACTTTAGGGCCCGCGTTTTGCTTGCTTTCCTGTGTTCCCAGCTCATTTCCCTCTCGCCTGTTTGTTTCACACGGCCTACCTCCATGTGGTCTGGAGGTCCTGGGGGTTATGTGTTCTCAGGACAGGACTCGGACACTGTCCTCTCCCGCGTGCCCACCGCGGTTTCCAGGGTGATGGCAGCCTTGCTCCTGATGGCCCATGGACCGCGCACTGGTATCTCTTGTGTTCCCAGAGTTTCCTGGTTTTATTGTCTATTGTGCTAATTATTGGGCTTCCCTGGTGGCTCAGTGGTAAAGAACCCACCTGCCAATGCAGGAGACATGGGTTCAATCCCTGGGTCAGAAAGATGCCCTGGAGAAGGAGGGAATGGCAACCCACTCCAGTATTCTTGACTGGGAAATCATGGACAGAGGAGCCTGATGGGCTACAGTCCATGGGGTCACAAAGAATCAGACACAACTTAGCAGCTGAGAGCACACACGCATGTGCTGAGTGTTAGTATAAGCCACGTAAAGCAAGACCACTTGAGGGTTTCAGTCAGGCTGAGAGAGTGTTTCAGTCAGGCTGAGAGAGTGTTTCAGTCCGAGTAGCGTCCCGGCCACTTCTTTTTCCTTCTTTGAGCAGCTGCTGACAGCTTTGTCTCCTTGTGGTGCTGACGGAAGGGAGTATTTTCATTGATTTTCCTGACTTTAGCTTTCGTGTGTTTGTTTCATCTGGCATTTTCCATCACAGGTCATTAACACTGGGATTAAAGTCTGGTGTCGAAATAACAGCGGTGAAGAGTTCGATTGTGCTTTCCGGTTGGCACAGGAGGTGAGGGCGCGGACGGGTGTTTCTGAGCCGGCCTGGTGGGCGGGTGAGGACCCCTTCGAGCAGGGCTGCCCGCCTCCAGCGGAGCTCTCGAGGTCTCTGAGCTCTCTCGGCCTGGGGGTATGACCGCCTGTGTGACCCCGGTGTCACCGGGGTCCCCCCACCCCCGGGTAGGGGCCGTGGTGAGGGCTGGACCCCGGGCACCGCCTCACACTGGTCGTCACGGTGACCTCTCTCTGTATGCCCACAGGGAATATACACGTTGTATCCGTTTATTAACTCAAGAATTATCACCGTATCGCTAGAAGACATCCAAGTTCTGTTAACGCAGGAAAACCCGTTCTTTAGGAAGCTCAGCAGCGAGGCCTACAGCCAGGTCAAGGACATGGGTAAGCGGCCTGACGCGGAGAGGCAGCTCGTCCTCACCGGGGGCGGCTCGGTGCCGGGTTCTCGCCTTCGTGTCCGCGCGCTGAGGCTCGGTCCTCATGGTGTGCGGAGGGATCTGAGGGCCGGAAGCGGTAGTGCCGGCGCGCCGACGGGACGGGCGGGGCGTGCCCGGGTCCGCTCCCCTCCCCGGCCCGCCCCCCGGCGCGCCTGTGCGGGTGTGGGGCTCCGCCGGCTGCTGGGGCGGGGGTCTGTCCGCGGGGAAGCGGAGGGCAGTGCCCGCGCTCAGAGGCCCAGGAGGGTGGCCAGCGCAGACGCGCTCCGTTTGGCCTCTTGGCCAGCCCCCCGCGCTGCAGGGCGTGTCCTTGCCTGAGGCTTCCGCCGCTCCAGGACGGGCTCAGCCGGGCTTTCCTGTCTCTTAACCTCCCACCCCACATCCCTCTAGTGAGGTTTCCACCTCAGAATGAAAATATGGCCGCCGGGGGTTCTAATTGTGGTTGCTTTCCGTTTTCGGTTCCTCCTTTATCACTGTACCTGCCTTTCTGGCTCGGTTTGAGGGAAACGGTACAGATGAGGTACTAAAGTCAGGCAGGCGCGAGGCTGAGGCCTGGAGCCGCAGCCTGAGGCCCCGGCGCCGCCGGCCGGGCCCGTCCCCTCACCGTCTCCTCAGGCAGAACCGCGTTCACCCGGCGGGTTACCGTCAAGGGTAAGGAACTGCTTGGACTCGGTTTTGCTTTGTCTTTTCCTTTTAATCATGCCTTTAGATGATTGCAGTATGATTTTGACAATTTTTATATGTTGTTTGACGCTGTTTCTGGGAGTTGGACCAATTATCTCTTTAATCTTGTGTTTTGAGAATTAAGCAGTGGTTAATCCCCACCCGCCTGCGCCCGAGAGCGCCTTGCGGAGCCGCTGAATCGCTGAGCGCTCTGACTCACCTGCCTCCACGGCCCCACTTGGTGCCTGGGGTGGGGCGGCGTCGTGGGCTTAGAAGGAAAGGCCTCTGGCCTCCTCCGAGACCCCTGAGACCTGGAGTCTAGGTTCTCCTCCGGGCCCGTAAACGAGGGCAGCAGAGGCGTCCAGGCCGGGAGGGCTCAGCCAGCGGTGTCTGTTTCTTTTCCAGCCAAGGGCAGCGTCGTCCTGAAGTACGAGCCGGACCCCACGTAAGTGAGACGCTCCAGCCTCCGGGCCTCCGCGTTCTCGGGGGGCGGGGGGTCGTGCCTTAGAAGCCTTTCAGGATGCTCCCCTCAGACAGTACCGCGGAGCTTTCAGAACTGCAGTGTCCCCGGATGTCACCGTGAAGATCCTCTTTATGAAACATGTATGTGTGTGTATTCAGAGGATAAAGCGCAGGGTCAGTGTGAATACAGGGCCGTTAAGAGAGGCTGCATTCTCGCGCACCTACTGGCCGTGTCCAGTGGCCTTGCCCTGCCCGTGGGGGCGGCCCTGACAGCTTCCGTGGTCCCCGGGACCCCCGCTTGGTGACGCCTCTCACAGGAGGGGCTGGTTCAGAGTGGGCCGCAGTTGCCGGAAACGGGACAGAGCGCTTGAGTGCCGCCGCGGGGCCCTCAGGGGAGGGCGGGGTGTGTCAGCATCTGCACCCCAGATGGTCCCCACTCAACAGCTGCCTCTGACAAACAAAATGCCGCCTCCTGAGGAGGAGAGAGAACAGGGCCTGGGCTGGAGGGCGGTTTGGGCAGCTTCTCCCGAGGTGGGCCTTGGCCTGAGTCTGGATGGTAGGAAGGAAGCTAGGAGCTCAGACCCTCAGGCGGGGTCTGCACCGCCAGGGGTTGGGGGGGATAGGTCAGTTTTAAGATACTGGTACTTAGGCGGCTCACAGAGAGTTTAAAACAGGCAGTTTTAAGATGTGAGTTCCGTGTTCCACATAGGCTGGTTTCTACCAGTTGTACACAGGTGACAAAAGCTTCAGGAATTAGTTTTTTTTCTAAGGAAGAAAATGGGAGTATGGGAATTGTCTTAGGTTTTTCTCTCATTGTTTTTTTAATCGTCTAATTGTCCTAGAAAAATGGGAAGGTCCTATAGATTTCTCTCTTTCTCAGTGGTTTTTCTTGCTGGTTCAGGCCTTTCTCATCTTTTTTTTTTTTTTTTTTAAATTACTTAAACCCTTGTTTGGTCCTTGCTCAGCCTGCATCACTGATGCCTGGCACCAGTGGGCCTGGGACACGTGTTTACTTAAGGAGGTCTTTAGGAGCTCAGAAACTAGACCAGAGTCTCCTGCGAAAGGAGCTAAACAACAGTGTGTGTGGCCCACAGTGACACGCACGGCGCTGGGTAAGGGGCACGCGAGTGGCACGGACCGTCAGCACCCTCCTCGTTAGGACGGGGCCGCGTGGGGCTGTGTTGTCAGGGGTGGGGACCCGGACCGGGTTGTCGGGAGCCTCGAGTGTGGGAGGGCAGGTGGCCCTGGCCCCCGACCCTCTGTTCCTGCCGCCCCAGCTCTGGGCCGCGTCACCGGGCCTCTGGGGGCCTCTGTTTGCTCAAGTGTCCGGATGGGCCGTGAGGAGGGCGCCCTGAGGGACAGGGCCGCGTGCCTGTCGGCCAGTGGGGAGGGAGGCATAGGACAGGCCTTTAGACTTGAGAGGGCGCACGTGTCTGCAGATGCTCACACTTAGAGTGCTGGACATGTGCAGACCTGGGGGCTCACCTGCGTGAGTCTGTAGGGGGGACACTGGCCGGCCTGAGCGCCTTGGCAGTATTCGAGGCGGGAGGAGGGACGCCCGTAGGACGGCAGACCGGCTTGGGGGTGGCCATGGGTGTGGTCATCTGCGCTGGCCACTGAGGCTGCCGTGAGCAGACAAGGACCGCTAACCTGGAGCCGCTCTGTGTGCAGGAAGCCAGACGCGCTGCAGTGCCCCATCGTGCTGTGCGGCTGGCGCGGCAAGGCCTCCGTGCGAACTTTCGTGCCCAGGAACGAGAGGCTGCACTACCTGCGCATGATGGGGCTGGAAGTGCCGGCGGGAAAGAAGCGAGAGAGTGCCGGTGGGGCGCCTGGGGCCGGCGCGGCCAGCCCCGCCGAGCCGGAAGACGGGGTGGATGCGGCCAGCCCCGCGGAGCCGGAAGACGGGGCCGGTGCTGAGCAAGAGGCCGGCCTGGACGCCTCCTCAGGTGGGGACCCCGCGGGCGCTGGCCTACCCCGGTGAGCCGCGGGGGCCCCGCCAGGGTCGCCCCAAAGACCAGATCTGACGTGCCTATGAAGACGCAGCTGACAGGAGGCCTGGTCTCCGGATGATCCCAGGACTCCCTTCACGTGGAGCTGACAGTAACTTGTTAGTAACTGCTCACTTACTTTGTTTCTTCAGCAAAGTTGATCCGCTGTGCCTGTTGCCGGTAACAGACTTGGATCATTAGAAGTCTTACTCTGCCACGAAATGTGACTGCCTTGGCAGGAAGCTTCAGGTCCCCTTTGTTATGCCTGTATTGGTCTTAAGGCCCAGAACCTCTTTTTAAGTGTTATTTATAGAGAGAATCTGTCACTACTTCCAGATCATTGGAAGACTGTACTGTCAGCTTTAATAATTATATTGAGTTGCACATGAGTGTGACCTTAGTATGTGGTGGGGTTAACATCTGAGGTGTCAGATGACTTCTGTGCCTTTGTAATAAAGGGTAAAACAAACTTTATCTCACAGTAAGAGTTTATTGTGAGTTTGTGATACTAGTTATGAAGGTTTCGTGTGCTTTTATTGGAATGCTCTGCAATTAAATAATTTTTAAATGGGGTTTGGGATCCTTGGAAAGCTTAAATAAAGAATTATTAATGAAAAGGGTATGTGTGTGACTCAAGTTGTACTCCACTTCATGAGGTAGAAGGAACAGACTTATTTTGGGGTAAATGGAAGTATTGGGATTAAAAGCTTCTTAGCTGGTGAAGGGAATGTTACTGTGAAGACGTGAGGTCAAAGTCACTCACTCGGTTGTGACTACAGCCAGCCAGGCTCCCCCGTCCATGGGGTTCTCCAGGCAAGAACACTGGAGTGGGTGGCCATTCCGTTCTGCAGTGGATCTTCCCGACCCAGGGATCTAACCCATGTCTCTTGCGTTGCAGGCAGATTCTTTACCATCTGAGCCGCTGGGGAAGTCCAGCTCTTTCATGAAGTCTAAGGTTGAGCCTGAGAGCAATTGAGAGGACTTGACTTTGGGTTCACCTTTTACCCTCTAGAGGGTGGTGTTGATGCTGCAGCCACAGTGAGTCTGGCTTGGCTGAAAAGGGCCCCTTAGCAACCTGGGGACTGACTGCCCTGCTGGCCTGCTCCCTGGGGCACTGCGCTCACCCGGCAGGTGCTTCGTGGCCTTTTCAATTAATCCATTAACTGAGTCCCTGCCGGGTGCCAGGTGGGGCTCTGGGTGCTGGGGGTGCCGCTTTTCAAGGCAATCAATTTTAAAAAGATTATGATACAGTGAACTTTCATGTCCCCTCACGACTTTCACAGATAAGGACTGTTTTTCTCTTTAAAAAAATAACCTCAATAACTTGACTCCCAAAACAGTAACAATTCCTTAATGTGAGATACCTTACATGAAAATTCTATGCACTGAAAACTGTTAAGATGTGGATGAGAGAAACTGAAGACACAAATAAATGGGAAGATAATCCATGCTTATGGGTTGGAAGGATTAATGTTAAAAATGTCCATACTGCCCAAAGTGATATTACTTTCCTAGTTAAGTTTTACTGAGGTTAAAGCTGCCTGCACATTTCTTCCCTTAACTTGATAGACATTTTGCAGGGCAACACTTGAAGACCATGTACCTCTGTTACCAAACTTTAACTACTCTTGGTAGTTTTTCCTGAACCAGTTTTTTACCATCAGTTCAGTTGAGTTGCTCAGTCGTGTCTGACTCTTTGCAACCCCATCACTGCAGCACACCAGGCCTCCCTGTCCATCACCAACTCCCAGAGTTTACTCAAACTCATGTCCATTGAGTTGGTGATGCCATTCAACCATCTCATCCCCTGTTGTCCCCTTGTCCTCCCGCTTTCAATCTTTCCCGGCATCAGGGTCTTTTCCAATGAGTCAGTTCTTTACATCAGGTGGCCAAAGTGTTGGCGCTTCAGCTTCAGCATCAGTCCTTCCAATGAATATTCAGGACTGATTTCCTTTAGGATGTACTGGTTGGATCTCCTTGCAGTCCAAGGGACTCTCAAGAGTCTTCTCCAACACCACAGTTCAAAAGCATCAATTCTTTGGCAATCAGCTTTCTCTATAGTCCAACTCACATCCATACATGACTACTGAAAAAACCATAGCTTGGGCTAGAGCTGCAAAATGATAGTTTTCCAATTTTATCACTCGTCTACACTTAGTTTGCATTCTACATTAAACATTTTTTCTTGTCCCCTATTTGCTTCCTTATTCATTTATTTATATCATGAACTCAAGGATTCCTGTTTTATTCAGTAAGGGATGTTGCTGTCATTGTCCCAGTATTGGCTGATAGTACCTGCTTCTAGTTGGTTCTGATGTGCTTCATGTGTCTCTGTCATGTGGAGTTTCCCCCGGCTCCCTGGATCCTTGCAGTGGAATCTGGTTGTTAGAAACCAAGCTCTGGTATTAGGCGTGCTCACTGCTGCTGGAGTGCTGTTTCTGATAAACCCTCTCAGCAGAGAGGACTAGGAAATCAGTGTG
This sequence comes from Cervus elaphus, assembly GCF_910594005.1. Taxonomy (NCBI): domain Eukaryota; kingdom Metazoa; phylum Chordata; class Mammalia; order Artiodactyla; family Cervidae; genus Cervus; species Cervus elaphus. The sequence continues at coordinate 66,656,220 of NC_057839.1, forward strand.
AATGTGCATGCACACACTGTGTTATGTGTTACCTGTACATTGGTTAAAACCCTGTCACACCAATACCTCTAATTTCAGCCGACCCTGGCTTCTCCTGTAGTCCTCCTTCCATGTGTATCCTCTCTCCTCTTCCATGTAGGCCCCAGAGCCCTGAATTTTCTCACTGTTGGTGTTTGTTCAACATTTGAAGGTACTGATTCCCTCTTAGGGGCTGAAAGCCTCACACGCTGGCCCTTCCAGTTCCCACTGACTGTGCCAGGGCCACTGTCACCATCCTCTGACCCTCTTCCCTGAAGGTCCCTGCCGGCCAGTGCCAGCATGAATGTCAGCACCAACCGCAGGGAGCTCCCAGTTTCAAAAGTTTCTCCTCCAGAGCTTCTTTAAAAAATGGGTAGAGGGTGGGAGAGAGGCTTAAGACGGGGTCACAGGGAAGAAACCAACGCAACATTGTAAAGCGATTATCCTCCAAATAAAAATAAATTTTAAAAATGCAAAACTCTGGCCCTACTTATCAGAGGCTATTTCTCATGGCTGGGCTAGAATCTACACCGACTATGGTGACAGGTTGAGGACCAATGATTTATATAACCTTAGCTCGTACAAGACTTACCCTGTAAAGACAAGTTAGAACTCACTGTTTTCTTTGCAGTAAAGAATCCCAGCATTTGTTCAGTTGAGGTACTTTACATTTTGTGTAGTTATGATCTATAGAGGCCTGGGTTCTAGGTTCAAACCCAGGTGTGTCCACACTGCATAATAGTTAACCATGGGCTCATTCGGTCAACAAAGCATCCTTGAGTATTTAGATCTTTTCCCAATTTGACACATAAGCAAACCAGTTCAGTTCAGTTCAGTTGCTCAGTCGTGTTCGACTTGCGACCCCATGGATTGCAGCACGCCAGGCCTCCCTGTCCATCACCAACTCCCAGAGTTTACTCAAACTCGTGTCCATCGAGTCGGTGATGCCATCCAGCCATCTCATCCTCTGTCGTCCCCTTCTCCTGCCTTCAATCTTTCCCGGCATCAGGGTCTTTTCAAGTGAGTCAGTTCTTCACACCAGGTGGCCAAAGGATTGGCAAACCAGGCCGAGGTGATTGCAGTTACTTAACAGTGCAGTGACCAGCCTCTGCCAGTGATATTTAAGTGGCTCACTCATGCTGACCCATGTCAGTCAGATGTGACCGGGAGAATCCACATCGTACTGTGAGCAGGGGAAGCGGAAGAACTGCCGACTGTAGCGAGGTGGGAGTAATGAGGGGCTGGCTGGTCAAACGAGAGAAGGCTGCAGGGTGTGGGCACCACAGAAGGAGCAGCACGCTGGAAGCCAGAGCACCTCAGGAGGAATTTGCCATTCCTCACCCTGGGGTTTGCTGGGGAGGGGGCGACCACAGTTCACTGAAGGGCAGGAATGTAGCTGTGTCTTTGCACTGGTAGAACTTGCTGGAAGTCTGCCCCTGGGCTGTTGTACATTGTAGGAGCCGGGCACTGGGGGGGGGGGGGGGGGTGGGGTAGCGGGGGGGGTTTCCCCGGCTCCAGAATCTTGGAAGCAAAACCCCTCCTTCCCGCAGTGCCTCTCTGGTGCCTTCTACTGGCAGAACTGTCTCAACCGCCCAGGTGAGGACGATGATTGTATGACTTTGGAGCCCTGAGATGAGGAATCGATAACTGAGTAGGCGTAGCACACGACCTCAGTTGCCTCACGGCCTGTGGGATCTTACTTCCTGGACCAGGGACTGAACCCATGTCCCCTGCATTGAAAGGCAGATCCTTAACCCCCGGACCACCAGGGGGTCAGTTCCCAGGATTCCAATTGTCAAAAACGCATGGGACCCACAGGAGCAGCATTGCAGGACACCACCCCTTTCAAGAGATGGCTGCACTGGCTGCTTTTCAGTGACCATGTTTTCATGGTTGCAGCTGCTTTTCAACACCGCCAGAGAAGAGGACTCTCCAGAGATACAAATGTGAGACCTGAGTGTGTGTTTTCCGGCTCCTCTTAAATGAAGGCTAAACCTCTGAGCTGCTTTTGTCGGATATACACGTGAGCACTTTTCTCAAAGCACAGGGTATTAGGAGAGTTTGCCTAGTTTGAGACAGGGGTTGAATCCAGGCATCTAATTTCCGTGCCACCCGCCCGCCCCCCCCCCCCACCAAACCCTAGTAAAAACTACAGTAACTGTATTTTAACAAACAAAAGCAGAGAGCAACATGGTTTCAGAAGCTGGAAAGCAAGCAGACAGGTGGTAATAAGAGAACCCAGAGAGGGAAGCGCTAAGCCCGCAGCGAGGATAGCTGAGAAGCCATCCACACACGGCCCTTCACTTGGCTCCCGAATGTTCGGGGCAGCCAGTCTCCCTGTGGAAGACTCTTCTCTGGAACCTGTGCGGCTCCAAAGGAAAGATCTAGGGTTCCTGGCTTCGGGGTTCCCCAGAGCTGGCCCCCGCAGAGTCACCCTCAGAACTGGCACATCTCCCCAGCCGTGTAGCTGATACACCTTGGAGCCCTTGAGTAGCCCCGAGGAGGCAGCCTGGGAGTCCCAGGCCTCAGAAACCGCCTTCGGCATCGAACACAGGAATCAAAGCAAGCAGAAGAAAAAAAAAAACAGGAAGAAGCACAGACTTTCCAAGGAGGACAAAGCTGCTTTAAAAGAATCCCTTTTATTAAAAAAGTTGGGGACCCCCGGGTGGTCCAGTGGGTTAAGACTTCACCTTCCAATCAGCGCAGGGCCTGCAGATTCGATCCCTGCTTGGGGAGCAAAGATCCCACAAGCCTCGCAGCCAAGAAACAAAACAGAAGCAGTGTTGTAACAAAGTCAATAAAAATTAAAAAAAAAAAGTTCGATGATGACAGCATATGACTAAGCCTGATGAGACCCCTTAAAACCAAAAATAAAAGTTAACGAGGGTGTTTTTCACATGAATGCTTCACTGAAGGTTTCTTTCCAATTCTAATCAACATTTTGGTGAGGAGTTTCTGCTCTGAAGGAAGAGTGTTGCAAGAGAAAAGACAGCTGGCCTAAGACAGGTTTCTCTTCCAGACACAAACACGCCCATGAGAGCCTAGCTCGCCTGGCTGAATGAGACCCACACATCCAGAAATAGTGGCTGCTTGGCTGTCGCTGAGACAACAAGGTTTAAAAGCTTAAGAGCATCTGTTTCCTTTGAACTTTGGAATCCGTCTTTGAGAAGATGGATAAAATAAATTTCCTAAGAAGAAAATGACAATATACATAACTTCGACCCAGCAAGTCCACTTCCTGCACTTGCAAATGAGCAAAATGATGTGTCTACGTCATTTGATGCCACATTGTTTGTAACAGAAAACCAGAAAGACCGCGACATCTGTGGCCGGGGCACCGGTGAAATGAATGATACCTAACCACTGAGCAAATTCTGGGAGATGGTGAAGGACGGGCAAGGCTGGCATGCTGCAGTCCATGGAGTGGCAAAGAGTTGGACATGGCTGAGGGACTGAACAACAACAAAAGAGGAATAGTTGATGCCATCAAAACGGCAGGAGGAAATCAAGAGTCCTCTCCTGGTGGAGGAGCGCAGGGTGTCCCCGAGTCATCCAGCCAGTTGTGACACATGTGTCACCAGGAAGCTCATCAGATACCCGTGCCCAGGGTTTGTACCAGGGCACCTCCGCTGACTCATTCAAAATCCCAATCTTCCACAAGGAAAGCTGGTGATCAAGACAACGTCTGCATACACAGTTGAGATGCAGAGACCCTCCCGGTCAGCTCGAGCAGGGCAGGAGCAAACACTCCTGAAGTCCCAGTTCCCGTAGGCCAGCCCAGAGTCCAGGCCTTGCCGAGGTCAGCGGTCTTGGCCCCACCGGGTCAGCTCTTCCCTGCACACCTCCACCCTGGCAGCCACTCCCCTGGCACCGGATGCTGCCAGCAGCTGTGCGGGGTGGGGGTGGGGGGCTGGACTCGGGTCCTTCCAGAGTCGAGTCTTGAGATGACTGCAACCTCTTGGCACGCTTTGCAGAGGGAGACCCAGCCCAGATCCGGCATCCTGACCCACAGGAGCCATGAGATGGTAAATGTAAATAAATTCTGGGGTGATTTGTTACCCAGCCGTAGATAACCGATACAGTCACTTAGAGACAGCTGACTGTGTGACCTTGGGCCAGCTTCTTAACATCTCTCAGCCTCTATTTCCTCATCTGTGAAATGGACAGAGTGACGGCACCCACCTACCTGATAAGACTGACGCTGGGACAGTGAGGGACAGTGAGGGACAGCGTCGGACAGCAAGTGCTTCGAGGTGGAGGCCGATTTTTTTATTTAGCTTTTTAGGACAAGGCATTCACTGCTAAGTCAGTGTTTCTTTTTGCTCTTGGATAAAACCTTCAATCAAGGCAGATAGGGGCTTTCCAGGTGACTCAGTGGTGCTGTCTGCAGTGCGGGAAACGGTTTGATCTCCGCATCAGGAAGCTCCCCTTGGAGAAGGAAATGGCAACCCACTCCAGTGTTCTTGCCTGGAAAATCCCACAGACAGAGGAGCCTCGCGGGCTACAGTCCCTGGGGTCACAGAAGAGTTGGACGTGACTCAGTAACTCAGTACGAATGCACAGGGCGGGCAGATCGCCCGGGAGACCTGCAGGCATCTTAAACTGTGGCCTTGCTTACAGGCTCTGTCCTTGGCCTCAGGGGTGACTAACGCTGTCAGACGTGGAGGCAAAGACTGCTGACCACCCAGCACCCATCGCCTGGCTCCAGGGTGCCTGCTCTCACCTCTTTTTGCAGGCTCGGGGAGGGGGTGTTTCATGTCAAGGGGAGCAGCTCAGGAACTGGTTTTGGCAGGAAATAGGGATGGCATAATGGACCCCATGGTTAAAATTTTTTATTTACTTGGCTACACAGGGTTTTAGGTGCAGCATGTGGGATCCTGTTCCCTGACCAGGGGACCTGGGTCCTCCACACTGGGGGCGTGGAGGCTTAGCCACTGGACCACCAGGGAAGCCCCACTGACCCCACTCTGGTTTCAAACTGGTTTCCATTACCAGCTCCTTCCACCCTCAGAATCAAACTTCATTTACTATCGAAGACTGTTTGAAGGTTGTGAATGAAAGACTCCTAAAACCTGGAAAATATCAGCCTTGCATTAAAAGTATCCGAGCACCTGTGAAATTATGCAAATTTGTGTTCTGATTAGGTTATTGTAAGATTGTTGTTGGTGTCAGGAGGATGACTATAGTTTTTAAAATAAAATTAAATATCTGTGGTTTGTTTCTCCAGGTGGATTTTTGTTGCAATAAATAGCATTTTCTAATAACAAAGTGTCTAAATATTTCAGTCAGTTTTAAACAGTGACAAGTGCAAACAGTATAAAATGTTCGGAGCCTGCTAATGGGACACAATCAGCACCAATGTTCAGATGTGCCTTTTTAAAAAAACAAAAAAGGTTAAACTGGTTTTATGATACTATGATGGCATCTATTTTTTTAAGAAGTAAAAGTTATTTTTTTATTTGCAAAAGCATACTTAATCACATACATAGAAAACGTTAAGTAATCTTCAAAAAGCGAAAGTAACAACTGTAGAGCTAAGTTAATTCAATAAAGTAGCAATACTATGACCAATGTAGAAAACTTTATCGTATTTCTGTAAACAAGCAACAGTTTTTTGAAATCTCAAGCTGTAGTATAATTTGCAATTTTGTTTATTTATTTACAAAAACATCCAAAGAAGGAAGTGAATGGGGATAAGTTTAACAAAAGAAATTCAGGTCCAGTCTGATATGCCTTTTAATAACCAAACATCTTTCATTATTAGCATTGAACCGTTTGCATGACCCAGTCTTTGGAGAGGCAAAGCCATAAAGTACATATCAATACAGAGGCACACAGGACTCTGCTTCTGAATGATTTCAGCAAATCAAGTCCTGTGGGGGAGGCATGTCGGGATGTCCTGAGGACCTGTCCTGCTTGGGAGGGAGGTGACAGTTTCTATCAACTCTAAGGCCGATTCGGCAAATGCGTGGTTTAGTAAGGTCCCCTGGGAAACAGCGCCCCGGGGGAGATTTTCGTGCAGGGAAGTTTGGATCGGCATCCAAGGCCCAGGGAAGGATGCAGGGCTGGACTGTCTGCCTGAGCAGAGCAGGGTGCGTCCCCGACACCGCTGAACTGTCTGTCAACACGCTAGAGAAGCACAAATGGGAATTGACTTCCCATCCACCAGAGGGAAAAGGCAACAAAATTTTATCAGTCCGGTGAAGAGAGGGGAAAGGGAAAAAAGAAAAGCAATAACAAGAAAACACAAGAAACAGGAAACACAAAACAGCTCCCAACCTGAAATGAGACGGACACAGGAAAGCGTTTGTGAAAGGTGGAGGTGTGGGCGTTTTATTTTATTGTTGTTTGAAAGAGCCCAACACTCACAGAATTTGATATTTGGGAGGTTCAGATCCACAAGATGCCTTCCCCCGTCCTCATCTGGCCCCGTTCTCCTCTGGCTCCGATGCAGCCATGAGCATCGGTAATTTTCTGTATATCCTTCCAGAGAGATTCCAGGAGGGTGTTGGGTTGGGCAAAAGGTTCATTTGAGTTTTTCTGCACGATGTTATGGAAAAACCTGAATGTTTTGGCCAACCCAGTGTTTTTTTCCTTCCATACAAATAAGGTTTTCTTGGTGGCTCAATGGTAAAGAATCTGCCTGCCAAGCAGCAGATGTGGGGCTTTGATTCCCAGGTTGGGAAGATCCCGTGCAGGAGGTTATGGCTACCCACTTCAGTATTCTTGCCTGGAGAATCCCATGGACAGAGTAGCCTGGTGAACTATAGTCCATGGGTTTGCAAAGAGTCAGACATAGCTTAGGTTTCAGAAGAAGTTTACACAAGTATTGATATGACTTCTATACAGAATATTCTGCTTCTAATATTCGTTTTTATTTAATAGCACAGCTTGGAAATTATTTCCTATTAGTACATCAGGAGCTTCGTTCTTTCTTAAAGGGCAGAGGATCCCCTATTTAGCCAAACCCTTATGAATAGACACTTGGGTTGTTTCTCCTTCGTTACCACCCCAGTTCCTGCAAAAATGACCTTGTGCATTTCATTTCAAACACTACACATGGCATGTGGGTTAGAATAAATTCCTAGCTGTGACATTTATTAGCCAGGGAATGTATACATTTTAAATCGGGGCAGATATCAGGTTGTAGTTGTTTGTCACTAAGTCATGTCCGACTCTTTTGTGACCCCATGTATCTTGGTATTAATATCAAAACAATTCATTGCAAGACACATTAAATGGGAAAAACAGGAATACTTTATAAATTTTATATTTGTAAAAGGCATAATGTACCAAGGACTTATAGCAGTCTTTAACCTGAAATCACCTTACAACAAAATACTGAAAATGCAAAAAATATTACAAATAGGAGAAGAAACGGACAAATCCACAGTTACATTAAAACATTTTAGTAATAGCATCTATCAGAAATTGACAACCGCGTCTATCGGAAGTAGAACACAGGGATGTGAGTGTCAGATAACACGCCTGAGCAAACACAAAGTAATGAAACAGAACACATACTCATTAGTGGTGACCGGCCATTCAGAAGCCTTTGGAAAGACCAGTGAAACAGGCACCTCTTTAGTCACTACTCACGGAAGACAGAGACAGTGAGCGAAGCCAGTTGCACGATGGGGCAGACTCGTAAGTGAACAAGGACACACCCAGCTCCTTTTGTGCCTGAGATTTGAAGACGTGGGCGAATGGAAGCACGCAGGAATAAAAACACCAGCATTGTTCCATGAAAAGGAGAGAAACAGAAGTAGGAATAATAGCCACAGACAAAGGGGAAGCGCAGTGGAGGTGCACCTACCTACCTGCCCCAAGGAGACGCCCAGGGAGACGGCCAGGTGAGCTGTGCAAGCTTTCAGCAATCACCTCTGTTCTATGTTAAATTCACTTCACAGAAAAAGCCAGAACGCTTCCCCAGTCAGATGGTCAAGTAGAAAACAGAATAGAAAACCAGCTGCTGATATATAGCTGCAATGAATGGGAAAAGACAAGACAAGCAGGGAATTAAAATAAGGGACCTGCTGTGATATAGTCATGGGGCACAAGGAAGTATATTCTCTATATGATTACATATATATACTGCCGATGTTAGTTATTATAAATTTACATATTATATATTTATATACAAATATGCATGTGTATATATATTATATACACATACATATATAATATACATATTATATACACATATATATATTGTACATATTATATACACACATATATAATATACATATATATATATACACGTGTACATATGGTGTATATATATGTATGTTTATATATACATATTTACATTGATTATACATGAATGTATACATAGTTACATAAGGAATAAAAAGGAATATTCAGTGGTTAAAGGAGAAGAATTAAAAATTAAAATAAGTCTTAATGAAATTCAAGACTGATTTCTTCAAAAATAACAATAAGCTAAGAATAGAAGGGAACTTATTTACCTTGATAAAGGATATTTATCAGAAATCATAAATCAAACATTATACTTAATGGTAAAAATATTAGAAACCAGAATCAATGAATATATTGCTCACTATTGTCTCAGTTAATTCATATCAACTGTCCTGGTCAGTACAGTGAGACCAAGAGAAGAATTGACCTGCCTTTATTTGCAGATCAGATAATTATCCATGTATGAAAATTCAAAAGGATGAATTAGAAAGATATTAAAAACTCATATAAGTAGCTTACTGATTTAATAAAGATGAAAGACATCATAAAGATTTTTACAAAATGACACATTGGGAGCAAATATTTGCCATATATATAATGGCCAGCACATCACATCCATGCTATGCAAATAGCATCTTCAAATCAGTAAGAAAAAGAGAACAGTTTGAGAGAAAAGTAGAGAAAGGAGAGACACAGGTCATTTGCACAAAAAGATGTACAAGTGACCCCTGGACAGCCCCATTCAGACTTAAAAAATGAGAGGTGATAGTAACAATGAGGGCTTCCTAGGTGGCTCAGATGGTAACGAATCTGCCTGAAATGCAGGAGACCCAGATGCCTGGGTCGGGAAGATCCCCTGGAGAAGGGAATGCAGTCTACCCCAGTATCCTTGCCTGGAGAAGCCTGTGGACAGAGGCGCCTGGTGGGGAGTCCTGGCGTCACAGAGTCAGACACAGCTATGCAACTGAGCGCAAACTCAAGCACGCGGTGTCCCGGAATTCCAATCTTTCGCTCGCTGGAGGGACCGCAGCTGGGGGAGTCATTACGTCTGCGGGTGACGGCGGTGGGAAACGGGTGCCTGCAGGTGGGCGCCGTCCTCGAGGGAGGCGGGCGTCCCCTGGGCTCCGCTCCGACTCCGGGGAGGCCGTGTTGCGGGCACCGCACTGTGACTCGGGCTGAGTAAGGCCTGAGGCCGGTGCACGGATCTCGGGGGATTCGACGGCTCCAGGACTTGGGCCCAGGAGTCAGATGGACAAGGGTCTTCCGCATCCTCTCACGGGGCTGGACGGTGGCCAGGTGTGTTTGTGGGGGCGGGAGGAGTTCAGCCTCTCCCTGGCTGGCTGTGATACCCCTCCCACCCCGAGAGGTGACCATCCCGGTAGAGATCTTCACTAGCATCATGTACGAGCGTGCTACAGTGCTTCAATCATGTCTGACCCTCTGTGACCTGTAGCCTGCCAGGCTCCTCTGTCCATGGGATTCTCCGGGGCACAATAACGCACGAGGAATCAAAGCAAAAACCACAGCGATGCCAGCAGGTGTCAGCCAGCGTCCGAGCCCTCTGCCGAGCTTTCCCACCTGCTGAAGCCTCAAGGCCCGCCCACACGCTTACCTGGTGTGTCAACCCCCACCCCCCAGGCACTCTGACACCTGTCCTGCCATCTGCCCTCTGGCAGCTCGCTTGCTCGGCTCCCTGTCCGCCTCCCTCCGTCTGGACATCTGGACAGAGGCTTCACCAGGACGGGGAGCCCCCTCTTTTCCCAGAGCCTGGTGGACTTACGGGGAGAGAAAGTGAGGCTGGCCCTCTGCTCATCTGTGTGCTGCAGCGGGGAGCGGGCTCTGCCCAGTTCATCACAGGACTCAGGGAACAGGCTAGGCAAGCCCCCGGCCCCCTGCCCGGGGACACCAGCCTATCGTGAGATTCAAGGAGTCTGAAGCAGGTGGTGCTTGGGAAGCGTCTACCGGGTGGGCAACCCCCACGCCGTCCCCCATCCATCTGAGCTGACACCGGCTGAGGGTCTGTACCTGTTTCACATGGAGACAGGTTGTGCTAAGTCGCTCAGTCGTGTCCGACTCTTTGTGACCCCATGGACCGTGGCCCGCCAGGCTTCCCTGCCCGTAGGATTCTCCAGGCAAGAATACTGGAGAAGGTCGCCATGCCCTCCTCCAGGGGATCTTCCCGACCCAGAGATGAAACCCGTGTCTCTTACGTCTCCTGCACTGGCAGGCGGGTTCTTTAGCGCTAGTGCCACCTGGGAAGTCCTAGACAGGCATCATCGCCTGGCACGGTTCAGGGTGAGGTTACAGGGGGAGACCTCAGAGGGCTCTGCCCAGAGTCAGAGCTGGGGTTTCTCTCTCGACTCACCAGGGCGAGACATGGAGGAGGAGAGACTCCCTGTGGAACCTCGTGGGCATGTAGTTTAAAAAGCATATCTAGTCAGCCTATGAGAGCTGGACCCTAAAGAAGGCTGAGCACTGAAGAACTGATGCTTTTGATCTGTGGTGTTGGAGAAGACTCCTGAGAGTCCCTTGGACTGCAAGGAGATCCAACCAGTCCATCCTAAAGGAGATCAACCCTGAATATTCATTGGAGGGACCGATTCTGAAGTTGAAGCTCCAATACTTTGGCCACCTGATGTGAAGAGCCGGCTCATTTGAAAAGACCCTGATGCTGGGAAAGAGTGAGGGTGGGAGGAGAACGGGGCGACAGAGGATGAGATGGCTGGATGGCATCACCGACTCAACGGACATGAGTTTGAGTAAACTCCGGGAGTTGGTGATAGACAGGGAGGCCTGGCGTGCTGCAGTCCATGGGGTCCCAAAGAGTCAGACATGACTGGACGACTAAACTGAACTGAACTGAAGAAGAAGATTCATCTTCAGGACCAGGGACCAGGCTTGATCACTCCAGAGCTTTTGTGTAGCAGAGTTTTATTAATGTATGAAAGGGACAGAGAAAGCTTCTGACAGACATCAGAAGGGGGAGAGTGCCCCCCTCACTAGTGTTAGCAAGGGAGCTATATGCTTTTTAAATTAGTTATTCCAGTAGGTCAAAAGGAGGTCCCAAGGTTGTAAAGATCTTACTAGACCCACTCCCATAATATACATTTTAAGATAGCAGGATTTATCAGGAGGTTTTCAGGAAGGAGAAACATGTCCTCAAGCAGGATACATGATTGTTATATAATTCTTACTAAGAAATGCAGAAAAGAAACCTTTGTCCTTTCCTCCTCCTTGAGAATTCCAGACCCCTATCTCCTCTTGAGAGCCTCAGACCCCTCTCTCCTCCTCAGGGACCCCAGACTTCTTATCAACCTGCCTAGGATTCCTAAGAATCTGGGAGTTGGTGATGGACAGGGAGGCCTGGCATGCTGCAGTCCATGGGGTCACAAAGAGTCAGACGTGACTGAGTGACTGAACTGAGGAATTGACTCTCTCACCGTCTGGAAGGGGCAGCAGGAGGCGCCTACAGGAGGGGCATAGGCTTCTCTGAAACGTGCTGCCTGGGGGGTCCCTGCCCGTGACTGACGTGCAGAGACCCCTCCTTGTCAGCCTGTCGGTGCTTCTTCCATGCACTGAGTCTCCGGGAACAAGTGACGCTCTGGCCCGGGGGCTGCCCTGATGCCCACCCAGCAATGGCAAGCGTGCCCTGTGGCCCGTGGTGGCTTGCCGGCTCGCACAGCTCCCAGGCTCTCAGCCAGGGGACAGCAGGGGGCACCTCTGAGTCACCACAGATGGGCTGGATCAGAGGCGGGACCCCTGTGCCTGGATGCTGTTAGTGGCCCTTGGGACGTTCCAGGAGTGAATGAATGACCTTTGCACCAGGGAGGGGTGGGCGGGGGCATCCTGAGGCTCCTTCCATGATGGACGAGCATTTGCTGTCTGTGACTGCCCTAGCCCTGATCTAGAAGGGCACCAGTTCTTGTACGGCCTAACTCCTGAAGAACAGAGCCGGCCTACAGGCTACAGGGCACCCGATACCGTGACTAATAAAGATTGGGCCCGTGGTTGATGCTGGCCTCTGAACAAGCCTTCCCTCCCCTGCTTCCAGTCTCCCATCCGAGTTTCCGGTTTGCCTGGTGGAAGCAGGGCCAAGGAGGCTCACTAGAGGCCTGAGCTCCCTGTGGGGCTGGCTCTGCCCTCCCTTCATGGAGCTGGGGTGCTGGGCCCACCCTCTGAGTCCTGGGCCCCCAGGAGTCGCAGTGGAGCTGAAGGGCACAGGGATCTATTTGAGATCATGTTTCCCAGGTGGTAAAGAATCCGCCTGCCAATGCAGGAGACACAAGACATGGGTTCCATCCCTGAGTCATGGGGAAGATCCCCTGGAGGAGGAAATGGCACCCCACTCCAGTATTCTTGCCTGGAGAATCCCCCTGGACAGAGGAGCCTGGCGGCTATAGTCCATGGGGCTGCAGAGAATTGGACACGATTGAGCACACCCACATTAAATGGTTAGACAGCCCCGCTCTTTGATTTAGAGGCATTAGGATGTGATCAGCCCTGGGGATGGGTAATGAATAACTCTATTTTATAGACAAGGCTGGGGGCTTCGCTTAGCTGAGAAGAGTTACTGGGTTACTTTGCCAATGAAGGTCCGTCTATTCAAGGCTATGGTTTTTCCAGTGGTCATGTATGGATGTGAGAGTTGGACTGTGAAGAAAGCTGGGTGCTGAAGAACTGATGCTTTTGAACTGTGGTGTTGGAGAAGACTCGTGAGAGCCCCTTGGACTACAAGGAGATCCAACCAGTCCATCCTAAAAGAGATCAGTCCTGGGTGTTCATTGGAAGGACTGATGTTGAAGCTGAAACTCCAATGCTTTGGCCACCTGCTGCGAAGAGCTGACTGATTGGAAAAGACCCTGATGCTGGGAAAGACTGAAGGCAGGAGGAGAAGGGGACGACAAAGGATGAGATGGTTGTATGACATCACTGACGTGATGGACGTGAGTTTGGGTAAACTCCGGGAGTTGGTGATGGACAGGGAGGCCTGGCGTGCTGCAGTCCATGGGGTCGCAAAGAGGCGGACACGACTGAATGACTGAACTGAACTGAACTGAGCTGGGTTGGGTCCCAGCGTCCAGAAGAGCTTTCAGGGCCGCCCTCCCCCGACCCTCGGCCTCGGGTCGGGCCCCAGGCGCCTTCCGCTGGCCCCTCTTCCAGCTCTGCCTGCAGATGAGCAGACTGGTCCTCTTCCGAGCTCCTCACCCTGTCCTGGCCTGTGTGTCTTTCTTCCAGGGAAAAACGCGGCAGGATGGGCTTTTCAAGAACGCGTGTTTCTATCCTCCAGAAGAAGGGTTGGCAGGAAAAGCAGGTCTCCTCTTTGTTTCCTGGGATTTTATCTGTATCTTGAAACTCCTGCCAAAGTCCCCAGTCCAGGCACTGCATGATTTAAGTATCAATTGAATTTTACCCAGAAACTGAATGCGAAGTGTATAAATGGAAGCCACACCCCAGGTCTTCTCCTGGTTCCCCAGAGAGATGGGCCTGGTGGTCTGGGTAGGATCCTGGGGAGACTGAGGGTGGTTCCCTGTGGCCTCTGCTCACCCAGCCACGTGGCCAGCTGCCCACGGGACTACAGATGGTGACCGTCACCCCACGGGTCTCAGTTCCCTCACTGTGGAAAGACGGGGCCAGACCTGTTGACCTTTGATCTCCTTTCAGTCTAACAATCGGTGATTCCATTGTTGGATATTAAGCAATGTGACTGCAGTAGACTTATATTTAATACATAATGAATGTGTGTCTGTGAGTGTATGTGTGTATGCAAGGGGCATTTAAAGCTCAGTTCATTTTTACAGACTTGGGGGTTTTAACAAATACAACCCCATACTCATAAATATGAAGGCAAAGAATCAGAAATTCAGCTACATAAAGATCCCGTCTATAGCCATACCACCCTGAACGCACCTGACCTCGTCTGTATGGGAAAAACACCCCCCAAAAACCTGTAAAATAGTCAAGACAAAAGATAAATTGGCACACCCAATCAAAGGGCTAGTTTCGTTAATAAATTGCCTCCAAATCAAAAGGAAAAGATCAGCAATCAGAGAAATAAACAGAACTCTATAGATACCAGTAGCCAGCAAACATGTGGAATACGCCGTTTGGGATGTGAACTTCGCAGTGGGGTAGCCTGTCTTTCCCCGTAACACTGTTGGCAAGGCACCCTGGCGTCGTGCTGCAGGGGTGCACATTGAGTCCTCTGGATGGCCGCTGGACCGCCCCGGTCAAATTTAAAATTCCTGTGCCCTTTTTATTTTATGGTTTATTTATTTTCCTTCGGCTCTGCTGGGTCTCCGTGGCTGCCCAGGCTTCCTCTAGTTGCCGTGAGCCGGGGGCTCCTCTTGGTTGCGGCGTGAGGCTTCTCTTTGCTGTGGAGCCTGGACTCTAGAGTCCTGGCTCAGTGGTTGTGATGTATGAGCTGAGTTGCTCTGTGGCGTGTGGGATCTTCCCAGACCGGGGCTCAAACCTGTGTCCCCTGTACGGGCAGGCAGATTCTTAACCACTAGACCACCAGGGCAGGCCAAAATCCCTATACCCTTTGACTGGGGAATTATCCTCCCAGGAACTTATCCAATAAAATATTTTGGTAAGTGGGAAAAAGGTGTGTATTCAGATTAATTACCATGGTATTAATTACCATTAATTACTATACCATTCATTACCATGGTCAGAGCAAAGGATTGGAAACCAGCTGCTAAGTAGGGGATCAGTTAAATAGATTGTTGTGTGTCCATCATGGAATAAGACTTGTTCAAGGAGTAAGGCAGCTCTGTATTTACTGTTGTGTATCTCTAACGTGAGGCTTCCCTGATGGCTCAGGCGGTAAAGAATCTGCCTACAATGCGGGAAACTCAGGCTTCCCAGGTGGCACTAGCGGTAAAGAACCCGCCTGCCAATGCGGGAGACAGAGATGCGGGTTCGGTTCCTGGGTCGAGATCCCCTGGAGGAGGGCATGGCGACCCAGTCCAGTCTTCCTGCCTGGAGAATCCCAGGGATAGAGGAGCCTGGCGGGCCGCAGTTCCTGGGGCCACAAAGAGTCAGACGCAACTGAGCAACCGAACACACACGCGCGTGTCTCTAACATACCTCACCAAGTGCAGAAAAGCAAGGTGCACAAAGGCCCATAGGACCTGCCAGCTCCTGCCTGTTTTACAGGGATCTCTCTGGAGGATGACCATGGAACTTGCCACTGTGCTGTGTCCAGAATGGAGACTGAGTGTGTGGGGGGATGGGAATCAGAGGGGGATGCATTGAATCCTTTGAAATTTTGTCCTGTATGAGTGTATTACTTGCTAAAAATGAATAGAACCCCAAAATAATACAGTTGCTTTGGGCTGAATGTTTGTGTACTCCCGGAACTTATGTGTTGAAAGCCTCATCCCTAAAATGATGGTATTTGGAGGTGGGGCCTTGGGGAGGTGATCAGGTCAAGAGAGTAGCGCTCCCAGCATGGGATTAGGGTCCTTCCTAAGAGGCCAGAGGATGAGATGGTGGGACGGCATCACCGACGCGATGGACATGAGTTTGAGCAAGCTCCGGGAGTTGGTGATGGACAGGGAGGCCTGCTGTGCTGCAGTCCATGGGGTCGCAAAGAGTCGGACACGACTGAGTGACTGAGCTGACTGATAGACTAATTTAGCTTAGACCTTGACTGTATATGGTGTTTTTTTTTGAAACATGGCTTGATTTGCTGCATATAAAAAACCTGGTGGGCACAAGCATGCCATCACAGTGTCCATCCAAGCGTAATTTCAAAAACTTCAAAGCGTGATTCTGAGACAAGTGTGGAGTGACCGTGGATAACCACTGCTGATCACATCATCCACTGATTCTTAGATCTCGGCAGCGAGGAGAGCGACCGGGAGGTGAAGCTGGTTTAATGGGCATTTGAGGATCAGAGATAGATAGTCAGCTGGGGAGCAGGTGCTGGGGGAAGCCTGAGATGAGACGCAACACTGGGCAACAGCCCTGGCCTAAGCTCTGGGATATCCCTTCCACCCGACAGGTGTCACTTGGGGGTCCTAAGTTACTCGCCTGCATCTCTGAGTGTGGTTCTAATCAAAGCACCTGCGTTTCGGGCGCAGAGGTAACTGCTGGCAGGTGAGCTGAAGGATGTGCCTGCATTTCGGAGCATCTCTTCTCGGAGACTCTTCTCTGTAGGGTCCTCCCTCCTCCCCTTTCCCCAGCTCACAGCTGCGATGTCAGGGGCCAGAGGGGAGCTGTGTCTACTGCCTGTCATCACCTGGACGAGCTGGGCTCGGTGCCATATGGCTGGGTGCCATATGATGAGGCCAGGGCAGGGGTCCAGCCCTGCCGTGAGATTGGTGTCCCCATCTGAAACGTGGAAACATGACCACACGGTGTCGACTAGAGGATCATTCATGACACGTGTGTGAGTGTGTGACTCCAGCAGCCGGCAGGGCCCTCTCCCCGGCTTGGGGGATGGGGGTGGGGGTGGGGGTGGGTGGGTGCAGAGATGGTGCGATTCCTGCGGCTTCTGGCAGGCTTCTGGGAAGCTCGCCTCCCCCGCCTCCCTCTGTGTAGTCAGAGCCCAAAGTCTCCGCTTCCTTGTTTGAAACACTGGGGTGCAGAGGCCCTGCTGCTAGAAGCCTTTTCATTCTTGACCCAAGTCATCGCCGGGGCTGGGGGAGGGATGCATAAATGGCCAGCGGGGAAGCACAAGGCAGGCTCACCAGCCTTGGAAAATAAGAATACAGGACACGTGGTCAAATCTGACCATCAGACAAACCACACGCACACAGACAGGCCTCAGAGACATCGGGGTTCAGTTCCAGACCACTGCAATACAGCAAGTGTGGCAACAATGTGAGTCACACACATTTTTTGGTTTCCCAGTGCATGTACGTTTATATTTACATTATACTGTGGTCTAAGTGTGCAGTCGCAGTTATGCCTAAAAAATGCAGATCACTTAATTTAAAATCAACGCGGTGGGGAACACGGTGCCAATAGACCTGCTCAACTCCGGGTTACAAGCCTTCAGTTTGTTAAAAACGCAGCGTCTGAGGGGCGCAGTAAAACGAGGCACGGCTGTCTACTTTTAAGCATAAGTTTGTCCCATGCAATATTTGGGACATACTTATATTAAAAAATTATTTGTTGTTTCTCTGAAATCCAAAGTCAACTCCCATCTGTGTTTTATACGGTAACTTCGGTCCAGGCAGCAGCAAGGGCAGAAAGAGGAACTGGACTGGGGAGGCAGGGAAGGGGGGAGACAGAGGGGCTTTGAGGGTCAGACAGTGTGACCTGCAGAGCAGCAACAAAGGAGGAAGGGGGCCTGGGGCCAGCGGGGCAGGGCCGGGAGGAGGGGTCTGGGTGAGGGCTGCAGAAGTGCGTGCGCAAAGCGCAGGCTGCTTGCTCAGAGCCGGAGGCGGGTGACCAGTGTGACTGGTCAGGGGAGCACGGCTGGCTTTCTCTGGCTGGGCTTAAGTAGGAAAAGGAGGAAGAAAAAGTTAGGGCGGCCGCCAGTTACTCGGCAGCTGCTGTCCACGTGGGGCTGGGGGCCACAGGGATTGTTTGCTTCCTGGAGGGTTGGTGTGGATCCTGCAGGCGGCTTCTGGGACGGCTCACTGCAGATGAGGGCTTGGTTCCGGGGCTGGTTGCGGCAGGCTGTGGGCCAGAGTTCTATTTTTATTATAAGTTCTGAGTGTTTCTTCCACCCCCTTCAAGGTTCAGTTCTCCTGGACGGGCTTGAGCCCTGCATTTTCAACACTGCAATTCAGCTGTCCAAATCCTGAATGGTGTCTGTCTTCTATAAAAGGTCTCCAGTGTGGAATATGCTGTGACTTCCTCTAAGGAGCCCTGCTCCTCTCCTCCCTTCCCTTTCCTTCCCCCTTCTCCTCCCTTGCCCCCCTCCTCCCTTCTCCCCCTCCCCCTCCTCCTTCTCTCTTCTCCCTCCTCCTCCATTCCCTCCTCCCCCTCTCTCCTCCCTCCTCCCTACCCTCCTCCCTTCCCCCTCCTCCTTCTTCTACCTTCTCCCTCCTCCTCCTCCCCTCCCCCCCTTCCTTCCATCCATCCTCCCTCCCTCCCTTCTTTCCTTCCACCACGGTACCCTTACGTGCCTGGCGCCACGCGGTATGCTCAGAATGGCTGGCAAGGGCACAGCCGTGACCTCCGTCCCGGGGGATGACTGCCCAGAGACCCTTTCAGCACCCCCAACGTGACTCACCCCTGGTCCACAAGGCGCCTCCTGGAGAGAGAGCGGCGCCCTGGCGCACACCTCGCTGACCCGAGCAGGTCTGCTGGTGGCCTCAGCTCCCCTGCAGGGGTCCTGCTGTCTCAACGTCTCCACACGTTCAGCGTTTCCATCCTCAGGAAGTGGGGGTCCCCAGGGGGGACCAGGCCTGGAAGCAGAAGAAGAAATCGGCTGGCTGGCTTTTGGTGGCGCACACCTCGCTGACCCGAGCAGGTCTGCTGGTGGCCTCAGCTCCCCTGCAGGGGTCCTGCTGTCTCAACGTCTCCACACGTTCAGCGTTTCCATCCTCAGGAAGCGGGGGTCCCCAGGGGGGACCAGGCCTGGAAGCAGAAGAAGAAATCGGCTGGCTGGCTTTTGGTTCTGTGAAGGCCCAGCGCTTCTCCAGGCACGTCTCTGTGCCGCTCACTGTTCGGCGCCGGGGCGGAAGCACCACAGGCCTGGCCCGGCCGTCGGAGCTCTGGGCTGGCGGCCCTCCCCAGAGTGCAGTCTCCCCGGCGGGAGCCGGGAGCCGAGGCGGCAGCGCCCAGCCCGGCGCGGGCTCCCAGTGGTGACAGGTCACCAGGCACGGGTCTCCAAGGTCGGGTCTCCAAGGTCAGGGCTCCGGGGCCTCTCACTCAGCCGCAGGGCTCCGGGCCTCTAGTTAACTCAGCTGTTTCTTCCTAACATACTTTCAAAGTTTTAATTGGTATGTTATTCTTCTGTCTTTTGGTTCATCAGTTAAGCTTAATTTTGTTAACTTTTTATCCTGGAAAATTTCAAATGTACAGAGTGGGGGGAATGGGACAATGAACCTTTTGCATGCAACCATCGCTCAACTCCGAGGTCACTTTGGGGTTTATCTTGTTTTGTCTACAGATCACACACACCCCTACACCTGCCCCAGACACACACACACCTACACTTGCCCCAGACACACACACACACACACACACACACCCATACCTGCCCCAGATGATTTTAAAGCAACCCCGAGACAGTCTATGATTTCATTCATAAATTTCCAGGAGAAAGAGATGTGTCTTCTCTAACGCACCATGATACAATTTTCTCACCTGAAAAGCGCACGACCACAGTGTTGAATCCTGCTCCAGTTTTTTTTAAAAAAAAAAAAAAACAACGAAAACCCAGCCTGGATCCGAGCCCTTTCCGGACCCGTCCTGTGGCCGCCGGACGTGCCTGGGAGCCCGCGGCTCTCGGGGGCTCTGCTGCTGGTCTCTGGCCCCATGAACCCTCCTCTGACCCTGGACGTCTGGAAACAGCCACCCCTTTCCCACGGCACAAAGCCAGGTTCTCTCTAAACTGCTTCCCCACACGCTGCGTGGTGCCGGTTCTGCCCTAACAGGCTGAATCCCCTTCCAACGAAAGCAGTTTGAATGCTAATTGTTGTCTTATTAGGACTTGTTCCCCAAGTGATTCCCCAGTCTAGTGGTTCTCCCCGCAGGCCACCCGTTAGCACCCCGCGAGCAGCGCTGAGATCACACAGGAGAATGTGCTATGATCCATCTGGGTGGAGGGGGCCCAGGCCCCAGTTTTTTAACTGTCCTCGGTGGCTCTCACGGACAGCCTGGGTGAAGACCACTGTCCACCCCACTCCTAGCTCTGACAGTGTCCAGAGCACAGACAGGCTGGCCCACAGAGGTAACTGTTCTGCGGGCCCGAAATCATTTCCTGTGACCCAGTTTTATACCTTCAAGTCTAGGCAGCAGCCTGTGAAGCCAGAAAGCACAGCTAATTGAAAACCACAAGGGGTTCCCTTTCGCAGAGAGATGGGGCAGCTTCCATGTTCCGGCTGCCCGTGTCTTGCAGATGACGCCCCTGAGGTCTTCAAAGCCAGCCGGGCCCTGTGGAAGGGTAAAGACCCACTTCTTCATTCCTCCTACATCTCACGGTAAAACCTTCTTCCCCAGGAGGCTCCACACGCAGCCCCTAGGGCACAGCCTGAATATCGTAGGCTAAATCCGATTTTAGTGGGCCTTCTAATACACGTGGGCATGTGCTGCAGCAGAACTCTAAAATGACCCTAAGATTCCCATCCCTTGGTGGTCTTGCACTTTATAATCCACCCCTGGATTGCAGGCAGAAACTGTGACTGTGATGGAGTATTGTGCCTGTGAAAAGGTTACTGAGCACTTGACCTTGAGTTAGTCAAAAGGCAGGGGAGCCCGGTGGGCCTGGCCTAATCAGGTGAGCACTCCAAGGACCTGAACCCTTCCTGGAGCGAGAGGTTGGAAGTCTGATGGGCCAAGGCAGGGGGCATGTGGCAAGGACCTGATGGTGTGAGCAGAGATGGCCCTGGCCCTCCCACATCAGCCCACCCATCTGCCTTCCCGGGAGCCCATCCTTCCAGCCACCCCCTCCCCTCTGCACAGCAGCCTCCCTCCCCGGCCCTCCTGGGTGCTGAGGCTGGTCCATGCTGTTGTCCTCCAGAATGGCCTTATTGTCCTCTGCCTCCTGGGAAATGCTGAGGTTTAATCTTGCATCATCAACAAATATTGTAATAAGGTACTTAGTCACTCAGTCATGTCCAGCTGATTGTGACCCCTTGGACTGTAGCCCGCCAGGCTCCTCTGTCCATGGGATTCTCCAGGCAAGAATACTGGAGTGGGGTGCCATTTCCTACTCCAGAGGATCTTCTCAACCCAGGGATCAAACCAGCGTCTCTTGTGTCTCCTGTGTCTCCTGCAGTGGCAGGCAGATTCTTTACCACTAGCGCCACCTGGGAAGCCCCACTGCAATAACACCTGACATTTTCTAGTGAAATTCACTTCAGTTCAGTTCAGTTCAGTTCAGTCGCTCAGTCGTGTCTGACTCTTTGGGACCCCATGGACTGCAGCACGCCAGGCCTCCCTGTCCATCACCAACTCCCGGAGTTTACTTAAACTCACATTCACTGAGTCGGTGATGCCATCCAACCGTCTCATCCTCTGTCGTCCCCTCCTCCTGCCTTCAATCTTTCTCAGCATCAGGGGCTTTTCAAATTGGCTGAATGTTTTTGATCCAACAGGGACTTTGCCGGAAACATTTGAGTTTGTCCATTGTGTGTCTGTGTGCAAATAACAAACTAAGCCTTGAGAAGGTTTAGCAGTTTGCCCAAGGGGCTGGCGCTGGATTCAAAGATTGTGTGGCTGTGACAAAATCTGAACCCCTCCATGGCTACTTAGCAGGGACTTGGGCCAACAAGACATCTGGGGATTCTAAAGCAGGAGCAGGTCCTCAGAAAGGGAGACAGGAGCCCAGGGAAGGGGCTGCACCTGAACTCGGGGCTCATGGTTTTATGCCAGCTTGACATCATTCACTTCCTGAGTGAGTGTGCACCGCACACAGAAGCTGGAGCCAGTAATAACAGGAGTGGATTTGTCCCTGCAAGCAAAGTGTCTTCAATAAAATAAGCTACTATGTAACTGTCTCATCTTATTTCTGCATTTATTGTTTTTGTTTTTTTTTCCTTTTGCCTAAGAACATCTGATGCATTTCAGACTGGCTTGGGTGAAAAAAAAAAACAAACCCAGAAAAGCAAGCTGAAACAATTCCTACTGTCAATACATTAGCAATTAATAGGTTATTTGTTGCTTATCCACACAACCGTTTCTTATCTCTAAATAAGTTATGCAATGCCATGGTCAGTACCTCCTATTTTATAATCAGCATGAACTGTAGATCACTAGCATCTCTGTAGAACTTTCTTTGGATCGCCATGCTGAATAAAAGAACCATAGTTTATTCAATCACGAGTTGGTGAGTGTCTGTGTTGTTTATGCTGTGATCAGCGCCAATGTTTCCGCTCGGAAAATGCCAGCAAACACTCACTGGTTGGTAAATTAACGGACTTCTCTCTTAATAAGATGAAGGTCTAAGAGGCTGCCTCATGGAAAGGAAAATTCAGATTCTTTTGTGTCAGTATTTCCCATCCTGGCCAGGGTTAGACTCACTTGAAAGGGCTTTTAGTGAATACAATGGGCTCAACCCCAGAGTTTCTAGTATAATTGGCGGGGGTGTGCCTGTCATAGGCATTGTTTTAAAGCTCTCCAGGTGATCCTAATTTATAGCCAAGGTTGAGAAACTCTGAAATAGGCTGTCTTGATAAAATACGTGTTTGTTTATGTTTTAATAACTTGTTAAAATGCTCCTCTCACCTCTTTTTGAACTCCTTCCCATCTTGCTTACTGAGCTGGCCACGTTAGCTTGAGAATGTCAACCAGGGGAGACAGAAAATTAATTTATTTGAGAGAACTAGCCATTGTTCATTTTATAAGCCAGGTGCGACCTTGAAACCAAGGATAGTATACGAAAGCCAAATTGCTGGGCCATGGCACTTATGAAGATGGATCCCTAAAAGATTATTAGCAAATTGAATCCCTAAATGTATAGAAATGATAATAACCAATACCTGGGAATTGCCTACAAATATAAGGAAGATTTAATGTTAGAAAATCTGAAAATGTCATTGTTTTGAGAGAGAAAATTATCTCATTAGAAGTTAAAAAAAAGCATCTTAAAAAAAAAAAGCATCTTATAAAATTAATCATTCATGATGAAAACTAAAAATTTCTCATTGAAGTAGGAATTAGGGTCACTGTTAGTGTTCTTCACTTGATGAAGGGTACATAAATATACATACTGAATCATTCTAGTGATGAAACATGGAAGCATACACTTTAAAAGCAACAAGGCAAGGTTGACACATATGTTTATGCTTCTTTTTGACATTACATATGAAAAGGAATTCATGGCATAGGACAGAAGGAGAGATAAATTTGTCATTGTTTACAAATGCAAATATTTATATTTATATCATTGCTTATAAATATGATTATCTACAGTAATAAAAATCTATAAATGACTAGAAAAATGAGGTGTTCAGCAAGGTGGCTAGATATAAAATTGATTATCAAAAGTGAATAGCAAAAAATTTATAATAAAAAAAAATCTAATGTTTCTTTAGAACAAATCTGAGAAATGATTTTTAAAATCCATTTGCTGAAAATCTGTACAGAAGATCCTTAAAGAAAGACCAAAGGCATGGCTGAATACTTTCTGTTCATGAACAGGAAAACAACAGCTCAAAAATATGAATTCTCTCCAAATAGATCTCTAGATTTAAGGCAACTCCATTCAGAATTACAACAGGGTTTTCATGAACTCAGCACTGGTTTCTAATATGTGCAGTGATGATCAAAGGACTAAGAAAGAGCCATGTGTATTCTAAATAGAAGTAAGGAGCGGGGTTGGTTTGCCTAGCAGGCATGTGTAATCATGAAACTACGACATTAAACTGACTCATTGGAAAAGACCTTGATGCTGGGAAAGATTGAAGGCGGGAGGAGAAGGGGACAATACAGGATGAGATGGCTGGATGGCATCAGCGACTCAATGGACATGAGTTTGAGTAAACTCTGGGAGTTGGTGATGGACAGGGAGGCCTGGCGTGCTGCAGTCCATGGGGTCACAAAAAGTCGGACATGACTGAGCGACTGAACAACTGACTGACTGACGGCATTAAAGAGAGTGAGGTGCTGAGCTGAGGACAACAATTCAGCCAGTGGAGCGCAACGGAGACCAGGCCCCCTCGATACAGGACTGGGACGAGGTGGGGCACCGCTGGTTGAAGGGAGGCTGTGCAGTAAATGGAACAGGAAAGCTGGTCTCCTTGTCCACAGGGAAGAGCCCTACCTCACATCGTACACAAAAGTCAACTTTACCATGATCAAAAGTAGCAACATCAAAGGGCTTCCCGGGTGACACGGTGGTAAAGAATCCTCCTGTCATGCAGGAGACACAGGAGACGTGGGTTCACCCCCTGGCTCTTGAAGATCCCCTGGAGGAGGGCATGGCAACCCCCTCCAGTATTCTTGCCTGGAGAATCCCGGGGACAGAGGAGCCTGGTGGGCTACAGTCCATGTGGTCGCAAAGAGTCATACATGAATGAGCATGTACACATCACATCACAGAGACAAGAAAACTTTAAAATTCTTAATGAGAACATATAGGGGTTTATTTTTTCTTAACCTGGGATAGAAAAGGTCTTCTTAATGTACCAAAAGCCAGTCAACCAATATGAAATATTGGTGAATTTGGCAAGCCAGATTAAAGATGGTGTTGGTAGCACATGTAACTGACAAAGACTATAAAACAAGCTTCCAGAAATTAATAAGAGGAACTTCCCTGATGGTCCAGTGATTAAGACTCCCTGCTTCCACTTCAGGGGCCACAGTTTCCATCCCTGGTTGGGGAACTAAGATCTCGAATGCCTTGGCCAAAAGAAAAAAATAGAAGGAAAAAAAAATTATTTTAAAGAAATGAATAAGAAAAAGACAACCGATTTAAAAAAGTGAGTGAAAGATATGAACAGGCCTTTCAGAGAAGAGGAAATATAGGGAGCCAATAAAAACTGTAAAGAGATGACAGACTTCTTAAGAAATCACAGAAGTGCCTGTCATGTCGTGAGATACCATTGCACACCCATGTTTGGCGAAATTATGAAATCTAATAGTGCCAAGTATTAGGAAGCAGATTGAGAATATACATGTTGTTGGTGGGAGTGTGAATTGTCACCATCATTTGGGAAATCAATTGTGTAAATTTGAACATTAGTCTACCCTACAATCTGGCAATTCCAGTCCTAGGAAGCATCAAGAGATTCGCTTGCACAAAACAAGCAAACAAAAAGAAAAGAAAAGAAAAACAATATAGTAAGAAAGAAAGAAAAAAAAGAGATGCTCGCAAGAGTGTTTAACAAGTCATGAACAAGAATGCACAGTGCTGTTTCCAGCAGCAGCAAACTGGAAGCGTCCCAACTGCCTACATAAACCGGAGTCCACGCACACGAAACCACTACACAGGAGTACAAGGGAATGAACAGTAGCCACAGTGAAACCGTGATGACTTAGGGACTCGCCTAGAGGTCCAGGGAAATGGACCATTGCAGGGAACGCGGGCTCGATTCATGGTCAGGGAACTAAGATTCTCCTCATGCTAAGTGGTGCGGCCAAAGACTAACAGCTATCAAACAAACAAACAAAAAACCCTCCCCCAAAACCCCCACGAAACTCGATGCCTCGTAGTAGCATAAGGCTGCATGAAAAAGCGGGCACCAGAGACTTCATATAGTATGAGAGCCTTTTTACATAATTTTTAAAATGCACAACTACACAATATTTAGGACTCCATGTGGAAGTCAAAGTAGTGGTTTTTTTTTTGTACATGAATATTCATAGCAGTATTATTTCTAATAGTTAAAAGGTGGAAACATTCAAATGTCCATCAACAGATGAACAGATAAACAAAGATAGGATATCCACACGATAGAATATGATTCATCCATGAAAAAGAATGAAGTGCTGATACATGCAACAACATGGATGAATATTGAAAACATCATGCTAAGTGAAAGAAATAGTCACAAAAGACTGCATTCTATATGGTTCCATTCATACGAAAGTTCAAAATAGGGAAACCCATAGACTGAGATGGTATTAGCGGTTACTTAGGAATAGATGGGGCAGGTGCAGGGGAATAGGAGGGTAACAGCTGAAAGCATTTCCCCCTCCCCCCTTTTTTTTGGCAGAACTGAATGGCTTGCAGGATCTTAAATCCTGACGAGACTTTGAACCTGGACCCCCGCAGAGAGAGCACCAAGTCCTAATCACTGGACCCCAGGGAATTCCCCCCCCCCCCGATTTCTTCTTCAGGTGATGAAAAAGTTTTAAAGTTGACAGTGGTGATGGTTGCACTAATCTGTGAATACAATAAATCTATTCAGGTGGACACTTTAAAGGGTGAACTGTACAATAAATGAATTTATATCTCAATAAAGTTTTTTTTTTTTTAAATCTCTACTCATAATAATGCCAGAAGTCCACTAACCCAGAAGTTTCTATGGCCAGTTCTCCCTTATAACTGTACTAGATAGTAGGAAGCATGTCTACTGGAGGAAATTCAACTTTCAACTTGATAATTCCATATTCATGTTAGCCTCTTACCTCATACCAAGTGACACAGAGGGAACTTCCTTGCCATGAAAAGCTTCAAATGTTGAAGCTGTAACTATGCCAGACGAATGAGCTCATTAACAGAGATTCTGAAGGCCTCTGGATTTCTGGTCTTTCTGTAAAGTCAAATAAAAGTGTTGTAATGTCACACATTAGCCTCTTTGGGGTGCTTTCTAAGGTGACCTTTCATAACCAGGAGGCTGAATCAAGAATGCATTTTACTTAGTGACCAAAGCTACTCCTATCCCAAGCTTGATTTCTTTTTAATCTTTAGTTATAAGGCAGGGGGGAGATGTGCAGGCCTGTGTGTGCTCAGTCATGTCCGACTCTTTTCAACCCAATGGACCGTAGCCTGCCAGGCTCTTCTGTCCATGGAACTTTCCAGGCAAGAATACTGGAGTGGCTTGCCATTTCCGGCTCCACAAGGCAGTTTTTTTTTTTAAAAGCAAAATAATGATGTGGATAGAGGAGCCAGGCAGGCTACCGTCCACGGGGTTGAAAGAATCGACATGACTTAGAGACTAAACCGCCAGCACCACCGCCCCCACCAAGGATGAACCCCAAATGCAAGACGGCAGCTGCCTCTGAGGAAAGAGGCGAAGTGGTAATAAGCATGTATGGAAAAGAACCTGTCTGGAGGTGTTAGTCATCTGCAATGGCCTCATACAGGTGGCTGCAGGGTGAGTGCAGGGTGTTCAGCATGTAATACAGACAGACAGACAGACACACCTAACAAAGACAGCCATCCAGGGACCAGTGATGATACTGTGACCTGAACCTGGGCCTGTGCACGGACCCCAGTTCTGTGCATCTGAGGTCCAGCTTCCAAGAAAAGAGAGAAAAAGACGAGCAAAACCTTACTTTAGCTGAGCTACCAAATGCCAAAAAGCCCAGGAACAGACGCACGGTTTATAAATCTTGTGGTTTGGCCTCAGTTTCCAAATCCATCTTCCGAGACTGATAGACATTCTCGACTCGGGTGTGCATCGAGAAAGACTGAAAGGTGTCGTGAGGCTGGAAAAGTCTTCCAGACAGTCCTGATCACCGCCCCCCCCCCCCCCCCGAGCAAACGCCCCTTTTATCCTGTGCTGCTCTGCACGGAGCTGTCCGGCTGCGTCAGAATTTCCCGGAAATATCTTGGCTGGTCCTTCTGGTACTCGAAGTAGCATTGTGTCCCCACGGCTTCCTGTGTTTGCGTGTTCAGTCACTTCTGTCGTGTCCCACTCTTTGCGACCCCATGGACTGTAGCCCTCCAGGCTCCTCTGTCCATGGGATTTTCCAGGCAGGAATACTGGAGTGGGTTGCCATTTCCTCCTCCAGGGGATCTTCCTGACCCAGGGATCAAACTTGTGTCTCCTGCATAGCTGATGGATTCTGTACCACTAAGCCCCTGGGGAAGCCCTAAGGCTCCCTACAGATGAGGCCACAGCCTGTGCTCTGTATATAGAAGGAGAAATCCCTGCTGACATGCAGCGAACTTCCTTCCTGGGCGTTAAACTGCCCCCTGTCTTCCCTGCTCTTGACTGACTGCGCTCTGACCCTCTTGAAGGAGTCTGCCGTGACTGCCTTTTCTTGTCCAGCTGGGCAGTCGGAAGCCTCTTCTGCAGTGATGCTGTTAACCCCGTTCTTTTCTCCTCATGCTTTTACCTTCTGTTTCACTCTGACTTCCGTTCTATATTAAAGTTATCTAATTATCAATCATTAAAGCGGCCTGTTCCTGCTCAAGTATTGGGTCCTTGAGCAGACAGTTTCATGTTGCTCCAAGAGAGAGCCCGGCAGAGCATACTGTGTTAATGAACAAAGGGAGTCGCCTCTCTGAGGCATTTGTTATGAGAAGCCTGCAGTCCTAGCATTGCAAACGGACTTTTTAAAATGTCCGTTTTAAAGAAGCCTTAAATGATCTGACTTCTCTGCTCTGGTCCACAGTGCAGGTGCTATTTCTCAAAAGAGATGCAAAGTGGTGAAAGGCGCGCCGTCCTGCTGTTTTGCTAAGAAGAGCTACGACTCATTTGTATTGAAGCAAACAGCTCAGCAGTCCTCCCTGGTGGCTCAGTGGTAAAGAAACTGACTGCTGAGCAGGGGGACACAGGTTCGATCCCTGGGTCTGGAAGATCCCTTGGGGAAGGGAATGGCAACTGACTCCAATAGTCTTGCCTGGGAAATCTCAAGGACAGAGGAGCCTGGTGCGCTACAGTCCATGGAGTCACAGGGTTGGATATGGCTTCAGTTCAATCACTCAGTCGTGTCCGGCTCTTTGAGACCCCGTGGACCGCAGCACGGCAGGCCTCCCTGTCCATCACCAACTCCTGGAGTTTACCCAAACTCATGTCCATCGAGTCGGGGATGCCATCCAGCTGTCTCATCCTCTGTTGTCCCCTTCTCCTCCTGCCTCCAATCCCTCCCAGCATCAGGGTCTTTTCCAATGAGTCAGTTCTTCGCAGCAGATGGCCAAAGTATTGGAGTTTCAGCTTCAGCATCAGTCCTTCCAATGAACACCCAGGACTGGTCTCCTTTAGGATGGACTGGTTGGATCTCCTTGCAGTCCAAGGGGCTCTCAAGAGTCTTCTCCAACATCACAGTTCAAAAGCATCAATTCTTCTCTGCTCAGCTTTCTTTAGTGACTAAAGAAACAACAGCAACAAAAACAGCTCCCTGGGTGGATTCTAGGGTGGGCAGAGGAGCAGGGAGCAGAGGTTATGTCAGTTTCAGCAACACTTACTAGTTGGCAGTTTCCTCCAGCTTTTATTGTTGAACGTTCAATGAGCCTAAAACGTAGTAGCTTGAAGCATAGACAAGAATTTTGCTATTTTTAAGTTTGTATTTTCGCCCTCCTGCTCCTCCCTTGGGAAGCTGCCTGAAGCCTCTTGCGGGATTGCACTCAGGGAGGTTATCTCAGAGGCGACCTCACTCACGTCTGGTGGTCGTTGTTGGTTGTTAGCTGGGACCTCAGCAGGGCTGTTGCCCAGGATACGCGTCCCTGTGGCCTCGCATGCGCCCCGGGCAGCCTCCAGCGTGATGGCCGAGTGACTCCAAGCCCCACGATACAGGATGTAGAAGCTTCCTCTGTCTGGAGGCCTGGCCTTGGAAGACTAAGGTCACACCCGCCCCACTGGTAGGACATGAACTCAGATGGAAGGAAGCAGGTGTGGTCCCTGAAGGAGATGCTTCCACCAGGGCCAAGTGCCCAAGGGCTCCATGGTCGGCAGGGCAAGGGGACCCCGCTTCTGCAGCCGAGTGACTTGCCTGCTGGCCTGGCGCTTAGGGAGGGGAACGGGAGCAAGGCGGGAAGTGGTTCTGGCTTGATTCATTCATCACTATTCGTCCATGCATTCCCTCACTCCCTCCCTACCTCGAGGGGCATTTGGTGAACATGTCCACCAGGCCCTGTGCTGGGGTGGCTGAGGGCAGCGATGACGGAGCGGGGAGCTGGGCACGTGACCCTCAGTGCCAGGCAGTGAGGACTGCATTGCACCCCTGCTGTGAGAAGTCCCCGGGGGCCGTCCCTGGACCTCACAAGCAGGGGGGGGCGGGATGGGGAAGGGGTGAGGGGGAGACAACCTTTCCAAGGGGGCCGTGACCGGGGATCAGGCTGCAAGGCAGGGCAGCTCGGACCACGGTGCTCCCTTCTATATTTAAAAAATTTAATTTTATTTAGTTTTGGCTGTTTTGGGTCTCTGTTGCCTTGCAAGCTTTTTTTCCAGTTGGGGGGAGCAGAGGGCTACACTCGAGTTATGTGTACAGGTTTCTCTTGCTGTGGACGGGCGCTGGGATGGGTACTTAGGGCTCCTGGATTCTAGAGCACAGACTCAGCAGGCTTGGCTGCCTGAGGCACGCGGGATCTTCCTGGATCAGGGATGGACCCCGCGTGCCCTGCGTTGGCCGGGGGATCTTAACCACTGAGCCCACCCCGGGAAGCTCCCCCCTCGCCCTCCTGAGGCTGGTTCCCTGGCACCGCTGCCCCGACGTGGGAGGTCGATGTTAGAAACCAGAGCTTGCTGAGCAATCCAGGGTTTCCAGGTGGTTGGTCAGATCATCGAGCCAACCTGGAAGTGACACCAAGGCCTCTTATGGACCCAGGAGACAGGGGGAGGCAGGGAGGGCGTCAGGTCCCGTGTCCCCCGAGTGCATTGGACGGATGGACAGACGGCGCCAGCTGGGGTCTGGGGGTCAGCACAGCCTGGGAACGCCATCTCTCTGCTGGGAGCCCCCCACCTGGACGGTCTGGGGGGGGGCCCGAGGGAGGGCGAGGGGGAGGGTCCAGGGATGGAGCAGGGATGAGTCGCAGGGAGACCACAGCATCTGGCTCAGGGGGTTCAGGCCTTGACTGCAGTTCCCTCCAGGAAACCACGATGTACCATGAGACGTGGTGAGGGGTGCGGGGATAGCTCTCCCCCCATCCCCGCCCCTGGGGCCTAGCAGATTACACGGAGGGCTTTGGCCTGAAAATAGACACTTTGGAGACCAGGGCAAGTCCTACAAAGTGAGGTTGTAGAGGGAGAAGGCCCTGGGGTGGGGCTGGCAGGCAAGACTCTGACGCCTGCCCCAACCCCCAATGAGAGGCTCAGCCCCTCCAGGCCTGCCTCCTGCATTCGTCAGGGGGTGGGTTCCACCCCCGACCCCCACCCCGCCATCCTTAGGTTGCAAGCCTGTGTGCTTAGTCGCTCCCGACTCTTTGTAACCCCTTGGACTGTTGCCCGCCGGGCTCCTCCGTCCATGGGATTCTGTAGGCAAGATTACCAGAGCAGGTTGCCATTTCCTCCTCCAGGGGATCTTCCTGACCCAGGGATCGAACCCACATCTCTTGCATTGGCAGGCGATTCTTTACCCCTGAGCCACTGGGGAAGCCCGTCCTTAGGATATTAGTCATCGATTCCCCAGCTCCCCAGCCCCACTGTCAGCACGCTGTGAGTGACCCTCACCCTTATTACTGTCCCGGGAAGGCACACGGCCGGCCCTGGGCCTCTAGGAACTGCGCTTTGTCTCCTGTTCTCCGTTTGCACCCCAAGGATGTCTCTTGCACCCGCTGCCGCCCTTCCTGGGATAGGGAAGCCTGCCCCCCCATCCCGCCCCACCCCTGCAGCAGAGTCACTGCCCCCCCATCCCACCCCACCCCTGCAGCAGAGTCACTGCCCCCCCCATCCCACCCCACCCCTGCAGCAGAGTCACTGGGCCCCCGTTTCCTGCTAAAGGGCCTTCTCCCTTTGGGGGTAGAGCTGTTGTTTGCCCGTCCAGTGTTCACCTCTGCCTTCCCCACCAAGGGAAACCCGAAATCCACTGAACAAAATCAGGGTTTCCAGGGCCCCTTTCAGCTACGGCTGGAAGGAGGTGACCAGCCCCTGCATAGCCCGGGGGAGAAGCAGCGAGACCCCCCCGGGTTCCCACACTAAGAGTCCCCTGCTTGCTGGCCCGAGTGCTCGGCGGGCAGGGGCTTCAGCCCAGGGGCTGATGCAGCAACTCCTCTGCAGACGACCGAGTCCATCACGTGTGCACCAGTGACGGACAGGTTGGGGACGGGTCCCCGTGGGAGTCTGATCAGGGACAGATTTGGGGTTCGGGTCAGGTTTTACCTCCTGGTGTTCTTGGCATCATGGACCGTGAGCCTCGATGGGATTTCAGGGGGAAACCCGGGCACCCGAAGGCTTAGCGGGAGAAAACCTTGCAAGCGATTTTAGGCGTCAATGGCCCTTCAGAGTGTTACTGGCCGGGCTGGGCTGCAGGAAGACCGTTCTCTTTCATCTCTGCCAAGACCGCCACGAGCTCCTTTAGAAAAACAGCTCATCTTGGCCAGAGCCCCGGCGTCTGGACAGCCCGGCTTGCCAAGATCCAGGGCCTGCTTCAAACAGGAGGAAGGAGGCGGTAGGCGGGTCTGGATCACGAAGCCGCTCTTGGTGTTAATTTACCCCAAACCCTCCCTGCCAGGAGTGGCGTTCTGGGAGGACTGCCTCCTCTCCAGGGAGACAGTGCCCTCCATCCACATCTGCTGGTCACTGGCTCAGGCGGGAGAGAGGTCAGGCTCCAGGTGTTAACTGGAAGCTCCTGGATGCTGAGGCTCATTTTGGGTTCAGCCAGAATTGGCATTTCCAGGAACCCCCAGTCCTGGGGCTTCCCCGGTGGCTCAGACGATGAAAGAAAGTGAAAGCTGCTCAGTCATGTCTGACTCTCTGCGACTCCATGGACTGTATAATCTTCCCAACCCAGGGATCGAACCCAGGTCTCCCGCATTGCAGGCGGATTCTTTACCAAATTAGGTAATCTTCCCCTTGGGTGGGGAAGATCCCCTGGAGAAGGGAAAGGCTGCCCACTCCAATATTCTTGCCTGGAGAATCCCATGGACAGAGGAGCCTGGCAGGCTACTGTCCATGGGGTCGCAAAGAGTCAGACATGACTGAAGCGACTTAGCACACACACACACACACACACCGTGAAATGTGAAAAAGCTCACTTAGAAATTAGTTTTCTTGGACACTTTGAAAGTCTCTTAGCCGTAAAGCAATCAATATTTTATTTATGCAGACATTAAAATGTTAATGTTAAGCAGAATGCTCATGCACGGTTTTCAGAATTGTCTAGAAGTGATGAACTGTAGCTTCTCTTGGGGATTTATTCATTTTTCCCCCCCAAACTGACTGATGCACTATCTTAGGTACTAGACAGCTTGCTGGATGCCCTGACTGCTGGGGTCAAAGTGATCCTAGAGGGCTGACCTCTGCCCCCAGGTGCCAGGCCCGTGGGGGAGGGGGAGGAGGAGAAGCAGAGTGATGGTTATAACTGAGTCCAGCCCAGCGGGCATTCACAGTGGTGGGGATGGCTTGGGTGGGATGGAGGAGACCCCGAGTTCAGTTACCACCTGAGCGTCTGGGTGGCCAGAGGAGGGATCCAGCGGACCTGGGTGAGGAGCAGGCGGCTGGGGACACCTGGCTCTGCTTGGCTCTTCCGTGATGGGTGCCTGCCGGGTGGCGGGACACGAGCTATGGAAGGGGCAGACCCAGGGGGAGTGGAAACAGCGGACGGTCACCTCCCTGGAGCTCAGTGATGAGGCAGAGCTGGGGGGACAGACGGGAGGGTCTGCAGAGCCCCAAGGACACCCCTGTGCCATCGGAGGAGAAGTGCAGGTGGACGGGAACAGGCAGAGGGGCTCAGCTCTGGGGGCCCGGGAGGCAGGGGTCCCCGGGGGAGGGGAAGGCCCTGAGGGGTGTCAGCCTCCTCTGCCCCCTGGGTCTCCATGGCTCTCGCTCCAACAGGGTGCCTGGCTCTCCCCTTCACCTCTCCCTGGGTGGAAATCCCCCTGAGGCTGGTCACCACCTTCCCGCTTCCGCTCCCCTGTCGGTGATGCCCACCCCTGCCCCCCGACATGCGGCATCCTCCCACCCCGCCATGGGCAAGCACCGCTCCCTGGACCCCTCACCCCGTGGCCCCAGCTCCATGCTCCCAACACCAGGGCCTCACGAGGGGACCCTCCCAGACCTGCTCCAGGCCTCGCGCCTCGGCTCAGCGGGAATCAAGAACCACAGGTGCAGGAGTTGACAGATCCCAGCTTCATCTCTCACAGTTCTGGAGGCACGAGGTCTGAGATCGAAGTGTGGGCAGGGCTGGTTCCTCCTGAGTCTTCGCTCCTTGGTGTGGAGACGGTCACCTTCCTGCCGTGTCCTCCTGTGGCCCTCCTTCTCTGCATGTCTGAAACCGAATCTCTTCTTACAGTGGCTCTGTCCTAGATTAGCGCGCCGCCTTTATGACCTCAGGGCTTCCCTTGGGGCTCAGCTGGTAAAGAATCCTCCTGCAATGACCTGGGTTTTATCCCTGGGTTGGAAGGATCCCCTGGAGAAGGGAAAGGCTACCCACTCCAGTATTCTGGCCTGGAGAATTCCATGGACTGTGCAGTCCATGGGGTTGCAAAGAGTCAGGCATGACTAAGCGACTTTCACTTCACTTTATGACCTCATTTAGCCTTTGACAAACCTAGATAGCATATTAAAAAACAGAGACATCACTTTGCCAACAAAGCTATGGTTTTTCAAGCAGTCATATATGGGTGTGAGAGTTGGACCATAAAGAAGGCTGAGCACTGAAAAATTGATGCTTTTGAACTGTGGTGTTGGAGAAGACTCTTGAGAGTCCCTTGGACTGCAAGGCGATCCACCCAGTCCATCCTAAAGGAGATCAGTCCTGGGTGTTCATTGGAAGGACTGATGCTGAAATTGAAGCTCCAATACTTTGGCCACCTCATGTGAAGAGCCGACTCATTGGAAAAGACCCTGATGCTGGGAAAGATTGTGGGTAGGAGGAGGAGAAGACAGAGGATGAGATGGTTGGATGACATCACTGACTCAATGGACACAAGTTTGAGCAAACTCTGGGAGATAGTGAAGGACAGGGAAGCCCGGCGTGTTGCAGTTCATGGGGTCGCAAAGGGTTGGACACGACTGAGCAACTGAACAGTAACAGAAATGATAAAACAGCATTGAAAGAGAGCTGTTTTCCCAGGAAGAAAGCTTCCTCACTTAGCTTACTAAATTGTGTTCACAGCTCCGGTAGAAAAGGAAAAATATGCATTTTGGAAGACTTTGAGGAATAATTTCCTACCTGTTCCAATTTCCAGTTTGTAATAAAAGTTTTCTCTCCTTTCCTCTGCGGCTGATCTGGAAATTGGAGCCGGCCCGGCATAACCTGGACACGGCCACTTTATTAGCATTTTTCAAAGTCTTGACAGATACATATGCTTTCCGATACCTCGTTTATTGCATCCTTCGTGCGGACACGTTTCTGAAGGTCTGGGTGCACAGTGAAGGAGGCTGGGATGGCGGGTGGGCAGCCCGATCCATGTCGCAGAGCCAGTGGTGACAGTGACACTGGGGCTCTGTCCCTCCCGGGCTTTTGATCCCCTGCAGCTTTCAAAGTGCTCTCCCGCTGAAGCTGGAAAACACCTCAGACTAATGTGAGGGGAGGAGGGGGCAGGGCTTGAGATGTGTGCACTGAATACTCAGAAAGCGTGAGTCGCTCAGTCACGTCGGACTCTTTGCAACCCCATGGACTGTTGCCTGCCAGGCTCCTGTGTCTGTGGGATTCTCCAGGCAGGAGCACTGGAGTGGGTCGCCATTCCCTTCTCCAGGGGATCTTCCTGACCCAGGGATCGAACCTGGGTCTCTTGCTCTGCAGGCAGATTCTTTACTCAGAACTTAGGGGTCTGTAAGTCCTGTTTCACCTACAGATGCCCGAGAGGCACAAGATGCTTTTCCACCCAAATCCCGAACCTCTCTTCCAGGGCCCCTCACCTGGCCAACCCTGAGACTCCTAGGGAGACCTTGACGCCCTTTTGATCCAGGGGGCTGGGGGCGGAGCCTGGGAATACCCAGGGGGGCTTCCAGGGAAGACGGGCTGCCCTGACCCCACCACAAGGACACTTTAACTCTGCCCCTTGCCCCGCCGGTGCCCTCCTGAGGCTGAGGGTTCGCGCTGATACTGGGCCACCCTGAATCACCCGCACCTGAGGGTGTGGGCGTGAAGCCGTGGGGAAGACTGTTTCACATTTCACTTTCCTCTAGAAAGCAGCAAAGCAGCAAAGGGAGCAAGGATGCACAGTGTTTGCCCCAGGACTGCTCACAATAACCCACATGTGGGAGCAGCCCACGTGCCCACTGACCGAACATCAGTGGACAGATGGACAGATAAAACGTGGCCTATTCACACAGTGGAATGTTCGGCTATAAAGAGGACAGGAATCTTGATATAACATGGATGAAACTTGAAAGCGCTGTGCTCAGAGAGGGAAGTCAGACACACAGGGATATGTATGGAGTGATTCCATCTACATGAAGCACCCAGAACGGGGAGGCGGAGGGGAGATTAGTGACACAGACTGTACAGATACAAATGTTAGTCTTCCGGAAAGTGTCTCACAGACGCACCAAGAGACAATGTTTAACAGATGCCTGTGCATCCTGTGACGCAGTCAGGCTGACACAGACATTGACTACCACACCGTTCATCCACTCATCCATCAACTCATCCCCCCATCCACCCATCTAACCACCCCTCCATCTATGCATGGTGCATCCATCCATTTATCCCTTTATTCACCCACCCCCATCCATTTATCCCTTTATTCACCCCTCCACCCATCCATTTATCCCTTTATTCACTGATCCACCCATCCATTTAACCCTTTATTCACCCACCCCCATCCATTTATCCCTTTATTCACCCCTCCACCCATCCATTTATCCCTTTATTCACTGATCCACCCATCCATTTAACCCTTTATTCACCCACCCACCCATTTATCCCTTTATTCACCCCCCACCCACCCATTTGTCCCTTTGTTCACCCACCCATCCATCCATTCACTCATCCATTTATCTCTTCATCCATCCATCCCACCCACCCATGCAACATCCAACATCTACTCACTGGGCACCAACTATATACCCCAGATATTGCCAGATGCTTGATAGTAAGCAGTGGACACAAAAGATCAGAGTACAGCCTTTGTGACCCTTGGAGAGAGCATTAGGCATGAAGAGATGTAAAGCATTGTTATTCTCACGCATGCACTGAGGCCCAGAAAGGTGACCATCAAGAAGCAGGAGGTGAAAAAAAAAAAAAGAAGCAGGAGGTGGCGGAGCTGTCCTCACCCCAGGCCTGGGGCTCTCAAAGGCCAGTGTGGACCCACTAGCGCCCTGCAGGTTCTAACCCAGCCTGGTTTTTTTCTGAGACCGTGAAACAAAGGAATTTCTCGTGTTCTCTATTTTTCAGAGTTCTCCAGGGAAACAGAACCAGTAGCATGTGGGTGGATACAGAGTTGGATTTATGGTAGGAAACTGACCACATGGTTGTAAAAGCAAACACTCCCCAATATCTGCCGGGTAAGTCGACAGGCTGGAGACTTGGGAAGAGCTAGTGTTCTGGTTTGAATCTGAGGATTACCCAGTTCTGTGGTCCTCAAGCGGGAAGAATTCTCTTTTGCTCCAGGGATGGTCAGCCCTTTTGTTCTAATCAGGGCTGATTGGGTGAGGTCCTCCTACATTAGGGAGGGTAATCTGCTTAATACATTCTAACAGTCTAAATGTACATCTCATCCACGACCCCCTCACAGACATGCACAGAATAACATTTGATCAAACATCTGAGCACCCCGTGGCCAAGTCAACTTGACACTTAGATTCATCACCTTATATACACACCCGTCCCACAGGTGTCATGGGGTTTGAAAGGCATTCTTTAAGACGGGGGAGTTTCAGGAGCTGAACTGTGGGGTAGAAGCTAAGAGACACCCCGAAAGTGGGACACAGCATCTTCTTCTTCCTGGGGGTGATGCTGGGGGATTCTTGGGTGGGGAGAAACCCAGTTTTCTTTTTCTGTATGGAGGGAGAGTTTGGGGTTATTCTCTTTTGTTCATAAGCAAAGTGCTGCAAAGACCTATGTACCACTTGCAGAAGATAAATGATATCACACACAGGGGGAAGGGAACCCTCACATTTGCAAATTTCTGATGAGACTCTGCTCTGCACAGAAATTAGATCTGTTGGCGTTTTCTCTTTTCTGTTAGATAATGGGGACAAAATTGCCCTCTGGTGCCTCCCAGTGATTGTCCGTCTTAGTTAAACCAGTCCTAGATAAGAAGGTCAGAGCTGGGCCTGGGTCTTGCCTGTGGCCCACATGTGCTTCTCGGGGAGGGCAGCGAAGGGAAACAGAGAGCTCAGGCCATAGGTTTGCCGCCTGGGGGCGCCCGCCGAGCCTCTGCTGTGGTTGGGGGGCCCCCCTGTCATCTGCCCCCAAAGACTGAATGACAGAGCTAGCTCAATGACAGGGGCCCTGGGCGACTCGAGGACTGAGGGCCCATAGCCTCGGGCAGGAGTGGAGCCGGCCAGCCCAGGCGACGCAGTATTCTGGGGGAAAGTCCCAGCGTGAGGAAGCCCCCTGGGCAGGTGTTTGGCTCTGAGCAGTCTCCAAAGGCCCTCTCACTGCAGTGACAGCAGCCCGCTGCAGCCCCGGGGTGGGGACCCCTGGGGGCGAGACCACGTGCTCCAGCTTCCAGCCCCCAGAGGGTGGGCGTGCACGCATTTGCCCAGAGCCAGGCCGTCTGCTCAGGAGTCTCGGGAAGGAATTGGTTCCTCTTGACCATCAGAGCCTAAAGCAGTCCCGGAGGGAGCCGAGCCATCGGCTCTTCTGGCTTGGGACCCCAGGAGAAAGTCAGGAGGGACAGCTCTGCCCCGTCTTTGGCCCATCCGTCCATCATGACCTTCTGATTTACCCTTCCACTGGGCAGAGACCCATGGACAACACCCCAGAGGGACCAAAAGTCCCAGGTTGCCACAAGCAGAGGTGGGCTGGACCCGGTGGGAGCTTAGGTAGTTTGGGGAGGTGGGGAGGAGAGATGAAACTGATGCTTTCAAACTGTGGTGTTGGAGAAGACTCTTGAGAGTCCCTTGGACTGCAAGGAGATCCAACCAGTCCATCCTAAAGGAGATCAGTCCTGGGTGTTCATTGGAAGGACTGATGCTGAAGCTGAAACTCCAATTCTTTGGCCACCTGATGTGAAGAACTGACTTATTTGAAAAGCCCCTGATGCTGGGAAAGATTGAAGGCAGGAGGAGAAAAGGACAACAGAGGATGAGATGGCTGGATGGCTTCTCCAACTCAATGGACATGAGTTTGAGCAAGTTCTGGGAGTTGGTGATGGACCGGGAGGCCTGGCGTGCCGTGGTCCACAGGGTCACAAAGAGTCGGACATGATTGAGTGACTAAACGGAACTGTGAAGGCTCCAGACTTTTAATGCCAGAAACTGAGTCTGGACTTCTGCCAGAGATGATACTTCTGAATTGATTTTGTACAAGAGAATGAAAGCTTATTTAATTTCTGTTGTTTGGAGGTTTTTTGTGATATGTAGCTGAAACAAAACCAAACATAGTGGGAGAAGGAAAGTTAAGACTAACAGTGATACATCCTGGTAACACAAGACACAGTTCTTGATGACTAACTGGTGTGCGAGGTGTAAGGAAAAGAGGCGGAGGCTTAGGTGACATGGGTTATATGCTTGAAAGCTGGGTAGACAGTGGGCGGGGCACATTAGGAAAGACTTTGAATTTGATTTTGGGCAAAGGATGCCCAGGCTATTGGAGATGGGGACTTAGATCTTAAGGGATGGGCTTGGGGTAGAGACTACCCGGAAATAATAGGTGGGACCACGATCAATGAACTTCCTTGGTGGCTCAGCAGTAAAGAATCTGCCTGCCAATGAGGGAGACTCGGGTTCGACCCCTGGATTGGGAATATCCCCTGGAGAAGGAAATGGGAAGAGCCGACTCCCTGGAAAAGAACCTGATGCTGGGAAAGATTGAAGGCAGGAGGAGAAGGGGACGACAGGGGATGAGATGGTTGGATGGCATCACTGACTCAATGGACATGAGTTTGAGCAGACACCGGGAGATGGTGAAGGACGGGGAAGCCTGGCGTGCTGCAGTCCATGGGGTCACAAAGAGTTGTTCACGACTGGGTGACTGAACAACAGCGACCAGTATTCTTGCCTGGGAAATGCTATGGACAGAGCAGCCGGGTAGGCTGCAGTCCGTGGGTCACGAGAGTCAGGACTTAGGGCCTAAACAACAGCAACCACAACGTGTTCCTCCTTGGAGCTCCCAGCTGCAGTGGTGAAGCGGGGGCGCCTTCGTCTCCTGCCCACCGGCCCCACATATCTGTAGCAGCGCTTTATTCAACTAAAAACCATTTTCCAACCTTATTTTACCGAAATATCCTTACATCATAAAAGAGATGAGAAGCACGGCTCTGGTTAAACCGTGGTTGAGCTTGGAGCCTTCCTGCCCCATCCCACCCCACCGAATCCCACCATCATCCTGAACGACGTGAGGGGCTCACACACACACCACGTCCTCCAGCTTTGGGAGTCACAGCTTGAAAGACGCGGATTTCACGGGCTGTGACCGAAGCGGGAGCGAACTGACCCCGAGAGGCTGCGGAAGAGACAGGGATCAGTAAAACCATGGATCCTTATTCCCTCTCCTGTGCCTCAGACGGGCTGCTCCTTGGCCCACTGCCTCAGTCCTTTGGCCCCTCTTCCCCAGGACGCTGGGTCCTCCCCACTCATGCACTATCCCAGCTGCCTGACGTCCTCTGCAGGCCTCCCACCACGATCCCTGTCCTCTGACCACTGAGCGGCCCTCCTTGGCCAGTCCTGCTGTCCACTGGGTTTTCACAGCTGAATCTGCGACCCTTCGGTCTCAGCAGACTTCACACCAGAGCCAGCCCCCGCCACGGCAGGCCCTGGAGCTGTGAGTTCTGCGTGGGAGGGCTGGCATCCGGTCCCCTGATCGCCAGCAGGATTTCGGAGGTGCGGGGTGCTGTCTGGAGGGCTGGCTCGGTGTGTGCTCAGCACTGTGGGGCTGACGTCAGTGGGAGATGCAGCCAGAGTCTTTTTTAAGAAGTATCTTCATTGAGTTCTAACCCACTTATCATCCAAGACGGTCATTTAAAGTGTACGACGATCTGATGGTGTGTTGGACAGTTTTCTCTGTTGAGTCAGCTGGACCATGGTGTCTAAGTGTGTGGTCAAAGATTATTGTGGGTGTGTCTGTGAGGTTGCTAGCTGAGATTAATGTTTAAATCAGTGGAGGGAAGCAGATTCCTTAAAATAATCCTCTCTACAGTCACACCCTATTGGCTCTGTTCTCTGAGAACCCTGATTAAGGCAAGCGGTCTTTGGCACATTCACAGATCTGTGCGATCATCACCACTGCAATTGAATTTAGAAATTTCATCACCCCAGAGAGATCCTGCAGCCTTAAACATCACCACTTCAAGTTCCCTAATCCTCCCCCAGCCCTTGACAAACTTCTCATCCTATTTTCAGTCCCTACAGATTTGCTTATTCTGGACATTTCCTACAAATGCGGTCATACGACACGTGGTCTTTTGTG
This sequence comes from Cervus elaphus, assembly GCF_910594005.1. Lineage (NCBI taxonomy): Eukaryota > Metazoa > Chordata > Mammalia > Artiodactyla > Cervidae > Cervus > Cervus elaphus. Next base: position 66,697,572 of record NC_057839.1, read on the forward strand.
GCTGGTGTAATGTCTTCTTGAACCTTGGCTGCAGGGGGAGCTCAAGTAGACATGTACAATACCATCGACAGGAGGACGCCGGAACACACCAAAAAAAAGATGCCCCACGTCCAAGGACAAAGGGGAAGCCGCAATGAGATGGCCAGAGGGGCGCAATCACGTTAAAATCAAATCCCATACCCACCAGGTGGGCGACCCACATATTGGAGAACAATGATACCAAAGAAGTTCTCGCACTGCTGGGAAGGTTCTAAGCCCCACGAGAGGCTTCCCAGCCTGGGGTTGGACAAAGGGACTTGGAATCCCTGGGGAAATGATTTTGAAGGGCAGTGAGATTTGATCCCAGAACTTCCCCGCGGGACTGGAGGAAACAGAGACTCGTTTGTTTCCATGATGTTTTCACGGCTCACCCACGTTATGGCATTGTCAGTACCTCACTGCAGTTTTTTTGCTGAAAATATTCCATCGTATGGACACACTGCCTTTTAAATTCATTCATCACTTGGTGGACATCGGGGTTTTTCTCACTTTTGGCTGATGGGGTGGTGGTGTTAAACTTCTTGTGTGAGCATATGGTTTCATCTCCACTGTGTATACACCCAAGCATGGACAGGTTGGGTCTCATGGTGACTCCATTTGTCCCTTTCTGAGGAGCTGCCAGACCATTTTCCCAGGAGGCTGCACCCTTTCACCTTCACCCAGCATGTGTGGGCCAGGCTCCTGAGGCCAGGGGAGGCCTGGGGAGGCCTTTGGGTTGGAGTGTCTTTAAATGACTCCTGGGACTTCCACGATGGCCTGGGGGTGGGGAAGACCTGGAACCATGAATGTGTGTGTGTGTGTTGTGTGTGGATGTCAAGGGTGTGTGGATGTCAGGAGTGTGTGCGTGTGTTTGGGGTATGTGTGTGTGTATCTGAGGGATATGTGTGTGTATGTTGGGACTGTGTGTGTGTTGGTGTGTGTGTGTGTGTATCTGAGGGATGTGTGTGTGTATGTTGGGAGTGTGTGTGTGTTGGGAGTATATGTCAGGTGTGTGTGTGTGTGTCAGGGGTGTATGTGTATGCCGGGGATGTATATGTGCATGTTAGGAGTGTGTGTGTGTGTGTACGTGCACGCTCATGTTGGGGGTGTATGTGTGTGTATGTTGGGGGTGTATGTACATGTTGGGGATGTGTGTGTGTATATGTTGGGGGTGTATGTACATGTTGGGGATGTGTGTGTGTATATGTTGGGGGTGTATGTACATGTTGGGGATATGTGTGTATGCTGGGGGTGTATGTACATGTTGGGGATGTGTGTGTATGTTGGGGGTGTATGTACATGTCAGGGATGTGTGTGTATGTCGGGGATGTGTGTATATGTTTGGGGTATATGTACATGTTGGGGATGTGTGTGTATGTTGGGGGTGTATGTACATGTCAGGGATGTGTGTGTATGTCGGGGATGTGTGTATATGTTTGGGGTATATGTACATGTTGGGGATATGTGTGTATGTCAGGGGTGTATGTACATGTTGGGGATATGTGTGTATGTCGGGGGTGTATGTACATGTTGGGGATATGTGTGTATGTCGGGGGTGTATGTACATGTTGGGGATATGTGTGTATGTCGGGGGTGTATGTACATGTTGGGGATGGGTGTGTATGTTGAGGGTGTATGTACATGTCAGGGATATGTGTGTATGTCGGGGGTGTATGTACATGTTGGGGATGGGTGTGTATGTTGGGGGTGTATGTACATGTTGGGGATATGTGTATATGTCGGGGGTGTATGTACATGTTGGGGATATGTGTGTATGTCGGGGGTGTATGTACATGTTGGGGATGGGTGTGTATGTTGAGGGTGTATGTACATGTCAGGGATATGTGTGTATGTCGGGGGTGTATGTACATGTTGGGGGTGTGTGTATGTTGAGGGTGTATGTACATGTCGGGGATATGTGTGTATGTCGGGGGTGTATGTACATGTTGGTGATGTGTGTGTATGTTGGGGGTGTATGTACATGTCGGGGATGTGTGTGTCCACGTGGTCCTTTCTGGGGACCTCGCGGGTGTGCCGGGTCAGGCCCGGAACTTGGTGGACCAGTGACTCGAGGCGGACGTCTGGAAGGACCGCTGGCCAGGGCTGTCCACTGGGCATGTGTGGAGCTCCTTGGGGGCCCCGGGCCAGAGCCAGCCTGCAGGCCCCTGGACTGTGCGGAATCTCCTCTCCTGCCTGATACCTCACTGCTCCAGGGCACCACCATCCAGCAGCAAAACCAGAGTGGGGACCGACGTCCCCCAGACTCCAGACAAGCCCATCCCAGTGGGAGTCATAATTGAGTGCCTGGAAACTACAGACAGGGTGGAACACCTCACTTAGTTTAATTATCTTATTATGACTGTGATGCCCAAGACCTCAGAGATGCTCGAGGGCCGTGGCTCGCAGAGAGGCAGCTTTCCTGAAGCCGAGGGGTGGCTGCAAATCTGCAGCCGTGTGTCATATTCCTCCTAAGGAAAGTGCCATCTGGGCCTGCCTCCTACTCTGAGAACCAACTTCTTGCTGCTCCGGGCTGGGTCTGCACTGTTTGCCTGGAGGATTTAACCCTGAACAGGCAAGCCCAAAGGCCCGAGACAAGAGGAGCCTGCACTCTGGTGTGAAGTCTGGTGGGGGGCTGTTATTAGTCAGCTGTCACTGTGTAACAAGTGAGCCTGGGATTTAGTGGCCCAGGGCTTCCGTGGTGGCTCAGATGGTAAAGAGTCTGCCTGCAGTGCAGAAGGCCTGGGTTTGAGCCCTGGGTGGAGAAGAACCCTTGGAGAAGGAAATGGCAGTGTTCCTGCCTGGAGAAGGCTACCGTCCTTGGGATCACAATAAGCTGGACACGACTGAGTGACTAAGCACATATACTTAGTGACTTAAAGCGACATGCACTCGTTTCATGACAGTCTCTTTGGGCTGGGAATCGGGCCTGGCTTTGCTGGGTGCTTTTATGCTATCAAGATATCCATGAGACCTTAGCCACCTCTAACTTGCAATGGAGAAGGACCTCACTGGTGGTGGGCAGAGTCAGTTCCTCGAAGGGACTGCCTTCAAGTCCTTGCCACATGGGCCCCTGCAGAACCCGAGGGAGAGGCGGCCAGCAAGAAGGAGTCACCAGCTTTTGTAACCCAGTCATGGAAGTGACTTTCTCTCAATGTTGCGGTGTTCTCAGGCTTGAAGCCGACACGTGAGTGGGTGGGGAGCGGGGGTTGATTACACAAGATTGTGGGTAAGAGGGGGTGGGCATCCTCGGACTGTCCTCCAGGCTGCAGCCACGAGCCTTGGAGTGGTGCTGTCCGTCAGAAATAGTTAAAATAGTAAGAATAAACTGGTAAAATTAATTTGAACTATTTATTTAATCAAATGTATCTAAAACTATGATTTCAGGGACTTCCCCGGTGGCCCAGTGGTGAAGAATCTGCCTTGCAAGGCAAGGAACATGGGTTCGATCCCTCGTTGGGGAACTAAGATCCTACCTACTTCGGAGGAACTCAGCCTTTGAGCTGCAACTAGAGAACCTGTGCACTGAAACAGAAGGTCCTGCCTGATGCAGCAGAGATCTGGGGTGCTGCAACCAAGACCCAGTGCAGGCAAATCAATAAATGGGTAAAAAATTCTTAAAACATGACTTCAACACGTAATCGGGATCAAGATTGTCGTTAGGATAGTTCACATTCCTCTTGGCACACTCAGGCTCCGAAATCTGCAGCATCTCAGTTTGGATTGGCCAGAGTGACGCCATATTGGATGGTGCAACCTACACCAGGCTTCGTCAGGGGTTCAGCGCTCAGTGGGCTGAGGCAGGACCCAGGGACCCAGGAGAGGGTCTAGGTCCTCAGCCCTGGGGGACCCTCTCTGGGAGAGCGCCCTCTTGACCTCTGCCCCTGGTGGCCATGCCAGCCCCACCATCATGCGCTCACCTGGCAGGCACTCACCTCTCTCTCTCTGTTTCCAACTTTGTGCCTTTGGCCTAATTGCTGCTCTTTGCTTGGTGGAGGACCCCTTCCTGCCAACCTCGAATCACCTAAGGCCCAAGGAGGTCCTAGTGACCTTGGGACCCCCAGAAGAGGGGCTGACCTGATTGCAAACCTGCTTGGATGGTCCGGTCCAATTTACATTTCAAGCAAAGGGCAGGTGTGGTTCTTAGTTAAAACGCTGATGCGTCTGTGATGGAGGAAGCTGCGTGTCCGGGACCTACGGGCTCTTCCATCTCCCCACCGCAGGAGTCAAGCTCACCTGTTGTGTCCAGGGCGAGTCCCTGCGGCCTGGCCTGGTGCTCCCGGTTGTCGCGCAGTTTGGCAAATGCTGCCCCAATACTGACTCCATAATGCCTGCCTCGCCGGGAGATCCTAAATGCTCACTTGACTCGAGAATCTCGCAGGTCCCGTAACAAACAACTTGCCCTCCACGGTGTCTCCTGCAACCCACACCGGCCTGTTCGTCACCCATCCTATGCAGACTTGCTCTTCCTCAGTCCCTTCTATACTGACTTTCTCACCAAATTTAAGAGAAGGGTGTAGAATGCAAGCCCTAGGAGCAAAGGGTCCAAAAACTGGCATTTCCTGATCTTTGCACTTTCTGGTCCTAACGTGGCCAGGACTTAAGGCCTTTCAAAATCCTAGGCATGGATGATGACTGCAGAAGGGGTCTCGGGGGAATGAAATCTCCTTAAGGCTCCAGATATGTTTTTTTGTTTGTTTCTAGTACCGTAAAATCATCTTTTATTCACTTTCTGTTGTAGGTGTTATATGTCACTAACCCAGCAACAGTTCAGTTCAGTTCAGTCGCTCAGTCGTGTCTGATTCTTTTCGACCCCATGGACCGCAGCACGCCAGGCCTCCCTGTCCATCACCAACTCCCGGAGTTCACTCAAACTCATGTCCATTGAGTCAGTGATGCCATCCACCATGTTGTCCCCTTCTCCTCCCGTCTTCAATCTCTCCCAGCATCAGCGTCTGTTCCAATGAGTCAGTTCTTCGCATCAAGTGGCCAAAGTATTGGAGTTTCAGCCTCAGCATCCGTCCTTCCAATGAATATTCAGGACTGATTTCCTTTAGGATGGACTGGCTGGATCTCCTTGCAGTCCAAGGGTCTCTCAAGAGTCTTCTCCAATACCACAGTTTAAAAGCATCAATTCTTCGGTGTTCAGCTTTCTTTAGAGTCCAACTCTCACATCCGTACCCAGCAATAGTAATGTTTACAAAATTAAACAAGGTTTCCTCCTTCACCTGTAACTGGAGCTGAGTCCTTGAGTGTCTTGGAAGTACAGGGGCATCTCACTAAGAGCTCCTGTCCTGTCCCCACATATCCAGACAAATGGACACGCCTGGGGACAGGAACCACAGAGGGTCCAGGCTCAGCCTCTGGCCTCAAGGCTCACTCTGTTCATGTCTCTGGCTGGACTTGGGGTTCAGCCTGATTTGTGTCTTCTGAGAACTGCCCTCACTTTCTTATATATTCGCTGTGCACTTATCTGTTTGTCTGTGGCGATACTGGGTCTTCACTGCTGCGTGGGGACCCTCTCTAGGGGCCAGCAGTGGAGGCTTCCCTTTAGCGGCTATGCGCAGGCTTCTCACTGCAGTGGCTTCTCTTGTTGCAGAGCGAGGACTCCAGAGCTTGGGCCCAGCAGCTGTGGTGCGTGGGCTTACCTGCTCCGAGCCACGTGGGATCTTTCCGGACCAGGGATCGAACCCGTGTCCCTTGCATTGCAAGGCAGATTCTTAACTACTGGGCCACCAAGGGAGTTCCACACTATACACTTAAACATTAACCAAAGTGAAAGAAAGTGAAGTCACTCAGTCGTGTCCAACTCTTTGTGACCCCATGAACTGTACCCCGCCAGGGTCCTCTGTCCATGGGATTTTCCAGGCAAGAATACTGGAGTGGGTTGCCATTTCCTTCTCCAGGGGATCTTCCTGACCCAGGGATTGAACCCTGGTCTCCTGCATTGCAGGCAGATGCTTTTATCATCTGAGTCACCTTGGAAGTCTAAACATTAACCAAATTTAAGCACTATTTACAAAACCCAGGCTTCATAGGTTCATTGGAATAGGAGGATTTTCCCATTTTTCACTTCTCCCAGACTTCGTCAAGCAGAGAAATGCCAAGTCTGGTATTAGAATCATTTTGCTTCTTGTGGTCCCAGCATCGCCCACACGGCGGCTGTCCCCAGACGGCCGTGGACCAGATCTAAAGCAGGCCGCCTGCGTCAGTGCTGGTGGCAGCAAGCATGTCACCCTGCTCCATTGCAGGTCCTCTTCTCCCGTGGATTACAGAGCTGGCCTCTCAGCCTCCCTCTGTGGAACCCAGATCCAGGATTTGACGGCGCTGTGGGTTTAATTTCACCTTGCTTGCTTGGGCCAGTGCTTCAGCTTCCTGACTTTGTCTGTGGGCCTTCCTCCCATGACGTGTGGAATTAGTGCTCCCTCCAGGCTCCAGCCGTCTGCAAACCTCATAAGCATTCCAGCCATAGCTCACCCAGCCACTGGCCAAGATGTCAGCTGGGGGAGACATTTGCCGAGGTAATTCTCAGGGCATGGTTCTGTCAAGCCTCTAGGCGTCCCGGTTGCGTCCTGGCATTGGGATGGAGAAAGACTCAGTGATGTGGACGTGCCACCGGTGGGCATCTCCCATCAGCTGGACATCTCATCAGTGAGAAACACTCTTGGGGGGCAGGTTGTTTGAAACAGAGCAGGTCCTTTCCCCTGCCCTGCAGGCCCTCAGTCTGACTTTTATCTGTGAAAAAACTTCAGCCAAAGAATAAGTTTCATCAGAGACTTGAGAACATGCAGAAACAAAATAAAACAGTCAAAGGAGACCGAATGATAATAATGTAGTCGTTAAGCACAGTTAAAGACCTTTAGCTCTTTCTCAAGGGCTGTAGATAATATTCTGAGCCACATCCTGTGAGCTGTCTTATGCCGAAAACTCCACCAGGTGGAAGGACTTACCCACGACGTAAGCTGCCATAATTCTGAGAACTGGCCTCAAAGAGATGGAAATAAACTGACCCTGGAACTGAAGATTAACTGTACCTAAAACAATCAAGATGACGCTGATCAGACCAGCGCTGACCAATTTCAAAGTGAGCGTCAGAGCCGACTGTTGTTTGTACATGCCTGTGTTCTTTCTGTCTGTTTCCTCTGATTGTTTGGGGTGGGGGCTCAGTCTTTGGACAGAAGTCTGCCCTCCCCACCACCCACCCCCCCCACCCGCCAGTTGCCGGCATCTGAAATAAAGCAAGTTTTCCTTTCCATCAACCTGGCCTGTTTATCGGCTTTTGAGCCGCGAGCAGCCGGACTGCGCTTTCGGTAACTCTTTAAATCCACTGGGGGAGGCAGCTGCCCACTCTGGGTTCTTTAATCCTGCCCACGGACACTGTGAAAGGAAAGCGACCTGGGGTGAGCGTCTGGGGTGACACTTGGGAAACTTACCCCAGAACCAGAGGCCCCGCGCTGGCCTCTGCTGCGCCCCTGGACACATGTCCACACGGGGAGAGGAGACTGTGGCATCCGTTTTGGGCCGATTGTGCCGGCCCCTGGAGATCAGGAGTGGTGGTGGCCGGCCTGGCTTCAGTCCTGCTCTGCAATTGCCACCTGCTGTTTCTGGAATGTTCCGGGGGAGCCTGGAGGTGGGGTGCACTCACCGCTCCCTTCCTGGGATGGCCTCTCTCACTGCTCCTGATTTTGGGATGTACCTGAGCAGGCAGAGAGGTTCTTTGGAGACCCTCACTCCCAGGGTGGTCCGGCAGCATGAGGGTCCTGCCTGGAGGTCCAGGGGGCCTGCAGGTGGGGGTGGGTGGGTGGCCGGGCCCTGGGGCTGTGGGAAAATCGAGTCCTTTCTGAGCGAGAAGAATCCCAGCTTCACTGCTGCTCTGTTTAGTTGCTAAGTCATGTCCGCCTCCTTTGTGACCCCATGGACTGTAGCCTGCCAGGTTGCTCTGTCCCTGGGATTCTCTAGGCAAGAACACTGGTTGCCATTTCCTTCTCCAGGGGATCTTCCCGACCTAACGATTGAACTTGCACCTCCTGCGTTGTAGGTGGATTCTTTACCACTGAGCCACCAAGGAAGGCCAATGGTGTGACTTCGCCATAGCACTTTAAATATTGTCATTTCTGCCCCACCTTTCTTGCTCACAGGGACTCTCTCTGACCACGAATTTCCCTTTTCATTCCTGCCGTCTCATATTTTTAAGTAAAACATTATAAGGAATATATGGCTTTTCCTCTCTATCAAAATGGAAAAAAATAATAAGAAAAAGAACCCACACCAATAGCATGTTAGGAAGCTCAAGTGGGCAGTTTGGGCCAATCTATGTGAATTCTATGCCTTCTGGGACCATGAAGGCCCCCTGCCAAGGCCTCTTTGTTCTGATGGTCCCCCTGGGCCTGCTGAAACGGGGACCCTGACCAGGCCTCTGGGCAGGACAGGAATCTTTTATTGGTACATCTCCTGGTTCCATCCAACATTCAGAATTATGGGGAAGGGAAGGAAGCTTAAAAAAAAAAAATATATATATATATATATATATAGATCTTCCTACGACAAAGAAAGTAAATTACAGGGTGAACTGTAGACGGATATTTCTGTACAGGTCCTGCCTCTTTGGCTGGTTGATGTGCTATTTGTGGTTGAGAAATGCAGTCTTCTGTTTTAGGTTTGGGATCGGAAGGGCCAGTTTATCCTGCAGTCCCATCTCACTGGCTGACCCACCGAATCCTTTGTAGCAACAGAACCCCCTCCCCGGGCTCTGAGCAGGCCTGGTCTCCAGGGTCATCGGTTCTGGTGGAAACGGTCAGAACCAGGTCCAGCTTACCCCTACAGAGAATCTGATTTGAGGGCAGACTGATTAATTCGCGAACCAGTTGGTGTCTCATTGAGTCCCAGGCTGGATGAGCTTTGGAAAGAAAAACTGATTAGCATGGCCCGGAACCACCCACACATTTGAACACGGCGTTCCGAAGCCAGCGGCCAAGAAAGGGGGTGACGCTGGGCCTCTCTGTGTCTGGTCCCTGTTCCTCATCTCCCTCTAGTTTAAAGGCTCTCTCTCTCTATTAACCCATCAGCAGACCTTGGAGCATCTGCTTCGCGCCTGGCGGACGGAGCAGAACGGGGGCTGCACTGTGGCAGCAGGTGGGGGGCGGATGACTAACACAGGCACTTCTGTGCGGGGCTTCCCTGGGGTCTCAGAGGGTAAAGAATCCGCCTCCAGGGCTGGAGAAAGAAAGTCCCTCAGTCGTGTCCAACTCTTTGCGACCCCATGGACTGTAGCCCCCCAGGCTCCTCTATCCATGGGATTTCCCAGGCGAGAGTACTGGAGTGGGTTACCATATCCCCCTTCGGGGTACATTCCCAACCCAGAGATCAAACCTGGGTCTCCGGATTCAACCCCTGGGTTGTGAAGATCCCTTGGAGAAGGGAATGGCTACCCACTCCTGTATTCTTGCCTGGAGAATTTCATAGACCGAGGAACTTGGTGAGCTACATACAGTCCATGGGGTTGAAAGGTGTCAGACACGACTGAGCGGCTTTTACTTTTTCAGCTTTGTGCTGTAGGCATATCCCACACTAATTCGTCTGGGAGAAGTCTGAACCTTCAGCCAGTGGAGAGAGTGGAGGGATGCCCAAGGTGGCCAGGAGAAGCTCAGAGGAGGGCGGGGGCTTTTCTCTGTGGCTTTAGGCTGAGCTGCTTCCCCAAGGGCGGCGGTCTTTCCTGACAGTTGTTGATGATGAATTTACAGGGCTGGGGGTGCTCCTTCCTGGAGAAGAGGTACCTCCCCTTTCTCTTCTGCCTGGCTCTGTGGTCCCGGAAGATGTTGTGTCTGTTCACATCCAGGAGGGCGGAGGGTGATGAGTAAGGGCTGCGGGGAGGCGACGGCGGACCCCACAGCAGGACCGGCGCTGCGGGCTGGTGACCCAGCACTCAGCCGCCCGGGTGTTCTATATGCAGAGCGAGTCTGAGAGGGGAGAATCCAGTTCCAGGGGAAAGGTGTCCTTGGGAAGCTGCGACTCACTCGTCCGAGGGAGTCCCTTGGGGGTAGTTTTCCTAATGAGACGTGCCGACCCGAGGTGCCCTTTGCAGACCCTCAGACCCAGTGGACCCACGGTGGGCTTCCTCCCGCTTCCTCTTCTCCTTGGGGAAGCTTCGGGCCCCCCGTCCCTCCCACTGTCCAGCTGCAGCTCTGCCTGCCCCCCACCCCAGGGCCGGGATACTGAGAAGAGGGACCCCTGCTCAGGCTTCCGGTGCGGAAGGGGGGTGGTGGGGGAGCGGGCATGGATGGTGCTCTCTGGACAGCGTGACCTGCAGACTCAGAGGTGGGGGCTCGGCCTCAGAGTCAAGGGCAGGCCGGGCCGGGACACGGGCGGACGTGCCAGTTTCAGCGTCGCTGGCAGTGACACCTGGGGCGAGTTGACACTTGCTGCTCACCGCAAGCTACACCCACATCCCAACCTTATTGGAAAAAGTCTTTGCAGGTGTGATTAAAGATCTTGAGATGAGGAGATCATCCTGTATTATCTAGGGGTGTCCCCCCAAAACGACAAGTGCCCTGATAAGAAGAGGCAGAGTGGGCTTTTTGGCACAGATCAAGGCAGAGATTGGCAAGATGTAGCCACGGCTGGGGAACCCAGGAGCCACCAGAGGCTGGAAGAGGCAAGGGGAATCCTCCCCAGACCCGAGACGGGAAGCATCATCTTACCAGCACTGTGACCTTGGGCTTCTGGCTTCTGGAGCTGTTAGCGCATAAGTTCTGCACTGTTGTGACCACCCAGCTTGTGATGACCTGTTATGGCAGCCCCGGGAAACTATTATTTATACTTTATGTGCCTATTGACATATATATATATATTCTTTATGTTCCAAGACAATGGATGCTTCAAACACATGTGCTCCTGTAGATGGAAATGTTAGTCGCTCAGTTGTGTCCAACCCTTTATGACCCCATGGGCTGCAGCCCGCCAGGCTCCTCTGTCCATGGGACTCTCCAGGCAAGAACACTGGAGTGGGTTGCCATTCCCTTCTCCAGGGGATCTTCCCGACCCAGGGATCAAACCCGGGTCTCCCACATTGCAGGCATCCTTTTTACCGTCTGAGCCACCAGGGAAGCCCCAGATATATTTATACATCTAGGAAAACATGAACAGAATAACCAGGCTTCCACCTCTGGTTCCGGCTTCTTAATATATTGGATGAGAACCTTGGACTCTGAATTTAATTTAAAATGAGCTTCCCTGGTAGCTCAGACAGTAAAGCATCTTACCTGCAATGTGGGCGATTGAACCCGGAGACCGAGGTTTGATCCCTGGGTTGTGAAGGTCCCCTGGAGAAGGAAATGGCACCCCACTCCAGTATTCTTGCCTGGAGAATCCCATGGACGGAGGAGCCCAGTAGGTTACAGTCCATGGGGTCACAAAGGGTCAGGTGTGGCTGAGTGACTTCACTTTTTTTCTATGACTGAAAAACACCCTTCTGAAAAGTGAGGTCTTTAGGTTACACTTCTTCTGTTGCAGAGTCCTTTCATTATGAGAAGTCACTTGGACAGGCTAGTTTCAAAACACCCCATGTGATGGGAACAGGCTCTAGGCTAAGGACTACCCCTGGGGCAGACTGAACCAAATTAAATGACCGGGTCATTCATTTCCAGTGACCGCTGAGGCCCTTTCCAGTTTGTTTACTAAATAAACACTTGGCATGAAGATTTGAAGTCAGAGCCTTTGCTTTTATTTCCAACACTAACTTTCTGGAGTAAATTTGAGTGAGCTCCACGCGATCACTTACTAAGAATGGTTTCTATTCCTACCATTTGAATGTGGGAAAGGTGGACCCTGGATGCTGTTAAAGTCCAGGGCTCTGAGGATGATGGACAGAGGACACAAGCCCCCCAGCAGGTGAGAAGGGAGACCCTGGGAGCCTCCAGGTCCTAAAAGAGATTATCTATAAGAGATTATCTGCAAAATTATCTGTGTTATTTAAAATTGGTAAACTTTGGAAAGTTGTAGCTCGAAGTATCCTTTGAAGTTAGAGATTTAAAAGGTGTTTTAGGAGCAACATAATGTAAAGCTTAAGTGACACAGGGAAGTAATTGACCATGTTAAAGTGAAATCAGATTAGAAAAATCAAGTAACTTTTTAACTCCTGCTTTCTATCTTCAACCTCAGCATAGTACTGCCCATGAGTCCACCTCAAAACGCTGCTCATGGAGATGACATGAGAAGATAGTTCTAAAGGTCTTCGAGAAATTAAAAACGTTGCCAATGTAGACAAACAGGAAGAAAAAAAAAGGAAAATTTCTCTATGGGAAGGTTCATTCATGTTGCTTACAGTTAGGTGATTGGATTTGACAGAGGATGAGATGGTTGGATGGCATCACCAACTTAATGGGCAGGAATTTGAGCAAACTCTGGGAGATAGCAGAGGACAGAGGAGCCTGGTGTGCTGCAGTCCACGGGGCCGCAAAGAGTCAGACACGACTTAGTGACTAAACAACAAAAATCTTCAAAATACTTATTAAAAAACTTTTCATGACTCAAAAAAAATCTTTAAAAAACTTCTCTGGGATAAACTTAAACAACAAAACATGCTTTGCTTTCAAAACTCACCATGTTCAGACGCTGTTGCTTCTATAAAGACCAGTCCCTGCCGGATTATACACAATCCTTACACTTGGAGGCTGAGCAGACTAGACACAGTTTAATTAAACTTCATTTTTGCAAACAGATGGTGTACACTCATCTACCTCCATATCTCTACCTTATCCTTGTGTTTAAGTAAGAAAGTGACTTGTATTTGGCCACCTGATGCGAAGCACTGACTTATTTGAAAAGACCCTGATGCTGGGAAAGATTGAAGGCGGGAGGAGAAGGGGACGACAGAGGATGAGATGGTTGGATGGCATCACCGACTCATTGGACATGAGTTTGAGCAAGCTCCAGGAGTTGGTGATGGACAGGGGGGCCTGACGTGCTGTAGTCCATGGGGTCGCAAAGAGTTGGACATGACTGAGCGACTGAGTGACTGAGCTGAACTGAACTTGTTTTGATTAACATGAAACAGTTATTCTAGCATGGGAATAGAACTCAAGCCAAACACCTAAGTGACGGACATAGCAGAGGCCAAGGGCATGAATCTTATGTAGTCTTGATCCGTCCGGGTACAGATGGAGACCACACATCTTAGGTTAGGGGTCAGCTGCAGTCCTGTTGGGCCTTTAACTTTTGCCTTAAGGAAGCAATGTCCCTGGACACAGGCCACTCAGGCCACCGCCTCAGCTCCCCCACCAGCTGGACTTGGATATACTTCAGGGAAGAGAGTAGGACTGGACACACGTCCATCTCCATTGCCCGAGAGAGAGGCAGATGCCCGACTCCCAGCTGATGGAGGACCGTCCCTGCCTTTGCTCACAGGAAAGGGTGTGAGTTCACCTGGGAGGAAATGAACAACTTAAAGCAGATTCTAACAGCCAACTCAAGCTGTCAGCTTAACCATTCCAGGTCAGTCTCATTGCTTTTCCCCAAAATGCTCTGAGTACCAGTTACATGCCAGGGAGGGGGCGCCCTGTTTCCTACTTAGCGCTGGTCTTGTCAGCAACCTCCACAGTAAATAGTCACTATATAATTTTCATTTAGAAAGTGGAAACAGCATCTGGGAGGCTAAATTCCTTATTCACATGTGATGAGAAGCAGAGGGGATTCAAGGCTGTTTGATTCCAAAGCCTTTGCCTGTTCATACCAAATCACACTGAGAGATTTTTCAAAAGAAAAATGTGCTCTTGATTGGAAAACAGTCTCAAATATTGACACCAGGGCTGAGAAGCTACTCTGATAAACAATTTAAAACTAAAAGGCAACTGATATACTGGTGTGAAAAGTTGGCTGAAGTATCTCTTAAACAAAGTGAGCTTGCGTGCTCAGTGGCTCAATCGTTCAACTCTTTGTGACCCCACGGCCTGCAGCCCACCAGACTCTTCCGTCCATGGGGTTTTCCAAGCAAGGATACTGGAGTGGGTTGCCATTTCCTCCTCCAGGGGATCTTCCCGATCCGTGGATCTTCTCCTGCATTGGCAGGCAGATTCTTCACAAAACTGAGCCACCAGGGAAGTCGCAAAAGTGAGCTCGTATGTGACCCAGCAATCCCACTTCTGGGCATACACACCGAGGAAACCAGAACTGAAAGAGACACGTGCACCCCAATGTTCATCGCAGCACTGTTTATAATAGCCAGGACGTGGAAGCAACCTAGATGCCCATCAGCAGACGAATGGATAAGGAAGCTGTGGTACATATACGCTATGGAATATTACTCAGCCAGTAAAAAGAATTCATTTGAATCAGTTCTAATGAGATGGATGAAACTGGAGCCCATTATACAGGGTGAAGTAAGCCAGAAAGATAAAGACCAATACAGTATACTAACGCATATATATGGAATTTAGAAAGATGGTAACAATGACCCTATATGCAAAACAGAAAAAGAGACACAGATGTGCATACAGACTTTTGGACTCTGTGGGAGAAGGTGAGGGTGGGATGTTTAGAGAGAACAGCATCGAAACATATATATTATCAAGGGTGAAACAGATCACCAGCCCAGGTTGGATGCATGAGACAAGTCTTCGGGGCTGGTGCACTGGGAAGACCCAGAGGGATCGGGTGGAGAGGGAGGTGGCAGGGGGGATCGGGATGGGGAATACATGTAACTCCATGGCTGATTCTTGTCAATGTATGACAAAACCCACTACAATATTGTAAAGTAATTAGCCTCCAACTAATAAAAATAAATGAAAAAAAAAAAGGTGAGCTTGTGTTACATGAAAACTGTCAGTTTCCAGAATCACCATTCCGTAAGAGTTTTCTGGAGAAGTATCTCTGTACTTCAGTATTAGTTTAGGCGACAGCGTTGTGCTAAGCACACAATGTCAATTATGTTGAGAAACTTTGACGGGGATCTTTGGCAAACCTGTTTATAATGCATATGGACAACTGAAGGAGAAATCTAAATCACACAAATGCTTAGATTTGGTTCACATTTCATTGATTTTTATAGAGAACACCTGTGACATGCTCCAGAGTGTTCATTTGGTAAACCACAAATAAACTGAAGCAGAAAAGAACCAGAGGACACCATGTAACAGAGAGCTGCCCACAGCGGACCACAGAGGATAACGTATGTGGAAATCCAGAGGCGTTCCGACAAATACGGACACACGGCATGCAAGGACACCACAAACACTCCATGGAAAGACATTCACTGATTGTAAAGCCTTTCTTTTCAGAAGCACGATTTTCCCTCTTAGGACCTTGCCTCTAGATTATGTGACTCAGGCATTCAACCTCTTCTAACAGTCAGCATTTCTTTTCTATTTATTTTATGGCACACGCGGTTTCCCCTCTCTCATTTGCGGATCACAGACCAGGACAACTTTGGAAGGAGTATACAGCGAAGCCTCAGCGTGCATCGTGGTAGTAGTCTGAGAGCGTCCAATAGCCCACAGCTGTAGATGGCATCCTACCGTGGTCACCATGGCGACAGTGTTCATGAGATAAAATGCCTCAGTAAAAGGGATGAGCGGGACACGAACCCCAGCGCTTCAGGCCACAGCAGCTCTAGTTTAGCTCAAGGAGTATCATCAGCAGTGATTCCCAAGACCTAGACATACGAGGCGATTGTGTGTCTTAATTTACCTCCGGCAGAAGAAACGGGGAAGCACCTCCTTGTTGGACCTCTGCAGGAAACAGTGGTGAGTCTGCAGTGAGGAGGGGTATAGCGTTTATCGCCTCACCACGTGCTGCCTTCCTGACCCGAGAGGAGGACCTTGGAGCCACCTCCCCCACCCCGTCCACTCTCCTATTTACTTAGCCCTATCGTGACCTGGTGATAAACGCGAGTACTTTCGGATCTGCGTTCTCTTTAAACATTCTGCCTTGATCATGGGTCTTTGGCCAGCACACCGGGCGCCTGTGTTTCTTCTGGAACCGAGCTGACAGAGCTTACTGCCGGCCCTGATGACAGCAGTGTGTGTTTGGCTGTCCCAGCTCATTGGTTGGTCATATCTTACGGGTCAGATGGGCCCTGGGATTGAGGGATACTCAATACTATGTAAACTGGAGGCGGCAAAAATCAAACAGATGAGTCAGACCATAGCGTCACAGCTGAAAGTTAAGGAGTGAAGCTGTCTATTATTTTAATGTCTTGGGAGGGGAAGAAAAGTACTGTGACCGTATGGATTGAGCTCCAAGCCCCTCACCACGGCTTCCCAAAATAGGAGGGAGTACAAACTTTCTTTCAGAGCAACTTGCTTTCAATGCAGAGTGGATGACTTTGGGTGACTTCCACCCAACTTTGGAAGGTCTGTGGCTCTTTGGACCCAAGAGTGAACTAAAAGGCGTGCACTGGGATGTGGGTCGTGTGGATTGCCGAATGGTCTGTGGGAAGCACCATGGGGGACCAGAAAGCACCACCAAGACAGTGGCCTTGCTGTCACCTCTCTGGCTGACTTTGGAAAAGCTACGCTGGGCTTGTTGCCTCCACTGTAGGGTATACCAAGTTAGACTTAAGCTCCTCCTAGATTCAGTGGCTCTGCCCTCACTGCAGTTGGGATCAGCTCTCCTTCTCTAGCAAGCAAATTCTGTGAAGATTCTGCACGCTTTTGGGAGGGTTCAGATGAAACATGGGAATCCAGTTCTTAGGGAAGGGGGTAGTCCCAGAGGCCATTAGGCTGTCCGACCTCCAGAAATCAGATCTGCAGACAGGGTCCCGGCAGTGAGAAGGGGCAAGTGGCTGCCCAGTCCCTCCTCCTGGGCCAGTGTGGACGGAGACCCTGCTCCACCCCGGCCTTCCCTCTTGCCCAGCCATAGCTCAAAGCTGACTCACTCCGAAATCTTCCCTGGTGATCGGCCAGGAACCCTCTGAGCCACAACTGCTGCAATGCAATTTAGCATTTAGCTGTCTGTGTGCTATTCTTGTCTGCTGAAGTCCTCCAGGAAGGAGCTGCGTCTTTAACTTCTACGTTCCCTGTATCTGAGTGGGTAGAGAGATGCTCACTGAGTGTGCTTGACTGACTTAAAGGAAGGGGCTGACGACAGAAAGCCAGCATAGGATTTCGAGTTGACTGCATTCGAGCCGTTGGAACTGCTCAGTCTGAGCCTTCATCCAAGTGTGCTGCACCATACATTTCCTCATGCTCTAAAAATGACGCTTCAAGGTCACATGACAGTTATTTGCTTCCCAAGCACTTTCCCTCATTGTTTAAGTCCATTCTCATGCCAACCTGGTAGGAGGTTACAGCCCAGAAAACCGGGGCTCAAACAGGCGACGTGAGTCGCCAGTCACACAGAGGCTGCGGGTGTTTGCCTTTCCATATCGGGTCTTTTCATGAGGCCCAAGTTCCCGCTCACGGAATAAGGTTGTGTTAGTCACTCAGTCATGTCCGACTCTTTGTGACCCCATGGACTGTAGCCCACCAGGCTCCTCTGTCCGTGGGATTCTCCAGGCCAGAATCCTGGAGTGGGTGGCCTTTCCCTTCTCCAGCGGATCTTCCCAACCCTATGACAGAGCTATGAGGGAAGCTATAGCCCAGGGAACTGAGGCTCAAACAGATGATGTGAATTGCCAGTCACATAGACACTGCGGGCATTTGTCTTTCTATACCGGCTTTTTTTCAGGAGGCCCAAGTTTCCTTTCATGAAATAAGGTTGAATTGTGATAAATGGAATGAAGTTGGGGGCTGATAAATTGAGGTCTAAATCCTGTTTTTTTTCTGAGTAATGAATTTTAGAAATTGTTAGTCTTCCAGAGACTCTGTATGTGTGTATGTGGAACCTTACTGATCACAGAGAACTTACCGAAAGTAAAAGTGTTAGTCACTCAATCGTGTCTGACTCTCTGTGACCGCATGGACTGTAGACTGCCAGGCTCCTCTGTCCATGGGATTCTCCAGGCAATTCTCCAGGGGGATCTTCCTGACCTGGGGATTGAATCTGGGTCTCCTGCATTGCAGGCAGATTCTTTACCATCTGAGATACCAGGGAAGCCCAAGAACTTCCTAAGCAGCAGTAGTTCTTGATCTTCAGAAAGACCATAATCTACACACAGGTCCCCCGCACAGCCCCTGGCCTGCTGTGGAGAGGACACGCAGGGGCTCGGGCAGTCAGTCTAGGAAAACCACTGACTGGAAAGGAGGCATGTGGGGGTTTGCATTTTTCTTCCCTTGGTTCTGTGGGCACCGGCTGGATTCAAGTTCCCGTCCATGAGCAGGGGTGTGGAGATGGTGGGCCTTGAACATGTGCTGGCCCATTCAATTCCTCCCTTGCTGTCCGCGTGCAGAGTGATGGGCTTCTTGGCCTGCGTGGGAACATGAGCCCAGCCAGCCCAACTCAGAGGGCAGGCAGGACCCACACGCAGGGTCATCACGGAACATCCCCTCTAGCCTCCACTGTTTGGCCAACCCTGCCATGTTTGCCTCCAGCCCCTAGAAAGGGGAATTCTTGCTTCTAAGAGTCAAAGCAATAGTGGAGTTTTAAATTATTCCCTGCTGCTTTTTAAAATAAAAAAGTCTTCCCAATTTAAGACTAGTATTTTTTTTAAACAAAGTTATTTCTTCTATAACTTCCAGTTTCTAACAAAACTAATGGAAATGCCATGCAAAGGAGGTTTAGGATGCACAGGTTGGAGTCGGGCCAAGCCAACGGTCTCCCCGCTACCAGCTGTTGGCAGTCACCTTGCCCACCACCTGGCTGCACCTGAACCAAACGTGGACAAGCTGTTCCATCAGCTAATGAGCAGCACGGAAGTGATCCAGCTTTGGGTCAAATATGTGCCTACGTTTCTAACAGAAAGTTACTTTTATTTTACAATTGGAAGTGGGGACTTCTGGAAAGAAAGAAACCGAGGTCTCTCCCTGACCAGCGTTTCTGCCCTAGGTCCTCACTCTCCCACGTGTGATTCCATTACAGAGTGGAACCCAGGGGCCCAGGGGCCATCGGCTGAATGTCATGCTTCCAGGATGGAGAATTCCACTGTGGAGGATCAGGTGAACGGACGCTTTAAGTTCATTGTCATTGAATTTCATGACTACTCTTACTCAGAGGGAATTTGAACAAGAGGTCAAGCATCTTAGCTGCCCAGAACTGCATCTGTGTCCAGGGCCGTAAGCACATGGTTAAAATAATTAAAGTAGCAATAAAGAGTAGATTTGGGCAAGGACAAACCCCACTGGAAGGAGCTGGTCCTTGACTTTAAGGTTTGGTGTCTCAGATCTCTGACCACCTGGGACAGGTGAATGGGTCTCCAAGTACCCAAAACTGCCTGAAGGGTTTAATATAATGAGCAAAGATGTTTCCTCTTCCTTCATGGTGCTAAACTATAAGTGGTAACATCCAGGTTTTGGCAAATAATCCATCAGTCCTTCCAGTTAGTTTGCTATTGTCTTTCTGGCTGCTTCTGGGGACCATTTCAATCCACTGGATTTTTGAAAAGACCATGGGTTCCTGAAATTCCTTTCCTGCAAATGGTGGCAGAATGCCTTCCTGGCACGTGTAGTATCTGAACTATTAAATAAACCCAGGAATCAAACTTGCATCTCTGGCATCTCCTGCGTTGGCAGGTGGATTCCTTACCATTAGCACCACCTGGAAAGCCTAAAAATAGATTACATACTTTCAGTGGAAGGAGAGCCCACGATGAACGGATTCAGGTATGCGTGATTTTATTTAAAATGTGTCCGATAAGATTTTTCCACTTGGAATGAACATTTTACCTCTTTCTGCATATTATAAGAAACAGTGGTTTCCTCATTTCATGAACTTCTTGGAAAGGTCTAAGTAACTTAACAGAAGAGAAAACTGAAATCGTGGGGGGATCAAATAACAGAAGTTTATATCCTAGCGAGGGTGCTCACGCGTCGTGGCCTTGGGGACACACGAGTGACTACTGGGCCATGCAAATCGCCCTACCGTCGCCGGGTCTCCGAAGGCAGTTCTGGCATTCCCTGTCACGAGCACACAGGAGGATGTGGGTCAGGCGACGTCAGCGAATGGGACACGGTCTTTTGCTTTCGGCGGTGGGTCGACCAGCAGAGAGGAGACAGGAACACGAACGTCGTAGGAGCGTCTGAGGATGTCGGAAGAGACCCCGTCTGCACCCCACCACCGTTGCTCTGAGCACTGCCCCCTCCTGCCCGGCCTCTGCACCCGTGTGTCCCATTGCGGCCACCGCATCCCGCCTTCACCCGTGGGCGCGGGCTGAGCTGCGGACCGCACACGCTTCGGCGTCGGCCTGGGGAGCACGGTCTAGTCAAGAGGGCAGTTGCTGTTTTCCATCCCGAGAACCTGGCCATGTTGAATGTTTTGTTCTCATGAACCAGTGGTCATAGAGCACAAATGAGGTCTACATGTCATGACACGGGGCCATGGAAAGACGCGTCTTCAAGTTACGATGTTGACCTGCCGGGGAGAGGAACAGACATGGGGCACAGCAAACGGGGACCAGGCGGGGTGCGGTGTTCCCAGGGGCGTGTCGACGGGTCGAGCGAGGGGAGCTGAGGGTCCTGCCTGCTCTTTGGGGCTGCTGTCATGAGAAGAAGCTAGGGGCCCAATGACGGGGCGGGGGGGTGGGGGAGGGGAGGGGAGGGGAGGGCAGGCGGGCGGGGGCACGTCACCATCTCGACGTGTGTTCTAAAGTGACCTAGAGATGATCATTCATTTATCATCGAAACCTAATCCCGAACGGCGTTGGCTCCCCCCCTTCTCTCTGTAAACACATCCGATCATAAATAACTTAGGCGTCTCCTTGGCATTCAGGATTCCGTTCCGAAGGCTGGAGTTATAAAAAGGATGAAGGGTGCTCAGCGTGGAGAGGAGATGGTGGGTGTCTGTGTGTGTGGAGAGGCAGCTTAAGCGTCTAGTGCACGTTGCAAACATCAGCCGTCAGAGACAGGCGGGGTGACCCAGCCATACTTTTCATGAGTCTTCACCAAACTCTTAAAGGTGGCTTCAGCTTCCTTGCGACTGAAGGACTTTTTCGACTTGCCAGCTTTTCTACAGATCCGCCCCTGTGTGAGAGGGAAAAGATAAAAACCCCGTGAGAGCCCAGCAGTCATCCCGATTACCGCCCTCTTTGTGAAGAACACTCACAGAGGTGGGGATTTCTGAAGTCCGCCATGAAAGGAGAGATAGGGAACATCACGGCTTTGGTACCAAACAGATGCAGGAATCCAGCAGCAGGCAAGATTTCAGGGGAGGGAGAGCCACGCGTGCTGCTGGCGTCCTTGGAAGGCACTCATCCTTGGATGCTGGCAGGCGTCCCTGGGAGGACCAGCTTTATCAAAAGAGCATCCATGCAGAAAGCAGAGCGTCGCCCTGGAGGCAAAAATGCTATTCTAACTTCTCTTCCCACCCACCTCAGGGTGCCTTTAATTACAACTTAGAGATAACGTGTTTATGTATAATGTGTGTATTTATACATTCACATACACATGCACACTTGAAAACTCTGACTTTTCACATTCAAGCTCAGGAGCAGTAAGTGACTTTCTTGTATTTCATGGTGCGGGGGAACCAGCTCCTGAGAAGACAGAGCGGCCATGGGCACGGAGGTAGAAGCTTGGCCTCGAGTGTTCCCAGGGAGGGGTTCAGGCGAGGCCAGTCCCTGGTGGTGGGGGGGCGAGGGGAGAGGTCTGCCCAGTTCTCAGTGCCTGGGCAGGCCGTGGTCTGCAGGACGGAGCATGTGGGGCTGCAGTGAACAGAGGGTCTGGCTCATCTCGACATGGTCAAGGGCTCCAGACCACGAGTGAGGAGGAACAGGAGACCCCACCGCATGGCCGTGACTCAGGCCATCACACCCCTCGGGAAGCCCTGGGGAGAGAGGTTTAACTTGGCGGTGGTGGGGATGGGCAGATGAAGGCCCACGAGGGGTGGGGCGGGGCCGGACTCCCGTCAGATGAGCTGCTGCTGTTCTTACTGCCCCGGGCTCCTCCAGTCCCCACGTGACAGCCCATCAGCGGAAATACTGTCTGAGCCTCTCGGGCACACGTCCTTGCACCCAACCTCCCTGCGCTCGTCTGTCCTGGCAGATCCGCTTCTCTTCCCGAGCATCTCATATACACGTTTTGTAGGTGGGATGCAAACACCCGCAGTTTCACCCACTAGTGAACACACGCACACTGTTCTCAACAGAAGAACATTCACTAACGATGCGCTCTGGGCAGGCTCTCTGCATTCCCGACACGTGATACACAACATGGGCGTGTGCCACCCCACAAGGGGACCCGGACAGGAACCAGACCTCATCCCCAGGGCCTCACCACATACCTGTCCCTCCACAAAGGCAGCCCCCTCCCCCAGGTCTGTGTGGCTGGGTGCGCGAGATTCCCCATCCGAGCTCTCTCTGATAACCCACTGACAAGTCCCCTGGGAAGACATCTGAGTCCACGGGGAAAATGACACCGATCCCTAGGAACTGAGAATGGGAGGCTGTGTCACACATTTAAATTCAGGGCTTTGCGTTCCTTTCCAACACTTGTTGTCTTTTCAACAGTGCAGACTCAGAGCCACGCCCAGCCGAGGAGTCAGAAACCTGGAGCTCCCATTCTGTCTCCTCGGGCCATCTCTCTGGCTGAACTTTTCCACCTGTCAGTCAAGGGCAAGACCACCTCTTCTAATTAGCTTCTTGGTCCACATCAAATAGGAGATCAAAGCAGTCAATCCTAAAGGAAATTAACCCTGAGGTAGTCACACAGAAGCTTGGAAGACCCTGCTGACCCCAGAACCCCGCCTCTCGTAAGCCCCCAGTACACAGGCAGGCCATGGCCAGATGTCCAGTCTGCACACACCAGTGAACGGGCCTCTTCTAAATACTAAGCAAGCGGTAACTGCAGGGCTGCTGGGCACGTCACAGACACATGTGAGCGGGTCTCGCATCATCCCTACTAGATAATCATCACTTTGCTGACAATGGCCCATAGTCAAAGCTACAGTTTTTCCAGTAGTCATGTACAGACATGAGAGTTGGACCTTACAAAAGGCTCAGCACTGAAGAATTGATGCTTTTGAACTGTGGTGTTGGAGAAGACTTAAGAGTCCCTTGGGCAGCAAGAAGATCAAACCAGTCCATCCTAAAGGAAATCAACCCTGAATATTCATTGGAAGGACTGATGCTGAAGCTGAAGCTCCAATACCTTGGCCACCTGATGCTGACCTATTGGAAAAGACCCTGATGCTGGGAAAGACTGAAGGCAAGAGAAGCGGGCGACAGAGGATGAGATGGTTGGACGGCATCACCGACTCAATAGACATGAGTCTGAGCAAATTCTGGGAGATGGTGAAAGACAGGGAGGCCTGGCGTGCTGCAGTCCATGGCGCTGAAAAGAGTCAGACACGACTGAGCGACTGAGCAACAATTACCATGTCAAATGAGCTTCTAAATAGTGAAGGAAAACTGGAAAAGACAGGAAACTACCATTTACTGACTTCTAGAAATGTCCCCGTGCCTCTTCTGCTTTGCTTATGGGATGTAGTTTTACTAGATACAGAGGGACCACGAGAAGCTAAATGCATTTATAATCATCACTATGTGGGCCAAGATCAAAGTCCAGCATTATTTCGTTAAACACAGGCAAATGTATCTTTGCAGGGATGTCGGCATCAATTTCTACATAAGTGGGAGCAAGTATCAAGAGCTAATTTCTTTTGCATAAAACGCAAATTCTAACCACCTCTATCATTCTTTTCTATGATACTGAAAATTTATGGTATTACTTGAGAATTCTGAACTAAAAGCAGCCGGACAAATACCAGCTCACAATAATGTTGGAATATTCCTGTGCTCTTGGCGTGAACGTATACTTGGCTTATTCTTTGTGAAAGTCCCAATTGTTACAGAAAACAACAGACAAAACCCCAAATGAACAGACCAGTCTTTGTGGCCTCTTCTCCCCGAGAAGAATTATGAACATAAAACACCAGCACCCAGTCAATTCAGCAGCTGGGAGACAGAGCCCGTGGGCAACAGAGCAAGTGTGTGGCAGCCGGGGTCTCGGCATCTCCACTGCGCTCAGCTGGCTGCCAGCTCCTCCCCTCGCGCCTCTCGTCTCACGCCCGAGTTTGCAGCTAACAGACATCGCTGCCTAGACAGCCTGTCCTCCTCTGCTTGGCTACTGAAGCATCGCCCAGTTACACACCGGCCTTGAAAACCAGGGCGGCTGAGCTAGGCTTGCTGAAATGCCCGTGAGGAGCCCAGGCACCGAGAAGGCCAGGGACACGCTGTCCGCCCTGGGCCCCGTGATGGGCCAGGCCATTCTGACGTTGAACCAACTCCTATTCTTTTTTTTTTTTTTGACAGTGCCATGTGGCTTGTGGGAGCTTAGTTTTCCAGCAAGGGATCGAACCCAGGCCAAGGCAGTGAAAGCAATGAATCCTATAACCACTAGACTGCCAGGAAACTTCTTTTGTTTTTTAATTGAAGTATAGCTGATTAACAATGCTGCATTAGTTTCAGGTGTATGGCAGAGTGATTCAGTTATATATGCATATATCCATATATGTCACACACATTTATATTAATTCTCTGAATACATGCATTATGTACATACATTTTTTCCATTTTATGTTATTACAAGATATTGAGTACAGTTCCCTGTGCAATACAGTAGGTTCTTATTATATATTTCATATATAGTAGTGTGTATATGTAAATCCCATATTCTTAATTTTATCCCTCCCCTGCTTTGGTGCCCACAAGGTTGTTTCCTGTGTCTGTGAGTGTGTTTCTGTTTTGGAAATAAGCTCATTTGTATCACCTTTTTCAGATTCCACATATGAATGATACTATATGGTGTTAATATTTATCTTTCTCTTTCTGACTTCATTTAGAATGGTAATCTCTAGGTCCATCTATGTGGCTACAAATGGCAATATTCCATTCATTTTTATGGTTGAGTAATATTCCATTCTGTATATATATAATATGTATATAGTAACATATGTATTATAGTAATATATGTATATAGTGACATATGTATATAGTAACATATATGTGCATACATTGGGTTTCCCAGTTGGCACTAGTGGTAAAGAACCCACCTGCCAAAGCAGGAGAGTTCAATCTCTGGTTCGGGAAGATCCCCTGGAGAAGGGAATGGCTACCCACTCCAGTATTCTGGCCTGGAGAATCCCATGGACTGTATGTATAGTCCATGCGGTCGCAAAGAGTCGGACAGGACTGAGCGACCTTCACTCACTCACTCACACTGCTCCACGGTGGCTGCACCGGTTTGCATTCCCACCAGCAGTGTCTGAGGGCCCCCTTTCCTCCACACCCTCTGCAGCATTTGCTTGTAGACGTTCTCATGATGGCCGTTGTGACCAGTGTGAGGTGACCCCTCACTGTGGTTTTGGTCTGTGTTTCTCTAATACTTGGTGATGCTGCACCTCCCATTCTTCATTCCAGGGTGCAGTCTCCTGGAGTCTGGACTCGGGGAAACTGCAGCCTAACTTCTCTGACCCTGTGCGTGTCCGTGCTACCTTGCTTCAGCCGAGTCCAACTCTGTGCGACCCCATGGCCTGTAGCCCACCAGGCTCCCGTCCACGGGATTCCCCAGGCAAGAAGACTGGAGTGGGTTGCCATTTCCTTCTCCCCGACCCTCTGTACTTCCCTCTATAAATCAGGGACAAAACCCACTTCACAGCATCATTATGAACGTCAGATAAGATACTGAATTTCAAAACATGTTGAGAGTTTTAAGGTGTATACAACGAATTAAGAACAGTTTTTCTTATTTTCCTGGTACACTGACAGTTTCTCCTATCCGTTTCCACGTAACTAATACTCAGACAGTCTTTCCTGGAGATTTCCCTTCAAATAACTCTTGTTTTCCCTCAAACACCTCTACTTTAATGCTAAAGGACCTGATCTGAGAGTTTACTCAGCCCACGTGATGGCCCTGTGTTCTCACAAAGAGCTCAGAAAAGTACCCTCTCTCTCCCGATGACCGTCAGCCTTGCTCCAGATTGTAAATGTACACTTATATGTAACCACAGGGTTCTGCCCCAAGCACCTTAGAAAGCTCAAAATCTCACTGCGATATTGACACCAAGCAGAGCTCGCAAGCACCCAGTTCCCTGGGGCTGCATCTGCCAAACATAGCCATCCGTTGGTAGTTGGTTTGAACTTTCTATTTTGCTCATGGCTTTTTAATTTTGGGGAGGCATTGTCAATCACGATGAACAACATGAGAACATTTCCACAGAGCTAACGAGTGACCCAGACTCAGGGCCTTGCACCAGCTGCCGGCTCTGCCGCGGCTTCTGTTTTCCCCAACGTGCACGCTGCATTTCAGGCCGGCTCTGTCTCCTACTCATCTCTCGTTCATTCACTCACTCACTATGTTGAATCCTGGGTGTAGAAAGACAGGGACTGCGGCCCTTGCTGCAGGGCCTTAGATTCATTACGGGGAGAGAGCTGAGTGTGTTGTCGCTGCTGAGACAGAAGGGGGTACGTCAGGGTTTCTCAACCCCAGAGCTACTGACAATGCGGGCTGGGTGATTCTTTGTTGGGGTCTCCCATGCCCTGGAGGGTGATTAGCAGTGTCTGCGGAGATGCTAGTAGGACTATGTGAGCTATGACATCCAAAGCATCTCCAGATATTGCCAGAGGTCCCCTGAGAGAGAAAATCACCCCCAAACAAGAGCCACTGGTGTATGGAATAAAGATGGCCCCAAGCAAGGGGGGAGATGGTCCATCTCTGCTCATTCAGCAAACAGTCGCCCCAAGTCTTCCCGGGGTTAGGAACTGGGCTGGTTACTGGGACTGCATGTGTGCGTGCCAAGTCACCGCAGTCGTGTCTGACTCTTTGCGACCCCATGGACTGCAGCCCGCCAGGCTCCTCTGTCCATGGGATTCTCCAGGCAAGAATACGGGAGTGGGTTGCCATTTCCTTCTCCAACTGGGACTGCAGGGTTTTCTAAATTGGAAACGGTTCTGATCCTCATGGAACTTATAGCTCAGAAGGGAGGATGGGTTCTACCTTTCGGGAAGAGGGAAAGAGAAGAGGTAGGGTTCATTGTCTGTGGGTTCAGAAAGACTTCCACATCTGAAGACACTTGAACTGAGCCTTGAAATATGGGTGGAAAGTGTTTGCCAGGCCATGGGGGTGAGGATAAGGGATCCCAAGTGGAGGTTGAAAGACATGGCTGTATTCAGAAAAGGATGGGCAGACACTTGGTGAAGCTAGGGCGTGTGTGTGTGTGTGTGTGTGTGTGTGTGTGTGTGTGGCGGGGGTGAAGAATTAAATACATCTGGCTTCAAAGCCCTGCTCCAATACCTCCTGGCTGTGTGACCTTGGGTGTGTTACTTAACCTCTCTGAATTGCAACTTCCTCACCTGGAAAATAAGCATAATAACAGTACTATATGACACTGAGCTTTTATAGGGACTTAATATGTTAACAGGTGTAAGATGCTCAGCTCAGTACCAGGCACAGGATGAACACAATAAGTGTG
Source organism: Cervus elaphus (assembly GCF_910594005.1). Lineage (NCBI taxonomy): Eukaryota > Metazoa > Chordata > Mammalia > Artiodactyla > Cervidae > Cervus > Cervus elaphus. The sequence continues at coordinate 66,725,076 of NC_057839.1, forward strand.
GATTTTCATCTTTGAACTTATCACAGATGATCTTATCCCTATTCTTTGGCAAAGTTAGTTTCATTCTGCCCTCCTGCAAAAAAAATGTGTGGATATTACGACGGTTTATTCGGTCACAAAAACATCTTCAGGATTCTGTATTTGTAGGGCTGCTTTCCTAGCCCTTTCGGTAACATCATTTTAACTGGTTGGCATGAACATATTCGTTTGATATTTCTCTCTTGATTAGGTTTTCTTCTATTTTTCTTCTTTGCAAACATACTGTCATGACATTTTTGTGGTTCACTTGCCCGTGAATTACAGGTTTCTGCTCCTTTAAAACTAGTAGGAACTTACAGACTCTTCATGAAAAGTTCCTTCACTCATTTCCCGTGTTGAATTACAGAGCGGCTGTAATTTGTTTTTAAAGTCTTAGAACGTGTGACTGTTCGTCTAAAGGCACTCATGCACCCCACCCCTCCGATGTGGGTTTCAAGCGTGTGTTGTGCTCAGCGTAGACTCTCTCGAGGACGCCGCACGTGCAGGAGACGCTCAGACTGGCCCCGTGCTCGGCTTGAGGAAAACAGCAGAACACGCGGATTTGGAAGGAGGTCCGAGGTCCGCTTGGAAAGACGGCAGTGATCTCACCTCTCTTTGAAGCTCTGGCGTTCAAAGCAGGTCAGCTTACAAGCTCTGAAGGACAGATAAGACTCTACAGTGAATGGGACTGCTTCAAAGCAACACTTTCCCAAATCAAAGGGCGACTCTGAAACTGCTGACCAGCGAGGAAGGCACTCCTGCTGGATGTGGTCCAATGAGGCATGAGGGAGAGGCTGATGCGGGCTGGAAACGTGCCGAGGTGATTCTGCAGCCTTGACCGTGGGTCTGAGAGTGTGTGTATGCAAATATGTGTGTATGTACATGTACATACGGATGCACATATGCATGTGCGTTTGCATGTACACTCACATGTGAGCTTGCATGTGCACGTGTGTCTACGTGTGGCTCCAGTGATGCTGTTAAACTGCAGGGAGAGAGATGTGAGGGTCCCTGAGCTGACTGGAATCCAAGAGTCACCTGGAAGGAAGCCTCAGGCCTCATAGCTGGACTTGGAGGATGGTCAGTTTACAGGCGGAGCCCGCTGCCCATCAGGGACCCCATCCAGCACCAGCCAAGGCAGGGGAGGGGAGCAGAGGGGCTCAGAAGGGCAGGCAGTGAGGGGGCAGAATGATGCTGTAGGCACGTGCCGTGTGGCCACCTGAGCAGGTGATGAGCTGGTGCTGGAAATGGTTCTTTTTCTTTTTTTCCTTTGGCTGGACTGCATGGCTTGCAGGATCTTAGCTCCCAGACCAGGAATTGAACCTGGGCCCTTAGCAAAGAAAGCACCGAGTCCTAACCACTGGACCGCCAAGGTGTTGGGTTTTGACAGCCACGAAAACCCCTGATGGCCCGCGTGGCCCCGTCCGCAAGTGCAAAGGCATCCGCTCCGTGTCCGGCTCACGTCAGCTCCTGTGCTGCAGTGGTGGGGCCGCTTTCACACACTGCATCTCATTAAACCTCCACAGGCAACGCTCCACGTCAGCTTGGTCGTCAGGCCTGGTCAGTGGGCTTCCACTGACTGGCTGAATCCCCACCCACCACAGCTGCTTCCCGCAGACGGCCGGGTGAGGACCAGAGACCCCCGGCATGGGACCAAGGGGAGATGGCCCCGTGGCTGGGCCCCCGGGACATGCAGAACCCGCCGGGAAAGGGCTTTGCCGGACCTGGGGCTCCCTCCTGGCAGCCAGGGTGGCCAAGGACACAGAGGCTCAGTCCCTCCCTGCGACCTGTCCCGGTGCTGGGCATTCAGGCCCCTGAGCCCTCCTTTTGGGTTTAAACAGAATTCACACCCAACATGGCTCCTATCACACCATCCTCACATCCCGCCCCAGCTATTTGTAATTTAATCTTAGATCTTATTGGGAACATCTTTGGTGAGACACAAAAAACTAAAAATAGAACATCATACAAATACACTCCTAGGTATATACCAAAAAAAAAACACAAAAAACCAAAAATACAAAAATACAAATCCCAAACCACTAATTCGAAAAGATACACACACCCCAAAGTTCATAGCAGCATTATTTACGATTGCCAAGACATGGAAACGTTGAACGGATAAAGATGTGGTATACATAAACAATGGAATATTCAGTCAGTTCAGTTGCTCAGTCATGTCCAATCCTCTGCGACCCCATGGACTGCAGCACGCCAGGCCTCCCTGTCCATCACCAATTCCCGGAGTTTACTCAAACTCATGTCCATCGAGTTGGTGATGCCATCCAGCCATCTCATCCTCTGTGGTCCCCTTCTCCTCCCACCTTCAATCTTTCCCAGTATCAGGGTCTTCAGCCATAAAAAGGAATGAAATTTTGCCATTTGTAGTAACATGGATGGACTTGGAAAACACTGTGCTAAGTGAAGTCAGTCAGACGGAGAAAGACAAACACTGTACAGTGTCGCTTATATGTGGAATCTAAAAAGCAAAACAAATTGGTGAATACAAAAAAAAAACCCAGACTCATAGATATCAGAGAACAAACTAGTGGTTACCAGTGGGAAGGGGGGGGGAGCAGTGTAAGGATGAGGGAGTAAGAGATATAAACTCCTAGGTATAAAATAGGCTACAAGGACATGCTGTACATCACAGGGAATACAGCCAATACTTCATAATAACTATAAACGAACTGCAAGTTCTAAAATTTGCAGATCACTATATTGTATGCCCATGACTTAAATATTTTACATCAGGTATACTTCAATTAAAAAATCAAGCCTCTATATCCTCATTGCAAAATACTATAAAGATTCTGCTGCTGCTAAGTTACTTCAGTTGTATCTGATTCTCTGCAACCCCATGGACTGTAGCCCACCAGACTCCTCTGTCCATGGGATTCTCCAGGCAAGAACTGGAGTGGGTTTCCATGCCTTCCTCCAGGGGATCTTCCCGACCCAGGGATCAAACCCGCATCGCTTCCGTCTCTTGCATTAGCAGGCATGTTCTTTACCATTAGCGCCTGGGAAGCCCATAAAGATTGTACTATATATTAAAGGTCTTATTTTTATAATATAAACCACACACACACACAAAACAACTGTGATGCAGACTCTAGAAATGATCAACTCAAAACTTTCATCTCAGAAACAAAAAAGCTGTCTATCTTTCTGGAAATTACACCTTGAGGACACAAGGTCTGTCTTCTAATTCTGACACCAGGTACTAATTCACAGTTAAGACACGCAAAGCCTATTAGAAAAGCGCGTTCCAGGCAGGCTGCTAGAACATTCCACTGGAACAGAGGACGCTGGGGGCGGTGTGCGCGTGGCGCCGGATGGATTGGAGCCGCGCTTGGCGGCTGTAGGTGGAAAGCCCAGACTCCTCCGCTCAGCGGGCTGCATGCAGCTTTGTGCGAGTGCACACGTGGCTCCCCCGTTCGCTGCAGAAGGCGCCGTGGTCCCTCTACCGGAAACGTCCTCACAGAGCATCGCGGGGCAGCACGCGCCCGCCTGAGGCAGGCAGAGCGCCAGCAGGCGGTGCTGTGTCTGGGAAGGATAACTGGGCGAACCCGGGGACACCTGGGAGGAAGCGGGACGCTCCCCATCAGCACACAGCCTTCGCTGCACGCACACCAGGAACACACACGTTGTGTGCACACACACAAAACAGCGGAAACATTTAAAAACCAGCATTAATGCTCCTGGGGTCGACCCACCCTGAAAGACAGCAGCCCCCACCTGTTTGGCACCAGGGGCCAATTTCGTGGAAGACGAGTTTTCCACGGACTGGGGTGGGGTACGGTTTCGGGATGCTTCAAGCGCATTCCATTTATTGTGCCCTTTCCTTCTGTTATTATGACTTCAGCGCCACCTCAGATCTTCAGGCATTAGATGCTGGACACTGAGAATCCCTGCTTAAAGACACAGCTGGTCTATCAGTCGCCGACGTGCAAAGGACTGCATTTCCCATAGATAAACTAGGTGCCTGCCATAGAGCAGAGCTTGTTCGGGTTGCTGGAGACGCCAGGGGGGGAGATGGCCAGGGCTTGGCCGGGGCATGGTGGGTGGCTCACTGGGAACGTCTGCAGGAGTGGATGCTCTGTGCTGTGTTCAGTCACTCAGCCGTGTCCAACCCTTCTCAACCCCATGGACTATAGCCCACCAGGCTCCTCTGTCCACGGGATTCCCCAGGCACCAATACTGGAGTGGGTTGCCATGCCCTCCTCCAGGGGATCTTCCCCACCCAGGGATCAAACCCAGGTCTCCCACACGGCAGGCGTATTCCTTACCATCTGAGCCACCAGGGAAGCCCTGGAGGAGTGGATGCATGAATGCAATTGTCCAGACTCGGGTCCCCTCCCTGGCAGGAACACAGGCCAGCTTTCCACAGCACTGGCCCTCATCAGGGCCAAGGACGCGTGGCCACTGCCGTCAGGAAGGAAAGTTTTCTGGGCGGGAAGACTCTCCACTACAGTCTCTAAAGCAGTTTCCCAATTATTAAGTGATAAACATCTTCAGATAGCCTCTCTTGATTTTTATGAACCTCTCAGGATGACAAAGTCAGCATCACTTTTATATAAACCTGGATAATATTTAATAGAAATTAAAGTGAAGCCACGACGTCATTTAACCCAGTGGCGCCCCTTAGCTACTGTTCCCCTTTCTGTGATTTCAGTTACCCTTGGTCAGCTACGGTCCAAAAATACTACATGGAAGATTCCAGAAATAAAAATTCACAAGTTTTAAATTGCACACTGTTCTGAACGGCAAGATGAAATCTCTTGCCCAGGCAGATCTTGGATACACTGCAGGTTTGGTTCTAGGCCATTGAAATAAAATGAGTATTACATTAAAGTGAGTCACACGAATATTCTGCTTTCCCAGTGCATATAAAGGCTACATTTACACACCACTCTAGTAAATTAAGTGCACAATTGCATTGTGTGTTAAAAAACAATGGAAACATTTAAAAACCAGCATTAAGTGCAAAATGTTAGTCACTCAGTCGTGTCCGACTTTTTGTGACCCCCATGGACTGTAGCCCTCCAGTCTCCTCTGTCCATGGGATTCTCCAGGCAAGAATACTGGAGTGAGTCCCCATTTCCTCTCCCGGGGGTCTTCCCCGCCCAGGGGTCAAACCTGGGTCTCTTGAATTGCAGGCATATTCTTTACTGTCTGAGCCACCTGGAAAGCCCAAGTACAATATAATGCTGTTGAAAAGTTGGCACTAATAGACTTGCTTGATGAAGAGGGTTGCCACAACCTTGAATTTGTTTAAAAAAAAAAACAACCCACATTATCTGTGATGCACAGTAAACGAGGTGTGCCTGACCATCGCCCTCAGTCCCACCCGGGACGTGAATCCTCCCTGTCCAGCATTCCCACGTGGAGAAAACGACACAGCGTAGCGTTCAGTATGATCCATGGTTTCACGCATCTGCTGGGGGGCTTGGAGTGTGTCCCCCCGCAGATAAGAAGGGATGACGTGATAACCGTTAACCATCCTCAAGCCACTGGCAGCACTGAAGCCGCAGTTCGTGGATATTTTTGATTCTTGCAAAACATAAGCATCTCTTTCTTCTACATTTTAAATAAAGTTCTAGCAATTATGGGATCTGTTTTAAGACAGATTGCATTTTCTTAGAAGACGCAAACAGGGAACAAGGAACGTGATGATCAGACTTTATGTAAGATAATCACTTCAAAATTATTTTTTTCTGGAGGCTCTGCCAATACTTCTGCCTAAGCAACTGGGTCCTGGTGGGTTTCACCAGCTGTGTGGGGCACAGGCAGTGGCAGCTGGACTCCACCCTTTAAAGGCGGTCATGGTGGTGGCCGCTCGTCCTTGCTGTGCGGGGCACTGTTCTCAGGACCCAGCTTGCAGAGACTCCTTAAGTGGGGTGGGGGGTGGTCCCTGGACCCCCACCAGGTGGGCTCTGCTATCGACAACCCATCAACCCTGATTCACAGGTGAGGAAACAGACACAGAGAAGGCAATCACGTGCTCAAAACCACATTGGATCCCCCAGCTGAGTCCCAGGCCAGGCCAGCGCTCAGAACACGGAGCAGCTCCCAGGAGTCGGCGAGGGAACCAGACACCGACCCTTACCTGCACGGGACGCTGCAGCCCGGCTGCCCTCGCTGGATGCGGGCGCTGGGCTCCCTGAGCGCCTCTGTCCCCTCCCCCCGCACCCTTCTTCCCGCCTGGAGCTCACTCCGCGTGCACGCTCTGAGCTGATCTGGGCGCCCAGTCTGCCTTCAGCACCAAGTCTGGCCCTCTGGCTACCGCCGTGGGGACCTCGGCCCCTGCCGGACTCCGGGGACCTTGGTCAGCTGGGCGCCTTCACCCCCCGGGCCCTGTTCTGTGGGATGCCGGCATCCGTGGTCTCCATCTGCCACACACACGGCATGGGAGGAGCCGCTGGCCACGGGCCAGCCGAGGACGGCGTATTCCCTTCTCCAAGCTGGAGGCCCGTTTAACGCAGCACCACGCTGCTTCTGGGCCTGCTGCTTCCGAGTGGATCCCGGCGCCTGGAGAAGCCCAAGAGCAGACCTTCTGCCCTGCCGGGAGAGCCCTACGGGGGCTCTTCATCAGCTTGGTCACACTCCCCCCACCTGGCTCCATCACACTCAGCAGCCTTCTCACAGGGGCAGCTCCGCGTCCTGGCGAGTGAGCAGGGATCGGGAGTGTTTTCCTACCCACCGGAGCTCTCGGGTCAGGATCCGGCCAACCCTCTGCCCCCACCCCCGACACGTGACATCGCAAGATGAAGACTCTGTATTACTTTATTCTTCACTGTGTGTGTGCGCTTGGTCACTTAGTCGTGTCTGACTCTTTGCTACTCCAGGGACTGTAGCCCGCCAGGCTCCTCTGTCCATGGGATTCTCCAGGCAAGAATGCCGGAGTAGGTTACTATTTCCTCCTCCAGGGGATCTTACCCACCCAGGGATCGAACCCAGATCTCCCACATGGCAGGCGATGGATTATCTACCATCTGAGCCACCAGGGAAGCCCAAGAATACTGTAGTGGGTGGCCTATCCCTTCTCCCGGGGATCTTCCACCCCCAGGAATCGAACCCGGGTCTCCTCCATGGCAGGCAGATTCTTTACCACCTGAGTTACTCAGGAAGCCCTGTTCTTCACAACTTCACTGAATCTCAGGCAAGTGGTGGTGTTCCTAACAACGTGAAATTTCAATTCTGCCCACTGGAGAGACCCCATGGCTGCCTTCCACCTGCTTCCAGTGGGATGGGTCTGAGAAGGCAGGGTCTGCGTTCTTAAAGTGCTGGGGAAGGATGGAAGTCGGGGTAATGGGGACATGATGAAGGCTCGGAAGGCAGCCCAGAACACGGTTTGTCTCTGAAGAGCCACGCAGACCGGGTCTCCGGTGCACACGTCCTGGTTCACACATCATGCCCTGAGCAGGAACCCTGGAGTCCACAGCTCAGCCTCTCCCCCGCCTCCCAGGTGCCGGTCACTTCCTGCTGGACACGGTCACCGGGCCGACCACTGCAGCCTGCGTGGACACTGCGGGCGTCCAACTTATCCAGCCTTCTGATCAGCGTTTTCCCCTAACTTCCCCATTTTCCCTTTGACTTTGTATTTCTACATAAGTTTAAAAGAATTGTTTATTGTTCATACCAGTTTAAAGGTTATTTTCCATTGACAGTTATTATAAAACACTAGCTACGCTCCTTGTATAATACATTCCTGAGCCTGTCCTACAGCCAACAGTGGGCACCCCCACCCTCCTATGTTGCACAAACCCCACCAGCTTTCTGGTCTTCCCTGGTGGCTCAGCCGGTAAAGACTCTGCCAGCAGTGCAGGAGACCTGCGTTCGATCCCTGGAGGAGGGTCGGGAAGCTCCCCTGGAGAAGGGAATGACAACCCACTCCAGCGCTCTTGCCTGGGAAATACCGTGGACAGAGGAACCTGCCGGGCTACGGCCTACCGGGTCACAAGTGTTGGACACGACTGAGGGACTAAACTACCAACTTTCTAGGCAGCTGTTCCTCAAAGTCTAGAACGTCCCCAAGAGTCCCTCGCTCAGCCAAGGAGGCCTGCTGGGCCAGCCCTTCCGGTTTTGAAGGTGGTGGGGGGAGGGGAGTGGGGGCGGGGCCCTCCTGTCCTGGGAGGAGAAAGTGGGCGGCTCCTTGCAAGCTCCGCCCCGCCCCCCAGCCCAACACACCAGCAGGTCGCCGAGTGAGGGCTGGGAGAAAGTGAAAGTAGAGTCGCTCAGTCGTGTCCGACTCTTTGCGACCCCATGGACTAGCCCACCAGGCTCCTCCGTCCATGGGATTCTCCAGGCAAGAACTGGCGTGGGTCACCACTTCCTTCTCCAGGGGATCCTCCCGACCCAGGGATGGAACCCGGGTCTCCCGCATTGCAGGCAGATGCTTTACTGTCTGAGCCACCAGGGAAGGGAGGGCTGGGACCCGGGGGCAGGGCGCCAAGAATCCGTAACGGGGCTGAATCCAGGGGCCCCTGAACTCGGCCTGGGATGCTGGCTCCCGCGACATCGGTTTGGCTTGGGAAGGGGGTCGTGGCCTGAGCCGGGCTCTGTTTGTGAGGCCACGCTCTCCTGGAGGGTGCTCAGAGGTGGGGGCAGGTCCGGGGGGTGGCAGAAGGTGACGCAGTCTGAGGCAGAAGTCGGGGCTGACCGGGGTCGGGGGCCGTGTGGGAGGGTCCGTCCTGCTGGCCCCGCCCCTCACGCGACCACGGAGCTCCAGCACTGATGTGAGCCGGGCCCGGGCTCACAGGTGAGGCCGCCCCTGAGGGTGGGCACCAAGCGGATTCTGACCCCTCTCCTCTCCCTGCATCACGGGGGCGGCGCTCCTGCCCCAGGAATGGCAACCATCCCGGAGGCACCTAAGTCCGGCGAAGACCTTGGTGCTTTGGTTGTAAAAATGGAAAATAAGGAGACTCATGGGCCGGTGGGCATCGCTAACAGGATGTGCCTTCCAGGTAATGGAAAGAGCCAGACAAGTGTCACCAGGAACGTGTCACGCCCGGCGCACCTTTGCTTCTTGGCACATCTGCACAGACTGGCCGAGGTCTGGGGTGGGTTTTGCACGCTTTCGGGATGCACCTGTGTCTTTTTTGGGGGGGCGGGTCCCAAGTTTCCATTCCATCCCATAATGAGCACGGAGATCCCGGCCAAACAGCAGCTGCCTGGGCCCTGTCCCACCTCCATGGTCTTAAAATGGGGTGTTTTGAAAATAGACCCCCAGACATAGAAAACAAACTGAGGTAGCTGTTGTTTAGTGATGTCACATGTAGGTGGTATCACTTGGTATCTGTCTTTTTCTGTCCTGAAATGGACTTATCTACAAAACAGAAACAGAGTTACAGATGTAGGAAATAAACTTATGGTTCCTGGGGGGGCAGGAGGGAGGGATAAACTGGGAGATTGGGACTGGCATTTACATCCTACTATACATAAAATATATAGCTAATAAAGACCCACTGTAAAACACAGGGGACTCTACTCAATTCTCCGTCATGACCTAAATGGGAAAAGAGTCTAAAAAAGAGTGGACACAGGTACACGTATAACTGATTCACGTTGCTGCACGGCTGAAACTAACAACACAGTCAATCACCTAAACTACAATAACAATTTAAAGAAAAACCAGTCGATGTTTACCAAAGGGGAAGGCGGGGTAGGGATAAATTTAGGAGGATGGGATTAACAGATGCACACAACTGTATATAAAATAGATAACTAACAAGAGCCTATTGGATAGCACTCAATATTTTGTAATAACCTATAAGGGGAAGAATCTGAAAAAGAATATATATATATATATATATATATATATATATATAATTTACATATATATATATGAAATGTGTACTGAGTCACTGTGTGTACACCTGAATCTAACATGACATTGTAAATCAACTATACTTAAATTTTAAAAAATAGGGAAATTTCTTTCCTGGGAAAAGTGGCCATCTATGTGTGAAAAACCTTGAATAAGCAAGCAGCTTGTAGTAAACTTAAATCACGCCTGGTGTATTTGCCCGGAGAACTTGACTCTGACAGTTTTGTGTGCTGGCTGGTAATGAGGTGCTAATGAGGCGCAGTGCTGGGGGCAGAGGCAGAGGAAGGGAGGCTGGGAGGAGGGGAGGCGAGAGTGGGACCAGCCCCCTGCCTTCCCTCCCCATCCAGACCCCCTCCCCCCTCCCCACCCAGAGTGTAGACACCACCCCCCCCCCCCCCAGTACCCTGCTGGAGCAGGCAGCTCCCCACCCTGACTTCCGAGGACCCCAGACTGTTCTGAGCCAAGTCAATGGTGCAAAGACATCCTAACACAGGAATCCCAGTGCACTTGACCTTAACAACCAAGTGTTTCATCAGGTGTACTTTTTGGAGGGTCTTGGGGTGAAATCCAGCACCGGTAAGTCGGGCGCAGCGCCCATAACCAGGGCAGGTGCTGCAAGCCTGTGCATTTCTGCCCCGTGAGCGTCCATTGCAAGCCAGTGTCTCACTTCCACCGCTGGGGTCCTCTGCCCCCCGCATTACGTCCCATGCCTCCCCCACCCCCACCCAGCCCCCCAGCTCCCTACGCTGCCTTCCTTACACTGTTTTCTCGTTAAATGAAGAAAGCGCTAGCAGTGAGAAGAGCCCTGCTGCACAGCACTCAGGATTGCAGCCACGCGCTATGAACACCTGGATAAAGGTAAGGCTTGCAAACCATCAGGGCTACATGCTGCCATCTATCCGTATGTGGGAGGCACACAGGTGCTGGGGCCAGGGCAGGTGAAACCCACGTCTGCTTTTTATGTTTACAAGAAAATGCAGGGCAAAGATAACACATGAAATAGCTTACTCAGTGCTGAGAAGGAAGGGGTGGGAATCTTTCTAGAAAACACCATGTTCTGTCACCAGAGAACAGTCTCAAGAGTGTAATCAAGAAAGAAAGTAGATTTCAAACTCAAATTTCTAGTCTCTGCCTGAAAAGCTTAGGAAACTGACAGGCTGATTCTGGTTGACCTAATAAAAATCTAAAAAGGGATTTTCTATAAGCACCTGGGATGGCTATTACTGCCTTCAGGTCATTACTTTAGGGATGTTCTGATTTCAGCTCTTTATTTGTATAAGGGTGGTGCTACAGAATCTTTTCTTTTTGATTAAGTCAGAACTATAGTAAGTAGAGAAACGAATTCAATCAGTGATTTTTATAAACATCACTGGGAATCCTCAGCCAACACATGCTTTGTAATATAATAAACATAGAGATGGGAATACCAGACCACCTGACCTACCTCCTGAGAAACCTGTATGCAGGACAAGAAGCCACAGTTAGAACTGGACATGGAACAACAGACTGGTTCAAAATTGGGAAAGGAGTACGTCAGGGCTGTATATTGTCACCCTGCTTATTTAACTTATATGCAGAGTACATCATGTGAAATGCCGGGCTAGATGACTCATAAGCTGGAATCAAGATTGCCGGGAGAAATATCAATAACCTCAGATATGCAGATGACACCACCCTTATGGCAGAAAGTGAAGGAGAACTAAAAAGCCTCTTAATGAAAGTGAAAAAGGATAGTGAAAAAGTTGGCTTAAAACTCAACATTCAGAAAACTAAGATCCTGGCATCCAGTCCTATCACTTCATGGCAAATAGATGGGGAAAAGTGGAAGTAGTGTTAGATTTCATTTTCTTGTGCTCCAAAATCAACGAGGATGGTGACTGCAGTCACAAACATAAAAGATGCTTGCTCTTCGGAAGAACAGCTATGAAAAACCTAGACAGTGTATTAAAAAGAAGAGACGTCATTTTGCTGACAAAGCTCCATAGAGTCAAAGCTGTGGTTTTCCCAGTAATCATGTATGGATATGACAGTTGGACTATAAAGAAGGCTGAGCACTGAAGAATTGATGCTTTTGAACTGTGGTGTTGGAGAAGACTCTTGAGAGTCCCTCGGACAGCAAGAAGATCAAACCAATCCGTCCTAAAGGAAATCAACCCTGAATATTCATTGGTAGGACTGATGCTGAAGCTGAAGCTCCAATACTTTGGCCACCTGATGCGAAAGGCTGACTCATTGGAAAAGACCCTGATGCTGGGAAAGATTGAGGGCAAGAGGAGAAGGAGGCAACAGAGGATGAGATGGTTGGATGGCATCACTGTCGCAATGGAAGTGAGTTTGAACAAGTTCCGGGAGATGGTGGAGGACAGGAAGCCTGGTGTGCTACAGTTCATGGGTCGCAAAGAGTTGGGCATGACTTAGTGACTGAACAGCCACCACCAACAACATAAAGCTTGGTTGGTCACAGTTCTGACAGAGTGACATGTATCAACTTGCTTAATCCACACCATAGAGAGATCTCGATACCCGCCCTCATGAGGAGGAAATAGGCTCAGAGTTCAACAGCCCACGGTCACACTGCTGGTAAGTGGTGGAGCTGGAATCTGAATGCTCAGATGGTAAAGAATCTGCCTGCAATGCAGGAGACCTGGGCTGGGAAGATCCCCTGGAGGAGTAAATGGCAACCCACTCCAGTATTCCTGCCTGGAGAATCCCATGGACAGGGGAGCCTGGTGGGCTACAGACCTCGGGGTTGCAGAGTCGGACATGACTGATTGGCTAACATTTTCACTTTCCCTGCCCATCATGGATCTGCTGTACTAGGTAAAGCAATCTTCACTGATGCAAATAGAAAGACTGAGTGGCTTGCCAGAGTGGCTCCCATCCACACATGCCTAGGGTATCAGCAGGTTTGCACAATACCGGTACAATCTTTAATTGAGCAGTTTGCAATTGTATTGAAATGTTAAATAGATTTCTAAAGGCAATAAACCCCATTGTGCCAGTCCCTTTAACAGAAAGGATCACTTTATTTCTTTATATCAGACTGTTGGATCCTTTCCTAGTCTCGCCCCCTCCTCTCACGGTAATCAGGGTTATACTTGTTTCCTTTCCTTGTTTTCCCAAATTAATTTTCCTCTTTTGTTCAAAGGCAGTGAACTTTGGGGCCAGCGGAAGAAGTGTATCCCTCTCTCCAATCCCTTCCATGAGGATACAGGTCTGTCGTTACATGTAGTGGGTAGGGGGCTTGTCTTTTATCAAAACCTATGTGTGTGCTGAAAACGGCAGCCACAGAACCTCTCCTCCCCTCTGGGGACACATGTGTGTCACAAGCTGGCTGCCGGAGACAGAGGGGCCAGGTTGACTGATGCCTGACCTGTGGGTACCTTCTGCTTTATCATGTTGTGTAAACGAAACCTGTTTTACAAGTCGACAGCGATCCCTGCAAAGCCTGCTATGGTTTCTACATCATTTTCAACCGACCTTTCTCATTTGCGTCTTGCTTCTTGGTGTGGCAGAGACAGCAACTATCACCTTCTACGATAAAAGGTGGAAATGGATGCTGGTAGGTGGGGAACGGGGTCACCCCGAAAGAAATGCTGGAGTCACGATTGGAGCTGGGACCCCACTGATTTATAAACATCCTTCCCGCATTATCTAAGATAGTAAGCAGCAGCTTCCTAGATCTACCAAACCCCACTGACTCGAGAATTTTAGAAATGGGACCAAAAGGAGTCTCTGATTTATGCATTATTAGTTACATAATCTCAATGTTAAGACTACACCATGGTAAGTCCAATTAATTTTGTTTTCTTTATAAAGATCACTATTTGATCAATATAATGGTACACAATAACAATTGATGTAGCCAAAAAAATCTGGCTTACTACACCATGGTAAGTCCAATTAATTTTGTTTTCTTTATAAAGATCACTATTTGATCAATATAATGGTACACAATAACAATTGATGTAGCCAAAAAAATCTGAGTAGCCACAGAGGGCAGAATGATGCCTCTATAAAGACACAGCTGGCTTCCCCGGTGGCTCGGATAGTAAAGAATCTGTCTGCAATGCAGGAGACCTGGGATTTATCCCTGGGTTGGGAAGATCCCCTGGAGAAGGGAATGGCTACCCACTCCAGTATTCTTGTCTGGAGAATTCCATGGACAGAGGAGCCCGGGGGGCTACAGTCCATAGGGTGGTAAAGAGTTGGACACAACATCACACGCTAGTAAAGTAATGCTCAAAATTCTCCAAGCCAGGCTTCAGCAATACGTGAACCGTGAACTTCCAGATGTTCAAACTGGTTTTAGAAAAGGCAGAGGAACCAGAGATCAAATTGCCAACATCCGCTGGGTCATTGAAAAAGCAAGAGAGTTCCAGAAAAACATCTATTTCTGCTTTATTGACTATGCCAAAGCCTTCGACTTTGTGGATCACAATAAACTGTGGAAAATTCTGAGAGATGGGAATACCAGATCACCTGACCTGCCTCTTGAGAAACCTGTATGCAGGTCAGGAAGCAACAGTTAGAAATGGACATGGAACAACAGACTGGTTCCAAATAGGGAAAGGAGTACGTCAAGGCTGTATATTGCCACCCTGTTTATTTAACCTATATGCAGAGTACATAATGAGAAACGCTGGGCTGGAAGAAGCACAAGCTGGAATCAAGACTGCCGGGAGAAATATCAATAACATCAGATATGCAGATGACACCACCCTTATGGCAGAAAGTGAAGGTGAACTAAAAAGCCTCTTGATGAAAGTGAAAGAGGAGAGTGAAAAAGTTGGCTTAAAGGTTAACATTCAGAAAACTAAGATTATGGCATCTGGTCCCATTACTTCATGGGAAATAGATGGGGAGACATTGGAAACAGTGTCAGACTTTATTTTTTGGGCCTCCAAAATCACTGCAGATGGTGACTACAGCCATGAAATTAAAAGACGCTTACTCCTTGGAAGGAAAGTGATGACCAACCTAGACAGCATATTAAAAAGCAGAGACATTACTTTGCCAACAAAGGTCCATCTGGTCAAGGCTAAGGTTTTTCCAGTGGTCACGTATGGATGTGAGAGTTGGACTATAAAGAAAGCTGAGCACCGAAAAATGGATGCTTTTGAACTGTGCTGCTGGAGAAGACTCTTGAGAGTCCCTTGGACTGCAAGGAGATCCAACCAGTCCATCCTGAAGGAGATCAGTCCTGGATGTTCATTGGAAGGACTGATGCTGAAGCTGAAACTCCAGTACTTTGGCCACCTGATGCGAAGAGTTGACTCATTGGAAAAGACCCTGATGCTGGGAGGGATTGGGGGCAGGAGAAGAAGGGGACGACAGAGGATGAGATGTTGGATGGCATCACCAACTCAATGGACATGGATTTGAGTAAACTCTGGGAGTTGGTGATGAACAGGGAGGCCTGGCGTGCTGATTCATGGGGTCGCAAAGAGTCAGACATGACTGAGTGAGTGAACTGAACTGAACTGAACTGAGCCACTAACACTTTCATACTTTTCATAAAGCATTTGAGGAAAAACAAATTCTAGAGATAATGTTTGCACATCCAATGCAAACAGTGTGTTTTCCAGATACATGAACTTTTTATATGATAGACTTGGTATTAAGCCTAATAAAAAAACTATACAAATTGAACCCAAATATATTCTCAAGACATCCTAAATGTACTACAAATTAAACAAAGCAATTCTTATAGATGAGATTTCTGAGTAAACAACAGCATAATCAAATGTTCTGAAGAATCATTTTTTGAAATAAGTTTTTGAAACCAAGCAGGACCTGCAAAGAGTCGGACATGACTGAGCGACCGAACAACAACAAGGACGCCATGGGGCCTTCCCACGGACAGGCTGCCCCCTCCCCCTCTCTGTGTCCCCGCCCCTCTCTGTGTCCCGCCCCCTCTCCGTGTCCCCGCCCCCTCTCTGTGTCCCAACCCCCTCTCTGTGTTGCAGGGAGCCGGCCTGAATGTACAGGCCCCTTACGGCCCTAAGAGAGATCAAAAGGTCTCTCTTTGTCCTGCCACCCCTTCTTGTTAAAGTATAGACTGGCATTTGTCTCCTTCAGGGAAAAAACACACCGGTGACCTTTTTGCCTGTTTTTCTGGTGCTGATAAGCTCATCATGCCTGAAACCTGTTTTCCATCTAATGTTCTATTGATGAAGCCTGTTTTCTATCTAATGTTCTAATGATCTTAATCATGTTGGGCGCTAGGGTAATTAATGCTTTACTGATCTTGAGTGTGGGAATTTAAAACATCTGTAGCTCTGCACGTATGCAAACCCTCAATCTATTCTTAGTAACTCCTGTTAGCATATATATAGGTGTGGTATTCTTCAATAAAGTTGGCGGAGTCAGACGCAAGCGGACTCCGTCCCTCTCAACCCCATCTTTCTCTTTCTGAGTCTTCTTTTTCCTAGGTACTCTGGTGATTGCGTTCTTGACCAGTTCGTTTGCCGGCAGGCTCCGGCATGTGTCCCAACCCCCTCTCTGTGTCCCCCGCCTCTCGTCTGCAGAAAAACTTCAGCCTTCTTAGCCTTCTCAGAGTTCCAAAGAAGAAATTTAATCAGAGAAGTAAAAAAATGAGGACACAAAGGAAAACAGTCAAGTAAGACAAAACAACAATAGCTTAGCCATAAAACAAAGACAAGGGCCTTTACTTCCTCCTCGAGGACTGTAGATGATATTCTGAGCTGTACCCTTGAGCTGTTTTTCAGACACTAAAACCCCCACCAGGTGGAAGAAGTTAACTGTACGCTCCTCATAAGCGTGGGGACCCCAGACCCACTGGAACCATAAGGTTGATGATGTTTATGCCCGATACTTGGTTATCTCACCACCAAGAGTCCCTTGGACAGGAAGATCAAACCAGTCAATCCTGAAGGAAATCAGTCCTGAATATTCATTGGAAGGATGGATGCTGAAGCTGAAGCTCCAATACTTTGGCCACCTGATGCGAAGAGCTGACTCATTAGAAAAGACCCTGATGCTGTGAAAGATTGAGGCTAGGAGGAGACGGGGATGACAGAAGATGAGATGGTTGGATGGCATCACTGACTCAATGGACATGAGTTTGAGCAAGCTCTGGAAGACAGTGAAGGACAGGGAAGCCTGGTGTGCTGCAGTCCATGGGGTCGCAAAGAGTTGGGCACAACATAGCAACAGAACAACAACAACCTCACCACCAACCGATCAAAAAAAAAAAATGTCCATGAGCTGATCAGGCACCTTTGACCCTCACCCTAAACACTGTCTTCAAAACCCTTCCCTGAATGCCACCGGGGACTTTGGGCCTTTTGACCACAGGCTGCCCATTCTCCCTGCCGCATGTTGGATGCCTCGCAGAAAACCCTGTACTGTCCTTCAGCACAGCCTGGTGTCAGTGGACTGGCTTTACTGTTCGGTATGGTAACATTTGGTTTGGTAACATTTTGGGGGAAGCATGAGAAAGCCATATTGGCTGTCAGTGGCTAGTCTACTGTAACTGAACAGAATTATATTTCCATTTTGGAAACCTAAGTGTCTAATGGGCTGCCCTGGTGGCTGGGACCATTAAAGAATCTGCCTGTGATGTGGGAGACCCCAGCTTCAATGCCTGGGTTGGGAAGATTCCCTGGAGAAGGGAATGGCAACCCACTCCAGTATCCTTGCCTGGAGAATTCCATGGACAGAGGAGCCTGTTTATTTATGTTTTGGTCACACCTCCCAGCATGTGGGATCTTAGTCCCATGACCAGGGATTGAACCCAGGCCCGCTGCAGTGGAAGCACAGAGCGTTAACCACTGGACCACCAGGGAAGCCCCCTGGATACCTAATTTTAACCATGGATATAATGTATGGAGTTAGTCTGTATGGCAAATTCAGGTCAGCTGTGATTATGTGTTTTATGCCCACAGATATATTTTCATATACCTGTGAACACACAGCATAGACTGGAGGGGAACAAACCCCTTCTCACTGTGTGTTGGGAGGGACACGTGAGGCTGAGGCATCCCAGCTCACAGTCTCGGGTACCCAAGGCCTCCATGGAGGCATCACAGGACCACACACCCCGCATCCCACGTGTGGTCCAGCTGCTTCCCGAGGGGGAAGCAGGGATCTGGGAGAGTCACCAGCACTGACGTGGTGAAGGCTCCCCTGCGTCCCGGCCGGAACGCCAGAGGGAAGTGGGACGTGGGTGCCCCACATGGCGTTTCACACATTAGCTCATCTAATCCTCCCCCGGGAGGTGGACACAGTTGTAATTTTGAAAATGATCCTGTGGAGAATGGAGGGGCGAATCACTTCTCTGTGTCAGCAGAGGTAGCCAGGTGTTTGTCAGCGACCCAAAGGCTGCCGTCCACGGGGTCTCAAAGGGGTGGCCCAGCGGAGCACGCACCCGCAGTGACCCGAGCCAGCTGCTGGAATTAGACGTGGAGCTCATCGCACCACACTGGGCATCGTGGGACCAACGTGCGTCTCAGCTTTCACAAGAAATATCACCATATCGCCAGCATAAGAAATTTAATGGTCCTGAGTAAACCAGGATACACCAGCCTTATCTGGTGACAGAAGACCTTGTTCTCACCATACCACCCCCTGCCTGCTCTCGTCCTAAGTAACAGCCTAGGGACTAGCGCTCCTGCTGGAGGGTCATCTGCACGGTGTCACAGACGGCAGCGCGGACGGGCCCACCCAGACACCGTGAGCACAGGCCAGCATCCTCTCAGCCCTGCAGTGACGCGCTGGTCGCTCAGTCGTGTCTGACTCTTTGCGACCCCATGGATTTTAGCCCACCAGGCTCCTCTGTCCATGGGTTTCTCTAGACAAGAATACTGGAGTGGGTTGGCATTTCCTCCTCCAGGGGATCTTCCCAACCCAGGGATCGAACCTGGGTCTCCCTTATCGCAGGCAGACTCATTATTATCTGAGCCACCAGGGAAGCCCCTGAAGACTTAAAACCAACCAGCACACCCGTTCTGATCAGGTTTCCAAAAAGCATCTTTAACAAAGTCAACGTTTACGGAAGACAAATTTCTTCTTCCACTTTAACCGAAAACAGCTCATGCAATGGTTATGTTTACAGTGGACAATTTGGGATAGGGTTTATTTTGGAGGTGCTAATTAGATATCAAAGGGAGTGAAAGAATTAAATTATCAACGCTGCCCTTTTCCTGAGGATGGGAAAGGTAATCCCAGGTATGTTTTGCAGTGATATTTTAAATGTTACAGGGCCATTTTTCACAATTTCCTGTCTTTGTCATGTGACGTTCATGTTGGCTTGTGTTGCGATGCAAATATACAAAAATCAAGCTTGTTCGATCTTGATATCTGAAATGGCAAAAAACGATGGTTTGGCTCCAGCTGTGTTTGCCTGCCTCTCATGGTATTAAGAGTGTTTTCGTGCCACCGGGATGCAATCGCCTGTTGACCTCGTTATTTGCAGATGATAGAATTGCCTACGCAGAAAATCCTAAAGGCTTAGCAATTTTTTTCAACCCCTGTGAGGCATGATTGACAGGCCAATGCTGTTTGTATTTAACGTGTATAACTCGCTGAGCCTGAGACGCGGCTGATTTTGAGGAACTCGATGGGGTAGAGGGCATTCCTGCCCTGCGTCCCCACCTCCTGCGCGTCAGATGGTGGCCGTGTGGCTAGTTCTGGCCGGTGGGCGGTGACGGGGGCGGGGCACGTCCGTTGTGGGCGGGCCAGTAGGAGCGGCTGCGCTCAGCCATCCTCAGCCTCCGCGGCTGGGAATCTGACCGTGCGCCTCACGTGCTCTCGATGGAGAAGGTACATGGTGGGAAGAGGCGCCAGCTCCCATCAGACCGTGTGCAGGGAACACACACTCGATGTGGACACTGAGATTTCCGGTGTGCTCTGTTGCCGAAACGAGAGCTGTGATAAAATTCTTGACAAACAGTTGAAACCAATTTACGCGCAACATGAATGATCCACAAAGGGCTGAGAAGAGCAAAGAGGGGGTGTCTTGTCCTCCCTGACGCTGGACAGAGTAGCAGACTAGGAGGCTGTGTCCCTAAAGACAGAATAATGTTCGTGCAGGAGCAGGGAGATGGGAGAGTGGAGCCCAAGAGGACTCTACATATGTGGGAATTCGTATATAATAATGAAGGCAAAAAAGTAAAGGACGGTGGAAGACAGGCCCCTGCAGCACATGGAGAAGCTGGGTTTCTCATCGCCCACAAAGCAAATGGGGCACACTTAAGATGCAAAAGATAGAGTTATAAAGCTACTGCAAGAACATACAGGGGTGTATCTTGTGAGGTAAGCCTGAGGAGATGGGTCTTCACACACAGTTCTTGCTGTGAAAAGACGGATGAACCGAACTACTGCAAAATTAGCCATGCTGCAAAATTAGCCATCTCTTCTTCAATAAAAGATGAGAGAGAGAGAGAGAAGGACGGGTGGGCCATGATTAACCCAGTTCTCTCTGCACGTGAGGCCGAAAGAAAAAAGCCACAGTGAAAATGAGATGGAAATGAATGTACAGCTATATAAATACATTATGGATATGCGAAAATTTGACAGCTTTCCCGTATGTCAATAATAACTGTTTAGAAAATGTAACGAAAATAAGCGTTACTGACCAAATCAACAAACACGGCCCATCCTCTAAGTGGCTGCCCATTACAGCCTCTAAGGTGGCCCCAAATCCCCATTCCTGGGGTTCCCACCCCTGGTGACCTGCGATGTGAGTGTGGGCAGGACCTGTCACTTGTCATGTGAACAGATCATGGCAGAGCTGATGTGACGTCCCTTCTGGGATGGGGCCTCTGCTGCGGGCATGCTATCTTGCTTTCTCACCAGCCCCCTCTGAGGGAGACCAGATGCCCCCCCAGAGAGGCGGGGGGACCGGGGAGGCCCAGCCAGCAATTGCCAGGGGCCAGAATGTGAGTGATCTGGGAAGCAGGTCCTCACCCCATCAGGTCTTCAATTCCTCAGCCGATTTAGGCCCTTATTTCTACTTAGAATTTGGGCCTTTATAGTGGTAATTAAAGTTAATGAGGGCTTCCCTCATAGCTCAGTCAGTGAAGAGTCTGCCTGCAACACAAGAGACCCAGGTTCGATTCCTGGGTGGGGAAGATCCTCTGGAGGAGGAAATGACAACCCACTCCAGTATTGTTGCCTGGAGAATCTCATGGACAGAGGAGCCTGGCAGGCTGCAGGCTATGGGGTCGCAAGAGTCAGACACAACTGAGTGACTAAGCACACAGCACGCACAAGGTTAACGAGGTCACTAGTGAAGTGTTAAGTGTTAGTTGCTCAGTTGTGTCTGATTCTTTGTGACCCCGTGGACTGACCCCATGGATGGCAGCGCACCAAACTTCCCTGTCCTTCACTATCTCCCAGAGTTTGCTCAAACTCATATCCATTGAATCAGTGATGCCATCCAACCATCTCATCCTCTGTCGTCCCCTTCGCCTCCTGCCCTCAATCTTTCCCAGCATCAGGGTCCTTTCCAATGAGTCAGCTCTTCCCATCGCGTGACCAAAATACATACATATGTATAGCTGCATCACTGTGCTATAACCTGAAACGAACATGGCATTGAAAATAAACTAGACCTTGATTACAAAAGACAAACACAGAGGCAAATACATAAATAGGGAGGCAGTTCAGTGTAGGGTTTAAGAAAGAACCAGATATGATTTGTCAACAAGACCAGGAAGTACGCACTGGAATAACAAGTACAGGGGTGTGGAGAGGTGTCAAGCTCATGCTGTTGGTGGGATGCAACCTGGTGTGACCTTGATGACAGGCAATTTGACAACACTGTCCCATCAATATGTGTGCCTACCCCCTGGGATCCAGTGACCCGCTTCTGGGAGGGTCCTTCAAGGTAACGCAAGCACAGGTGAGGGACTGTGATGCACAAGAACGACAAGAGAGAGGCTGCTCTGTGGACAGCTCCGGAGTCCATGACTCCACACCTGGGGCGCCTAGCAGCCTTGCAGAGCGACCCGATCTGGCTCAGCGACCTAATGTCTAGACGTGCACTGGTGAGGAAAGACTTGCAGACTTCAGACCATCACACACAGCACGATGCCATTACTGTGAAAGCTGTTACACTGGTACAACTGTGTGTGTGTGTGTGTGTGTGTGCATGTGTGTGTGGTGTGTGTGTCTGTGTAAAAAAATCATTATTTCTGGCAGGTAGAATTCTGGATCTGTTCATCCCCTATTTTGTACATTCTGCTATTGGATGGATTTTGTACAATAAGTACGTACTACTTTCTATAATCAGAAAAAAGCTCAGAATTTTACATGTTAGATAAAACAATGTATAATATTAAAAATTTGCACATTATCACAAAATCTATGCTTTTCCTGGCCCCTTCAGGAAATACTGAGTCCTTGATATTCATGGTAAGAATTAAAAAAGATGATGATAAAAACCGTAATAGCATCATATAAGTGCGTCATCACAAGTCTTGCCCTGAGTGGACAAAGGCCATAGCTCATCGCCCTCTGGGAAGGGCAGTCTTCTGAGAGGCTGTCTTTCAGGTAGCGGACAAAGGCATCAGGCTGTGTGCTATCCTGTAAGGACCTTCAGCCTCTGGACCCAGCGCTGGGCACAGAAGCACACCTGAATCCTGGCTCCCCTCGGCAGCTCACTCATTGTTGGCCTCTGATTGTCAAGAACCGACTCGGGCTCTTGCCTGAGTATCATAAAATGTCTCCTGGAAAAAGGAACACACCTACACTGTCGGTGGGAGTGCAAATTAGTGCAGCCACTCTGGAGAACAGTCTGGAGGTTCCTTAAAAAAATAAAAATAGAGCTACCATATGATCCAGCAATCCTACTCCTGGGCATACATCCGGAAAAGATGAAGATTCCAATTTGAAAAGATGCAAGCACCCCTATGTTCATAGAAGCACTATTTATAATACCCAAGATATGGAGGCGACCTAAGTGCTCACTGACAGATTAGTGGATAAACAAGATGCTGTGTGCTTAGTCACTTCAGTCGTATCTGTGACTCTCTGTGACCCCCTGGACTGTAGCCCACCAGGCTCCTCTGTCCATGGGATTCTCCAGGCAAGAAGACTGGAGTGGGTTGCCATGCCCTCCTCCAAAGGATCTTTCCAACCCAGAGATCGAACCTACATCTCTTATGTTTCCTCTATTGGCAGGTGGATTCTTTATCACTAGCACCACCTGGGAAGCCCATTCATCCACAGGTGAATGGATAAAGAAAATGTATGTATATACAATAAAATATTACTCAGCAATAAAAACAATAATGCCATTTGCAGTAACAAGAATGCATCTAGAGATGGTCATACTAAATGAAGTAATTCAGACAGAGAATGACAAATACCATATGATATCACCTATATGTGGGAGCTGAAGTGAAAGTCGCTCAGTCGTGTCCGACTCTTTGTGATCCCATGGACTATACAGTCCATGGAATTCTCCAGGCCAGAACACTGGAGTCGGTAGCCTTTCCTTTCTCCAGGGGATCTTCCCAACCCAGGGATAAAACGCAGGTCCCCCACATTACAGGCGGATCTTTACCAGCTGAGCCACAAGGGAAGCCCAAGAATACTGGAGTGGGTAGTGTATCCCTTCTCCAGCGGATCGTCCCGACCCAGGAACTGAACCGGGGGTCTCCTGACTGCAGACGTGTTCTTTACCAGCTGAGCTCTCAGGGAAGCCCTATGGGATAAATACAGCACAAATGAACTTATGTGTGTAACGGAGACAGACTCACAGAGAGAACAGACCTGTGGTTGAGAAAGGGGCGGAGGGGTGAGGGAGGGATTGGGGGATTGGGATTAGCCATTCGAACTAGTGTGTATAGGATGGGTAAACAACAAGGTCCAACTGTATTGCACAGGAAGCTGTATTCAATATCCTCTGATAAACCATAGTGGAAAAGAACATGAAAAGGAATATACAGACAGAATATATGCATATATTTATGTAAATCACTTCACTGTACGGCGGAAACCAGCACAGCGTTGTAAATCAATTATATTTCACTGCAATAAATTAAAAGTAAAATAAAAAAGTAAAACAGTTCCTGGTCCTACTTTAATCTCAGAAGGGCATTTGACTCCAACTCAATAACTATTGTTAAACTGAACTGAATTAGAGCCATCCCTTCTCTAATAAATCATGATATCATGGGGGAAGATCAAAGCCGGCTGCAACAGAGGACACCCATTTGTTGTTTTTCATTTAATTGGCTTTTTGTGGTTAACTGCATTAAGTGGAAGGAAAAAAAGCCCACAGATCATTTTAACTATGATCCCGTGAAAGTCAGCAAAATCATCCCCAAATTAAAATGTAAATATCTAAGTGTATGTTGTTTGAGTAAGAAAATTACCGTACTACTTATAACATGAATTTTTATTTTATAAGATGCCTTGGATTATAAGTATTAAGGCTTCAGTCTTACGACATTTTGTTAGACTCTGATATTTGTGAAGTTTATGGAAAAATCCCTCTGCTTGTGTAACATCTGGGGTCAGTCGGTCTTGGCAATCAGTCGTGGAAAAGACGCTGAGTGTCTGTCATCTGCAAAGCATTTCATCTGGACACACAGATGAACATAATTGTGATCGAAGAGATTCATTCAGGAAGAGTCTGAGCATGTTCCCGACCTTTGTCAATGTTGGCAATGAAACCAAGCCCGCCTTGCCCTGCAGAGTTCCGTGTTCCAAGAGAACCAGAGATGGGAGGGCTTGTTTAGTCGGCCTGGAGCGGAATAAGGCATTCAGGATGCTGGAAGGAGAAGCGTGGCTATGCATAAATTGTATTCACTTCTGCCGGGAGTTGTCACCAAGAAGGGCTGTCCTGGCCTGTTCTCAGGCTGGTAGAGATATTTGGGGACAGTTTAATGAATTCCTCTACTTTTGAATAAAACAGGAATGCGTGCACAGTGCAAATGGCTGAACGAACAGTTCTCCCTGGTAAACCTTGCGTCTGATGTGTCCCCCCAAACTCTTAGGGGCTTGTTTCAGACACGATCAATAAATTTACCAATGAAGAATTGTTTTCTCATACACTGAGTGAATAGAATTACCATAAAAATGGAAATGAGGGTTTTCAGAAAGCATCCTGCATCTAAGTTTGGTCAAGACAACTAGAATGGTAAATATCGCTTTTGATTAAAAAAAATGCAACTTGGGGGTATCAGCATAAAATCGATTTGATTAAAGCATACTCACTCTAATTCTGACCTCAACTGGCCCATTAATGTGGCCTTCCAGGATGGCTGAATCTCAACTGTTGTTTCAAATAAATCATCAGCCCGTCAGCATCCCTCCCTTTCGGGCCACCCAGCGTGTCTACACTGCCTTCCCGACAGCATCCCCTCCGCACCCTGGCTTTGCCCAGGGTCCTCTGCCTCTGCAGACCCCCGACAGATACACGGAGCGCAGCCCCCCTTTCCTGAGACCCCTGCTCCCAGGGCTGACAGAGATGCCCAGAAAGAAAAGGAGGTATAGCACCTGGGCGAAGTGGAGGAGACGAAACACCGACGCAGAGAGAAACGGAAGGATGCGTGGCTGGTCCAGGGTGGACGGGGATGTGGGAGGCAGTGAAAGCTGGACAGACAGGAGGGAGAAGCACATTCCGGTCAAGCAGGGACCAAGCGGAGGAGTGGGAGCTGTGTGGGAGCAGGGGTGGGGAGATGTTTAAACACTGTGAAAAGAAAAGGGGGGCAAAAGTCACTAGGTG